>NC_135655.1:2616246-2951842 GCF_964188315.1 Podarcis muralis
TTTGTTGTTGACAAAGGGCAGCTGGACATAGAAAGGGCCCCATTACCTCTAGTAGCTTAGGGCCACATCCAGCCCTGCCTACATGGGCTCCCTTCCCAGGTGGACGAGCCCCATCTGCCCCTCACTTCCCTCTATAGCACATGCAGAATCCGTCTTCTTCACCATTGCACCCCCTCTTGGTCTCATCCAACCACTCCCTGCTTTTCACACACACAGGGGAAGTCCCTAACCCAGGCATCCCCAAACTTGTTCCTCCAGATGTTTTGGGACTACAACTCCCATCATCCCTCGCTAACAGAAGCAGTGGTCAGGGATGATGGGAGTTGTAGTCCCGAAACATCTGGAGGGTCGAGTTTGGGGATGCCTGCCCTAACGTATCAAGGGTTAGAGACCCATCGGCTACCTTTCCTGGTTTAGCCAGCCCGTTGAAGCCATTCCCCAGGTGTGGCCGCTGTCACCTGCTGACAGCTTCTAGGAGCCACAGGTGAGAGCTGAGTGCAGGGTGGGAACCAAAGGTGGACAAATTACCCCAGAAGAAGCACAACATATCCCCTAACAGCCCACACACCCCAGAAGCAGGGTGACCTGGCACAAAAGGCCAAGCTGACTGCTAAGCTGGAAAAGAACAAATGACCGCATTGTTCTTTCACGTGTAACCACAAGCTGCCTGGAACAAGGAAGCAACTGCTGTGCAAACTCATGTCAGCAGCTTTCATTTGAAAAATGTTGGAAATCTTCTTGTACCTTCCATTTTATTTTAAGGAGTGAACCTTGCACCTTGCGGGACGAGCTGTGCATAAATATTTCTTTCATTCTGCATGTTCCCAGAGGATTCACCGACTCTCCTGGGGTTACAGACCCTGCTCTCAGGTGCCTAAACAAAAGGTACTGACCTAGCCACTGTGATCCACGCGACGGTCACCTCCAGGCTGGATTATTGTAACTCGCTCTACGTGGGGCTGCCCTTGAGACTGACCCACAAACTCCAGCGGGTGCAGAATGCCGTGGCGAGACTCCTTACGGGGTCCTTGCTGCGGGATCACATTCACCCGGTGCTATACCAGCTGCACTGGCTCCCGGTGGAGTACAGGGTCAGGTTTAAGGTGCTGGTTTTAACCTTTAAAGCCCTATATGGCCTAGGACCCTTGTACCTACAGGACCGCCTCTGTTGGTATGTCCCACCGAGGACCTTACAGTCTTCAAATAAAAACATCTTGGAGATCCTCCACAGGGAGGTTAGGCTGGTTTTCCAATTTATCTAAAGAAAAGGACCTCTGCATGGATCCTGTTTGGTTGTCGAATGCTGCAGTCCTGCGCTCAGAAATAACTCTCTGCGTGGCTGGTTCCCAGGCAAGTGGTATAACACGACGGCTGTTTTAGACATACTTCAGAGTAGACATGCTTACGATTGTCTGTACACAACCCTCCTCTACAAAACAAGGCACTCCTGGGTGCTTTTTAGCCATTATCTGTGCTGCAATATCAAACACTTTGGCAAATTACTTAATTTTCTATTTTGCATCATTCTGATGCAGGAAGCCAGGAAGAATGTGAATAATTTCATCCATTAAGTGGGACATTAGTTGCCATGGAAGCAATGCCCCCATATAAACGTATATCGTAATCTCTCTGTCCACTGTGGGGGCTGCAGAAGGGCCTTAACAACCTAGGAGAGTTGCAGGATCAGGCCAAGTGCCTGCCTAGTCCAGCAATCTGCTCTTGCAGCGGCCAGTCATATATTCTCAGTGCTCACAACAGCCCCGTAAGGTAGGACAGCATAGTTGCAATTGGTAGAGTATGGGACTCTTAATCTCAGGGTTGTAGATTCAAGACCCACTTTGGGCAAAAGATTCCTGCATTTCAGGGGTTTGGACTAGATAACCCTCATGGTCCCTTCCAACTCTAGGATTCTCTGATTCTATAGAGGGAGGCATGTCTGAGGCCACCCTGGGATTTCATGGAAGAGGCAAGATTCAAGCCGACCAAAATGATTAAGAGGATGGAGAAACACCCTGATTAAGAAAGGTTGCAGAGAATGAATGACAAGGAAAAAGCAGATAGAGAAATTCTCCCCTTCTCATAATGCAATATCCAATGGGCCCCTGGCCTCATCCTGCAGGCTCTTCTTATGTTCTTAAGCCGCGGACTTCCTGATTCCAAGCTCATCCCCCTTGGCAGGACACAACCGTGGTTTGCTTTCTTCATCAGGGGCTTCAAGCAATTCATTGTCAGAAGGGACGGCTCTTCCACCCCTCTCTTTGCTGAGAGTTGCAATGAGAGAGAGAGAGAGAGAGAGAGAGAGAGAGAGAGAGAGAGATGGAGAGAGGATGGGAGACAGGCGGAGATGATCAGCGTGTGAGCAGGAGGGAGAGAGAAATCTATAAACTGGTAAAATGAAGTGAAATCAATTTTCCTTCCAGGGCCTGAGATGAGAAAATAGAGATTTGAAGGGAGAAAACACACTGATCTGTGCAACATGCTGGAACCACGATAGGCTGGTTTTGCCAGAGTTTTGCTGATCTAGTAGCATCAGAGTTTATGCCTGCTTAAGGAAGCCATTTTCCAGACACTACAAAAAGCTGGCAGCCACACCAAGCCATTCAGAG
This sequence comes from Podarcis muralis, assembly GCF_964188315.1. NCBI lineage: Eukaryota > Metazoa > Chordata > Lepidosauria > Squamata > Lacertidae > Podarcis > Podarcis muralis. The sequence goes on from NC_135655.1 coordinate 2,618,853, forward strand.
CACCTGAAGCTCTCAGGTAGCAATGGCTAGGAGTCCTCCAGGAGTCTCAGACAGTTCCGTGCCATCCGCAAGTGGTGGGGAATTATAACCAGAGCATGTACCACTCTGGTGAAACAGTGCGCAGGCAGGTAGGGTCTCAGCCTACCTGTAGACAGCTGCCCTGAACCCACAAATAACCTGCACTTCCATGGACAGCCGTGAGTCCAAAATGACTGCACACCTGCAAGTTCACTGCATGTATGGTGTTAAAGGAAAACTTTATGAAAATGATGTATAGATGGTACTTAACCCCTGTAAAACTAGCAAAGATATATCATAACGGTGATCATCTATGCTGGAAATGTAAAGAAAAAGAGGGTACCTTTTATCATATGTGGTGGACCTGCCCTAAGATGAAAGACTTCTGGGAGAAGATTTACAATGAATTGGAAAAAAATGTTGAAATATACATTTATTAAGAAACCAGAGGCCTTTCTTCTTGGAATAACAGGTTTGGAATTGCCCAAAAAAGATGTTAGATTGTTTTTGTATGCCACAACTGCAGCTAGAATTTTATTAGCCAAGAATTGGAAAACACAAGAAGTACCAACTGTAGAGGAATGGAAGATGATGGGCTTTTCGGGGCTAGCTGACCTGACCGGAAGAGTCCGTGACCAGAAGGAGGAGGAGTACCAGGAGGAATGGATGAAATTCAAAGACTTTTTACTTAAATATGCTAAGATAACTTAAATAGAAATACTTGCAAATAATAGATAGGCTTAAGATTTGAATATGTGAAGTTATAAAATAATATGTTTAAAGTAAAGATGAACAGAAAGAAAGATGTTAACTGATTAAGTAAATTTTATGAGAAATTTGTTTTGGAAAACTGTTACAATGATATATTGAAATTCAGTTAGGGGAATTTGAGGAAGTCACTTAACAATGTCACTAAGACTGGATTAAGTACAGTTAAGACGTATGTTCGTTTAAAATTTTTGGAAAACCAATAAAATTTTTTTTGGGAAAAACAAAATGAGTGCAGACCTGGTCCTTTAGGGGCACAGTTACCTGATTCAGGACCAGGGAGTCCTGTCCCCCCACCTGCCCCCCTGTCAATATCCATTAAGTGGGACATTAGTTGCCATGGAAGCAATGCCCCCATATAAATATATATTGTAGTCTCTCTGTCCACTGTGGGGGCTGCAGAAGGGCCTTAACAACCTAGGAGAGTTGCAGGATCAGGCCAGGTGCCTACCCACTCCAGCAACCTGCCTTCGCAGCGGCCAGTCATATATTCTCAGTGCTCACAACATCCCTGTAAGGTCATTTTATTACCTAGGTTTGGTGCATTCCACATCCTGATACAAAGATGTCTTTAAGCAGACTATGATGTCATACAAAAATGTCACAGGTAAAAGCAAGAAGAACTGCCCTCCCCCAATTTTGGAGATGCAAATCCAGCTGTGGACCTCGTGCCTCACAAGAAGAGCTCACCTGCGGCCGAGGGTGCCCGGTGACCAAGCAGGTCAGCTCCAGCGTCTCCCCTTCCCGGATCGTGTACACTCTCTCCGAGTACCGCTCCTCCTCAATGTTGCAGGCCAGGCCTGAGTGGATGATCCTCACTGTGGGTGGGGCTGCAAGACAACCGGAAGGAGAACTCTGTTATCATTCTGAAAATAGGATACATGACAAAACCTAACCGTGAACTTACTGCTTGTCGATGCACAGAAAAAAAAGAACGGAAGCAATAATGAAAGATGAGACGCAGAAATAGCAATTGAGGATGCCAAAGGAAGCAATTTGCACATCCCCCTTGTATGCGTGACCCCTTAGTACGCCACAACCCTAACTGAATGCCAAACATTTATCCTTTGTGGCAATGCTCCCACCATAGCTGTCAACCTTCCCTTTTTCTGCAGGAAATTCCCTTATTCCAGCGCCGTTTCCCGCTGCTTCCCGCTGCTATCCCAGATTGTTAGATATCCCGTAGACTGTCTCTGGGACAGGTGAGGCTGCTGAGCCCTTATTTTCAAGGCTGATGATCCCTTATTTTCAAATCTGAAAGTTGACAGCTATGGCTTCCACTGTTTCATTTGAGATTGTACTCTCCTTGGAGACAGGGACCGTTCTCTTTTTTAACCAATGAATTCATGTACAGTCATTCATTCATTCATTTGTCAGACACCTGCTATAACCCCACTGAAGAGGACGCAAGTGGCGCTGTGGTCTAAATCACTAAGCCTCTTGGGCTTGCCAATCAGAAGGTTGGCAGTTCGAATCCCCACAATGGGGTGAGCTCCCATTGCTCTGTCCCTGCTCCTGCCAACCCAGCAGTTCAAAAGCACACCAGTGCAAGAAGATAAATAGGTACCACTGTGGCAGTAAGGTAAACGGCATTTCCATGCGCTCCGGTTTCTGTCATGGTGTCCCATTGCACCAGAAGCGGTTTAGTCTGCTGGCCACATGACCCGGAAAGCTGTCTGTGAACAAACGCCAGCTCCCTCAGCCTGAAAGCGAGATGAACGCTGCAACCCCATAGTCGCCTTTGACTGGACTTAACTGTCCAGGGATCCTTTACCTTTTCCTTTTACCTATAACCCCACTGAACTGTAGGGCATCGGACCAGGTAACCATTAGGGTCCCTTCCAACTTTCCATCTTTTGATTCTGTGACTACTACATTAATTCTGTATAGTAATACAGTGGTACCTCGGGTTACAGATGCTTCAGGTTACAGACACTTCAGGTTACAGACTCCGCTAACCCAGAAATAGTACCTCGGGTTAAGAACTTTGCTTCAGGATGAGAACAGAAATCGTGCAGCAGTGGCGAGGCAGCAGTGGGAGGCCCCATTAGCTAAAGTGGTGCTTCAGGTTAAGAATGGACCTCTGGAACGAATTAAGTACTTAACCCGACTTATCACTGTAGTGAACTATTTCTCCATGTGCTAGCTCTAGCCAAAAGAGCATTACCCTCACAAAAGAGGGTGGGGGGTATCAGCAGAACTTTAAAAGTGCCAAAATATCTGTGGGGAGGACCCCTAAGTGGAGGAAGAAAACCAGCATGGAAAACTGGCAGAAAGAAAACCCATTGGAGAGAAGATCCCAGAAAAGGTTCCTTGTCATCCTGAACAAGGCATTGCAACATCTTGTTACAGGTTCCCCTTGTAATAGCTCATAGAATGGTAGAGTTGTTAGGGACCACAAAGGCCATCTAGTCCAGCCCCCTGCAAAGCAGGAATATTTTGTCCGAGGCGGGTCTCGGACCCACAACCCTGAGATTAAAAATATCATGTTCTGCCAACTGAGCTATGCCAGCTGAAATGTCACCACAGTAATCACTTGGTACTATGAGATGGGAAATGGACAGAGTGGACATGAATTGACAGCAGGATTCGATCTCAGGTTCACCAGCACTAAGGGATGCAGGTGGCGCTGTGGGTTAAACCACAGAGCCTAGGACTTGCTGATCAGAAGGTCGGCGGTTCGAATCCCCGTGACGGGGTGAGCTCCCGTTGCTTGGTCCCTGCTCCTGCCAACCTAGCAGTTCGAAAGCACAAAGTGCAAGTAGATAAATAGGTACCGCTCTGGCAGGAAGGTAAATGGCGTTTCCGTGCGCTGCTCTGGTTCACCAGAAGCGGCTTAGTCCTGCTGGCCACATGACCCGGAAGCTGGACGCCGGCTCCCTCGGCCAATAAAGTGAGATGAGTGCCGCAACCCCAGAGTCGGCCACAACTGGACCTAATGGTCAGGGGTCCCTTTACCTTTTACCACCAGCACTAGGAGCCAAATAATTACCAGCCTTAGCTTAAGCTAATGGAACCATCCAATGGTTCCCCAACAGTTGAAGGCATGCTCAGCAACACTCTTCCAACCCCGAACTTCATGAAGGTTCACATGGCTACATCAAAGTCCTATTGAAAGGAGATTCCTGTCCCCCATTTTTCATTTCACTGGCATGCACAGAATTTCCCCCTCCGCTGAATCTGCAGGTGGGGAAAACTCCATCTTTGCATCCCTCGGCAATGGTGGGAAATTAGCAGACAAGGCTCCATCCATCATCGTTTTATTAATCTCCAAGAACCCCCCAAAGGAAACTTTGCATTTTTATTTTTATTTTTTTAAAAAAACTCTGGTTATTTTGGGTTTAATTTTCAAAAATTAGCTTTTCATTATTATTCCTTCATTATTGTATGTACTGCTTGAAGTGCATTATCTCGCTCGTTACGCAAGCGAAGCACTTTAATGAGGACAATAAAACTAAGCAGTTGGCACAATGGGACCCCCTCCCCACCCTCCCTCTCTTTTGCACAACTCATCTCGTGTAACAGCCCCTTCTTCTCCATGGGAGGCGCCACCTGCTAGCTTATTGGGGACACTCAGGCTTCCGACTCAATCATTGTAAAATAAAATAAGAGGCCTCCCCATGCCTCTCCTTTTCTAGGTAGCTCAATTTCCAATCCTTGGGTGGGAATTGACAGCGAAACATTAACTAACACTCTGCAGAATTTAAACTTAATTGCAAGCGGTGGTTCAGCCCAGATGAGTGTCCTGTGTCCTGTAGAAGTGATGTCTATGGAGGTGGGAATTCCATTGGCCCATTAAAATAACAGAACAGAATCAAACACACTGAGAGAGAGAAAGAGAGAGAGAGCCATCCCCTGGTTTTTAAAAAATGAGCTCCTTTATTTCATGGCATGGAGAAAGCAGACAGTTTTCCCTCCCTCTCTCCTAATATTTGAATTTGTGGATATCCAATGAAGCTGAATGTTGGAAGATTCAGCGCAGATAAAAGAAAGTACTTCTTCGCATGGTGCAGAGTTAAACTTCGGAACTCACTTCTGCAGGAGACAGTGATGGTCACCAACTTCAATGGCTTTGAAAGAGGATTGGATAAATTCATGGAGGAGGAGAGGCTACTGTGATAGGAATTTTATGGTCTTAGATATATGGTAATGTTCATAAGCCTATGAATATGGTAATGTTCATAAACAAGACCCTGGCAACAACATTTAGAATCTGTTGGTGTAGGCAGTGGCAAAGCTGCATGCTCCACTATCGGGGGCGGAGAGCAGGCAGGGGCGTGCCTGGTGCCCACTGGGGGGGGGTGATGCGTGCCGGGGGGCATGGTGCACATCCGGGGGCGTGATACGCCGCCCGCGAGGGCATGGCGCGCTGCCCACAGGGGTGTGGTGTGTGTTCTGGGGGCGGGGCGTGCTACCTATGGGGAGTGGCACCCAGCATGTGGGGGGTGGCGTGTGCCGGGGGGGGGCACGATGGCACCCTGCCAGAATAGTGGTGCCGGGGGCAGTCTGCTTCCTCCATACTCCCGTTCCTCCGCCAGTGGCTGTAGGCTCTGCACAGAAGTTCAGTTCAGTGCGTGGAGCTCAAGAGTAGAGTTTGTGGCTACATCCTGGCTCCACAGTCAGTGCCCACTTGCTATTCCCAGATTTATACCAAGAAAATGCAATAGTAACAAAAACTAATCCATTTGAGTTTGTAATCTCTGTTAGAGTTTGTAATCCTTGTCAGAATACATACTTTTGAATGGATTAGTTTTTGTTACTACAGTGGTACCTCGCAAGACGAATGCCTCGCAAGACGGAAAACTCGCAAGACGAAAGGGTTTTTTGTTTTTTGAGCTGCTTCGCAAGACGATTTTCCCTATGGGCTTGCTTCACAAGACGGAAACGTCTTGCAAGTTTGTTTCCTTTTTCTTAACACCGTTAATACAGTTGCGACTTGACTTCGAGGAGCAACTCATAGAACGCGGTGTGGTAGCCTTTTTTGAGGTTTTTGAAGACTTTGGTGATTTTTGAAGCTTTTCCAAAACTTTCCCAACACCGTGCTTCGCAAGACGGAAAAAATCGAAAGACGACAAAACTCATGGAACGAATTAATTTTGTCTTGCGAGGCACCACTGTATTGACTATTGATCTGTGAGCAGGGACCACGCCCACTATTGAAACTTACATTGACCTGAGTTCTTCGTCTGCTTTTTTCTTGGTATATTATTCCCAGAATGGCATAATGAACAGGTGAAGGGCTTAAACACAGGATCAAATAGATTTTGAGGAGGGATTTGAAGGCAGAGAGAGAGAGAGAGAGAAAACGAACGAACGAACAAATGAACGAACGAACACACGCACCATTTCCACCAACTGGCTAAGAATGCATGAGCGAGATGCAAGACTTTTAAATTAGCAAGACTGCTTCAAAAACAGGCTTCTTCTGGGCTTTCTTTTGCCACAGGGTTGTCACCAGAAATTGTTCCCTGCTCCTCCCATGGACGCATGCAGGGTGCAATCCCACCCTCACTGCGTTCCTGGCCCATGGGGATGGGCAGCTACAACAACCCCAGACCTGTCCTGTCTACCCTCTGCAAAGGGTTGTACCCCAGCAGACCTCTGGGCAGCATCCTTCTAAATGACATTGCCCAGGCCAGCCTCATGTCAGCATTCTTGGGAATGACTTTTATGAAGGCTTCGGACTGCAAAGCCCATCCATGCATTTGCGATCGAAAGGGAACTGTCCAGTCACACAAGCATCCTTGGTCTTCGTTTAACACAAGCTGTTTGTCCAACTAAAGCAGGGGTAGGCAACCTAAGGCCCGTGGGCTGGATGCGGCCCAATCGCCTTCTCAATCCGGCCCGAGGACGGTCCAGGAATCAGCGTGTTTATACATGAGTAGAATGTGTGCTTTTATTTACAATGCATCTCTGGGTTATTTGTGGGGCATAGGAATTCATTCATTCCCCCCCCTCAAAATATAGTCCGGCCCCCCACAAGGTCTGAGTGACGGTGGACTGGTCCACGGCTGAAAAAGGTTGCTGACCCCTGAACTAAAGGAACCAACTTGTGATCAGAAAGTCCTGAAAGTCCAGGTCACAGATTGATCTTCCCTTGAAATTTGCTGCTCCACCCCGAAAGATGAACTTCAACATGGAATTCCTCCAGATGGTTGGGCTTCCCATACCCAGTTACAAATACCATTCATCCATTAATATACCCAGTGCCAGATTTATGTATAAGCTAAACAAGCTATAGCTTAGGGCCCTACTCACTTGCTTCCCCCCAAAATCACTATTAATATACTTCTTCTTAATTTCAGTTCAACAATTCCTTTGAAAAAATACATATTTTGTTATGTGCAAATGGCTTTAGATACCTATTAAAGGTAAAGAGACCCCTGACCATTAGGTCCAGTCATGGCTGACTCTGGGGTTGCGGCTCTCATCTCGCTTTATTGGCCGTGGGAGCCGGCGTACAGCTTCCAGGTCATGTGGCCAGCAGGACTAAGCCGCTTCTGGCGAACCAGAGCAGCGCACGGAAATGCCGTTTACCTTCCTGCTGGAGCGGTACCTATTTATTTACTTGCACTTTGACGTGCTTTCAAACTGCTAGGTTGGCAGGAGCAGGGACCGAGCAATGGGAGCTCACCCCATTGTGGGGATTCGAACCACTGACCTTCTGATTGGCAAGCCCTAGGCTCTGTGGTTTAACCCACAGCGCCACCCGCGTCCCTTTAGATACCTATCAGGTCCATAAATTACCATATAGCATATATTCAGCATAGAAAACCTGCAACAATTTGTTGTTGACAAAGGATGGCTGGACATAGAAAGGGCCCCATGACCTTCAGTAGCTTAGGGCTTCATCAAACCTAAATCTGGCCCTGAATATACCTAACAGAAATTGCAATGACCATTTGTGAGGTATTCTGTAGCTATGAACCCTTTTGGACCCCTTCTAATTCTATGATTCTACCATGAAGATGTCACAGAAGCAATGATTCTGGTTTCCATCCCCTTTTACTCCTTGCAATTTCAGTGGAGATAAATTCTTCCTGACATTTCACCTAAATCCCACTTCCTGCCATTTAAGATGATGCAGAACAATCATGAGAGACAAATGGTTGAGTCAGAAGACAGTAAAGATCAAACTCATACGCCGTGATCAAGAGTATCGCGTTTTGTTGCTGCTGCTGTTTCGACTCCTTGCTTTTTTATGGTTCAGGAGATCTCGCATATTTACCAAATGTCACTTCCTTCCCACCCCTGGAAATAATCGCCACCGTGGCTCCTCCCGAGAGAAGGTCGGCCAGGATTAAATGCCAGGCGAGACACGGTGGTAATATACTATGTGGCATTTATGTTGGGGAGAGACTTTCTTTCTTCCCCCGTAGAAGAATTCATCTTTTTATTATACCCGATAAAAATTGTACAAAAGAAACCATTAGGATCCTATCCTCAGGAGTAAATAAACCGAATGCAAGAAGGCAGAGGCAACGAGGAACTGACACGGTACAGCCAAAGTTCTGACTGATTAGTCTAAATTAATTAGTCTAAAGAATCTCTTTCCAGATCTTGAAAGCAGCAAATACATCTGAATGCTGGGAATCAGTTGAACTCATATCCTGCTTCCAGGCTTCCCTTTCGGGGCATCTGGTTGGCGACTGTGAGAACAGGATGCTTGGCTGTTCTTTATTTCATTTTTAAAAACTGCATTTTTACCCCACCCTTTTCTCCAGGAAGCTCAAGGTGGCTTCCGTAGTTCTCCCCCTCCTCATTTTAACCCCAAAACAACCCCGTGGGGTGGATTGGGCAGAGAGGAAGCGACTGGCCCCAAGTCACCTGCTGAGATTCATGGCTGAGTGGGGATTTGAACCCTGGTCCAATACTCTAGGGCTTGCCGATCAGAAGGTCGGCGGTTCGAATCCCTGCGACCGGGTGAGCTCCCATTGCTCGGTCCCTGCACCTGCCAACCTAGCAGTTTGAAAGCATGTTAAAGTGCAAGTAGATAAACAGGTACCGCTCTGGCAGGAAGGTAAACGGCATTTCCATGCGCTGCTCTGGTTCACCAGAAGCGGCTTAGTCATGCTGGCCACATGACCCGGAAGCTGTACGCCAGCTCCCTCGGCCAGTAAAGTGAGACCCCAGAGTTGTCCATGACTGGACCTAATGGTCAGGGGTCTCTTTACCTTTACCTTTACCAGTACTCCAACCACTGCACCACACTGTCTAGATGGGCCCTTGGGCCTGATTAAAGAGGCTATTCTTACAAGCATGTTCTGTTATTATATATATCAAGTCCTGAAAATGGAAAGCTGGACTAGATGGGTCATTGGCCTGATTCAGCCCTGCAGGACTCTTCTGTTCTTCTTGGGTTGAGCTCCTTCCACAACTCCCCTAGTCTCCAGGGTCTGGAAGCCAAGGTCAATGATTTAAGGGAGTTGGGTAGATGTAGCCTGGAGATGAGGAGACCAAGAGGTGATACAACAGCCACCTTCAAACGTTAATCAACTAACAAGATAACAAAATATTCTCATAAGCCTAGAACGTATCTGCTGCTATCTACAGGAATGTCACATGGAAGGTGGATCAAGTCTGCTTTTTGCTTCTCCAGAGCAGAGGACACAAACCGGTGGACTCCCATGAAAGAAGAGGCCAACTCAACATTGGGAAGAACTTTCTGATGGTGAGAGCTGTTTGACACGGAAATGGATTCTGTCAGAAGTTGGAGGATTCACATATAGGACATAATATAGATCTTAATCTTTGGGAAGAACTTTGGAAGAGTGATCTGAAGTTCACAGCATGTTATTCCTTGAAGGAGACCTACCTGAAAATGATTTACAGGTGATATTTAACTCTGAGTAGACTTGCTAAGATATAAAAGATTGAATCAGAAAAGTGCTGGAGATGCAGTGAAGCTGAGGGTACGTTCAGTCATATGTGGTGGATTTGTAAAAGGGTTAAAGAGGATTGGAAAATAATTTATAATGAATTGATAAAAATGTTTAAAAATATTTTTCAGCAAAAACAAAACAAAACCCAGAGTCCTTTTTGTTGGGGAAAATTCAGACGGAAATTCTTAGGTGTCAAGAAAGGTTATTTATGTATGCTGCCACTGCAGCCTGTGTTTCGTTAGCCCAAAAATGGAAAACTAGTGAAGTCCCAAATAAAGAAGAATGGCAACTTAAACTGATGGAATATGCGCAGCTTGTGGACTTAACATACAGAATAAGAGAACAAAAAGAGCACACGTTTAAAGAACATTGGAAAATATTTATTGAATATATGAGGGGGTTGTCTACACTTGAAAATGTTGGCAGCATTAAAATAAATTCAACAGTATAAATAAGTTTTGGTGGAATACTGAATGGTTTAGCTTATATAAAATATGCAGGGATTTCTGTTATGCAAAATGAACCACGGAAAGAGAAGAAGAGAAGTCACTGATATTTTAAGGTTGTATAAATGAATATTCTAAATTGTGAAACAGAAAATTTAATAAAAATTATGGGGGGGAGAGAAGGTGGTGGATTTGAAGTTTTAAGCAGATTTGGAGAGCTTATTTAGCTGTGATTCCTGCACAAGAGGGGTTGGGCTTGATGACCTTTGGGTTCACTTCCAGCTCTAAAATTCTACGATTCTATGATGGCCGCTTAGAAGGTGCATAGCTATTCCCCGGAGCCACTGCAAATGAGCCTGGCAGCAAAATGTCCCCTCCCTGGGGAGGCAGACTGCAGGGGTCCCCTTCGCCTTGCACCCTCTGATTTCCACCCTGCACTTTTCACAAAAGCATCTTCAAGTGGCTTAGAGAAATAAAACTCAGCCGAAGCCATTTGTTGAGGTGGCGCAAGTGCAAAACGAGCCCGTGCATCTTCGGGAGCCTGTCTGGGGAGCCCTAGGAATGCCGTTGAACTAAGAGGTGGAGACAGGCAACCAGATGCATTTCATGGGAAGAGGACAAATGTGGAATGCGATCAGCACGGCAGAGTGCGAAGGAGCCAGAGCACAGCCTCAACATCTTATTTCACAGCGGGGAGAAGAGGCTGGCTGTTAATACAATGTATATCACGGCAAGGCTGGCTGCACAGATGTGTGGCAGGGGGGATGAGGGGTCAGGGCATATTGACTTGTTTGCCCTTGTCCCAAAGCACTTCCATACAGAAGAACATCAGAAAAACCTGGTTCACCTGCAATGCCCTAAAAGGAAATGTGATGAAAATGATGTATAGATGGCATATAACACCTGTAAAGTTAGTGAAAATGTATAAAGTCAGTAATAAATGCTGGAAATGTAAAGAAAAAGAGGGAACATTTTATCACATGTGGTGGGAATGTAAAAAGGTGAAATGCTTCTGGGAGATGATATATAATGAGATGAAAAAAAATGTTGAAATATACATTCATAAAGAAACCAGAAGCATTTTTATTGGGCATTGTGGGGAGTGATATAAATAGAAAGGAATGTAAGCTCTTTTTATATGCAACAACAGCAGCAAGAATATTACCGGCCCAAAAATGGAAGCAAGAAGAATTACTGAAGATTGAATAATGGGGGATGAAGTTAATGGACTATGCAGAACTAGATAAACTAACAGGAAGGATTCAAAACCGGCGGGACCAGAAATTTACAGAAGACTGGAGTAAATTTACGGGCTACTTAAAAAGTATTTGTGAAGATCAGACGACGTTTGTAGGTCTGCAAGAAGTTTTGTGAGGAGTATTATTGGAAGTATTGCAAAAACGGAGAAGGGGGAGGATGATTTGTTAAGAGATGTAAAGGCAATATAAAGTTAAGAAATGCATAAGAAGTGGTGAAAACGGTGGATCGTCAGAGGTGCTGATGGAAGTCCAAAAAGATTGTATTGAGGCAAGGAAGAAGGGCTACCCCTATGCTATCCATATAATCAGTTATCAGTAATCAATATATTCATATATGCTAACACATAATCAGGGCTTACAGTATTTTATAATCCATTTTGAATCAAAGGGAAACTGTGCCTTAGCTAACTGCATATTGCTTGAAACAGCAAAATTAGGAGCCGACCTTTCCCCTACAAACATCCGTGTACCCTGGACAAGAGGAAGACGTGAATCAGAGATTCTGGTACAAAATCCCCTCAGATACAGGCTAAATTAATCCACAGAACAGGAAGAGCAAAACCACAAAATCTCCAAACTCCCTGTCCTGTCATAACTAGGGGAGAGGTTAGACAGAGCATCACTGCAAGCAACGGAAAGCAGAACTAGAACTCCGTGCTTGACCAGTGCTTGACCAGGAGCTGGTAGCGTGACAAGAAGCTTGCTAATTGGCTAATTTTCGCTGACAATATCGTGACTGTCTCATGATTGTCTCATGATCTATGATTTGCTGTGATCTGCTCAGGTATAAAGACCTCTGGATTTCTGTCAATCGGGGTCCCAGTTTTTTTTGGAAGAGATTCCAAACTGGGTCCTTATTGCCTGGCAATAAACCTCACCTTCTTATTCTCCATTGCTGCGTCTGTCTGATCCTTATTAACGCCAAGCGAGTACTGGCTTACATTCACTTGCTTCAGTATAAGTGATAAGTTTTGTGGTACATTTTATAATTTATATGTTAAAATTAATAAAAAAATATTATATATAAAAAAGAAGAACCTAGTGGATGAGGCTAGTGGACCATTCTCACAGCAGGCAGGCAGATGCCCCAGTGGGAAAAGCCTCCAGCACAATCTGAGCAACTCTCACCTCCTGTGGTTTACAGTATTCAGAAGCATGTCTGCCTCTGACCCTGGAATCACAGCACAGCCATCCTGGCTAGGAGCCATCAATAGCCCTCTTCATGTATTCGTCTAATCCAAGTTTGCTATCCAAAGGACAAAGGAGCCTTACTAGGTTGATCCAGCCTCCTCCAGCCAACGTTTCACCACAAACTGCCTTTGCAGGCCAGTAATATAGTGGTACCTTGGTTCTCAAACTTAATCTGTTCCGAAACCAAAGCGTTCCAAAACCAAGGTGCGCTTTCCCATAGAAAGAAATGCAAAATGGATTAATCCGTTCCAGACTTTTATAAACAACTCCTAAAACAGCGATTTAACATGAATTTTACTATCTAACGAGACCATTGATCCATAAAATGAAAGCAATAAACAATGTACTGCAGTCACACAATCAGTAGCTGAACTGGGTTCCACACAGTCACAGAAATAAAACAAAAAGAGCTGAAAAAACAAAGAGGCAAAATAAAAAGCAAAAACAGACAGACCTCAGCATAACACTCAAATCGGAAGCATAACACTCAAAACCTTCGTTTGGCTTCCAAAAAAGTTCGCAAACCAGAACACTTACTTCTGGGTTTGCAGTGTTTGGGTTCCAAGTTGATTGAATACCATGGCATTTGAGAACCAAGGGACCATTGTACTTGTATGTTCTTAAAGGTAAAGGTACCCCTGACCATTAGGTCCAGTTGTGGATGACTCTGGGGTTGCACACTCATCTCGCTCTATAGGCCGAAGGAGCCGGCATTTGTCTGCAGACAGCTTCCGGGTCATAGAATCATAGAATCATAGAATCCTAGAGTTGGAAGAGACCACAAGGGCCATCGAGTCCAACCCCCTGCCAAGCAGGAAACACCATCAGAGCACTCCTGACATATGGTTGTCAAGCCTCTGCTTCAAGACCTCCAAAGACGGAGACTCCACCACACTCCTTGGCAGCAAATTCCACTGTCGAACAGCTCTTACTGTCAGGAAGTTCTTCCTAATGTTTAGGTGGAATCTTCTTTCTTGTAGTTTGGATCCATGGCTCCGTGTCCGCTTCTCTGGAGCAGCAGAAAACAACCTTTCTCCCTCCTCTATATGACATCCTTTTATATATTTGAACATGGCTATCATATCACCCCTTAACCTCCTCTTCTCCAGGCTAAACATGCCCAGCTCCCTTAGCCGTTCCTCATAAGGCATCGTTTCCAGGCCTTTGACCATTTTGGTTGCCCTCCTCTGGACACGTTCCAGTTTGTCAGTGTCCTTCTTGAACTGTGGTGCCCAGAACTGGACACAGTACTCCAGGTGAGGTCTGACCAGAGCAGAATACAGTGGCACTATTACTTCCCTTGATCTAGATGCTATACTCCTATTGATGAGGCCCAGAATTGCATTGGCTTTTTTAGCTGCCGCGTCGCACTGTTGGCTCATGTCAAGTTTGTGGTCAACCAAGACTCCTAGATCCTTTTCACATGTACTGCTCTCAAGCCAGGTGTCCCCCATCTTGTATTTGTGCCTTTCATTTTTTTTGCCCAAGTGCAATACTTTACATTTCTCCCTGTTAAAATTCATCTTGTTTGTTTTGGCCCAGTTCTCTAATCTGTCAAGGTCGTTTTGAAGTGTGAGCCTGTCCTCTGGGGTGTTAGCCACCCCTCCCAGTTTGGTGTCATCTGCAAATTTGATCAGGATGCCCTTGAGTCCATCATCCAAGTCGTTGATAAAGATGTTGAATAAGACCAGGCCCAAGACAGAACCCTGTGGCACCCCACTAGTCACTCTTCTCCAGGATGAAGAGGATGCGGCCAGCTTCCGGGTCATGCGGCCAGCATGACTAAGCCGCTTCTGGTGAACCAGAGCAGCGCACGGAAATGCCGTTTACCTTCCCACCGGAGTGGTACCTATTTATCTACTTGCACTGACATGCTTTCGAACTGGTAGGTTGGCAGGAGCAGGGACCGAGCAACGGGAGCTCACCCCGTCGCGGGGATTCGAACCGCCAGCCTTCTGATCGGCAAGCCCTAGTCTCTGTGGTTTAGACCACAACGCCACCTGCATTGGAAACACGAGATAAAACCGCAGATAAACAGTCCAAACAGAGGCAACAGAACAGTAACCCCCCTCCACGCCTATAAACACATGGCTATAGAATATTAATCAGAAGTCATCAGAAGAACCTCCCTGCCAACAGCATTCCACAAACAGTTTCCAGGTAAGCTACAGAACCCAGGATTCTTTTTTGGGTGGCGGGGGAATGTGATATTCTTTAAATTTGTTTTAAATGTATCGTATGGACAGAACCACAGACCCACAGAGACAGATTTGCCTTTCTGGCCAGCGGCTTCCATTTGCTAAACATTTGTCTGTTTCTATCCGACCCCCAAACCACATTGCCCAGTTTGTGCCAGTGTTCCTAATTAATAGCAAAAGCATAAGAAAACACGCCGCTAATTAGATCCCAGCCCTGCCTCTCTGGCCCTCCTGCAGCCGGCTGATCTAATTTTGACACTGCAAGGCTGATCAGCAAGCTATCTATTAAGTTAGAGTGGGGGGAAAGACTCTGGTTCTTGGAAGCGCCGAGATCTCCCCCTTATAGCACATTTGCAGGGCTGTTTTGTGCTCCTCCAGCTGGGCGAGCATTAAAAACGTATGGCCTGTGACATACGGTGCATGTTCATATTTACTTGCAGAGAAGGAGGCTGTAGCAGTTTGAGGGGAGAGGTGGGAAGCCGGGCCTTTTATCCTTTTGATAAAAAGGAGCCAGTGTGGTGTAGTGGTTAAGAGCGGTAGTCTCGTAATCTGGGGAACCGGGTTCGCGTCTCCGCTCCTCCACATGCAGCTGCTGGGTGACCTTGGGCCAGTCACACTTCTTTGAAGTCTCTCAGCCCCACTTACCTCACAGAGTGTTTGTTGTGGGGGAGGAAGGGAAAGGAGATTGTTAGCCGCTTTGAGACTCCTTAAAGGGAGTGAAAGGCGGGATATCAAATCCAAACTCTTCTTCTTCTTCTTCTTCTAAAAGGCCATTGTGTTTTCAGTTCTCTGCTGATGGATCCGAGCTTGACAGTTCCTTTGTATTGATCAGCATTCTGTATGGAAGGACAGCATCTTCAGGCCAATTTGCAGGACTGCCGGGTGTGCGAGGGAGAAACCACTTGCAAATCCTGCGCATGCTGTTTTACAAAATGAGCGCGAGCCATGCAGAAGGATTGAGGATTTAGCTCACCAAGGCAAGAATGAATCCTGCAAGTGGCAAGGGCTATACACAGTAAATAATAATAATAATAATAATAATAATAATAATAATAATAATAATTTATTTATTTATTTATACCCCGCCTATCTGGCTGGGTTTCCCCAGCCACTCTGGACGGCTCCCAACAGAATATTAAAAACAGCTTAAAACATCAAACATTAAAAACTTCCCTTCAGAGGTCTTCTAAAAGTCAAATAGTTGTTTATTTCCTTGACATCTGATGGGAGGGTGTTCCACAGGGCAGGTGCCACCACCGAGAAGGCCCTCTGCCTGGTTCCCTGTAACCTCACTTCTCGCAATGAGGGAACCACCAGAAGGCCCTGGGAGGTGGACCTCAGTGTCCGGGCTGAACGATGGGGGTGGAGACGCTCCTTCAGGTATACAGGACTGAGGCCGTTTAGGGCTATAAAGGTCAGCACCAACACTTTGAATTGCGCTCAGAAATGTACTGGGAACCAATGTAGGTCTTTCAAGACCGGTGTTATATGGTCTCGGTGGCTGCTCCCAGTCACCAGGCTTCATATTATGGTGGTGAACTCTCCTTCCTTGGAGGTTTTTAAGCAGAGGTTGGATAGCCACCAGTCATGGATGCTTGAGCTGAGATTCCTGCACTGCTGGGAGTTGGACTAGAGGGCCACTGGATACTTCCAATTCTATGATTAATATTATTATTATTACAGAAAAGGATATCAAAATTCCCCATTTTGTTTCAGGCTTTTCTTATGTTCTTATCGCTGGCATAAATTGTTGGGACTGTCTTTTGGAAAATGCAGATCCTGCTACAAACAGGGGAGGAAAACAAGGGATGCTTCCTGCAGCAATGCCAGATTCCTGAGAGCAGGGAGCTGTCCACAGAGGACCATCAGTGGGCAGTGCTGAAAGCTGCAATTGAGATGTTAAGGAAGGGTTGCTTGTGGAGAGGATAAGAGTGGGTGGTTGACATAAGTCTGAAAGACCCTGGCAACTGGCCCTGCGTGAGGCTCAACAAGGTGGCCAGGATCTGTCCTTCTTTATTATTCCCGCGGAGGCCTTTACAAGATATGATATATGAGAGGTGATATGAGAGCCATCTTCAAATGTCACAGCTGTCTCCTGAAACACATGCTTTCCTGAATGCTGAGATGTAATTTTCCAAATGGAAATGAACGAAAAGTCTATATTGGGCAATAAGGCATATAAAAATGTGTCTACTAAGGCAAAGTGCGTACTAAAATGTTAATAGTGTTTGTGAGAATCTTTTTTATAAAAATAAATAAATAAATGCGAGCCGATGCAACAACGCGAGGAATGGAACCTAAGATTGAGGAAATGTGAAACTAGGGGAACGCAAAGGTGATAATGTGACTTCCATCACACACACACACACACACACACACACACACACACACAGCACAGGTCTGTGTGTGACTCAGAGACCCTAGGCAGCTTTAGCAGGAAGAAATGGATTCATAGTATTCAAGAGATGCGCCCCCCCTTCCCCTCTTGGCCTTGGGGAGAATTTGCATTTCTGTAGACACCAGCTCAGGCTGCTGAGTGATCACTTTCACAGCCACTGAGAGGCAGCATCAAATTCCTTCTCCTGCTCAGCCACAAGTACTGAAAGGTATATACTGCTTTGATATTCAGGAACAAGAGGCTTTTGCAAATGAAAGGAAGCTGCTCCTCAAAGGGTCTTAGGGGGGCTTGAGAGCTGCCTCTCCAGAAAACAAATTGAGAGGGGGCACTGCTGATAGACAGAGCTAATGGAGGAAGGAGAGATAAAGAAACTCTACCCAGGTTGCTCTTGGCGGGTCACAGTGACCCTTTCAGATGCTTCCTGGAGGCCTTTATAAACACCCATCTTAACGGCCCTGTGGATTTCATGATTCATGGCAAGCACTTAAGAACATAAGAAGCGTCTGCAGGAAACAAGCTTGCTCTGTCTTCCACGCAACAACAGCCCTTCAGATATTTGAAGACAGCTCTCAGACCACCTCTCAGCCATCTTCTCCTGATTAAACACCCCCAACTCCCTCAACCATTCCTCTTAAGGCTTGGTTTCCATCATCAGCACCATCAGACATCTGAAAGTGAGATGGTTGAACCACCTCATGGCCTTCTCCTTAAGAGTCGGGAGTCATTGATTTCCACTCTGAGGGGGCCGGGACCCCTGAAACTGTTTTTAAACGGCAAAGGAAAATGCAACACCATGGTCTCGTTCTTCAGAGGAACCATACCAATTATGCCCCCCATAAAGGTAAAGGTAAAGGGACCCCTGACCATTAGGTCCAGTCACGGACGACTCTGGGGTTGCGACACTCATCTCGCTTTATTGGCCGAGGGAGCCGGCGTACAGCTTCCGGGTCATGTGGCCAGCAGGACTAAGCCGCTTCTGGGGAACCAGAGCAGCGCACGGAAACGCTGTTTACCTTCCCACTGGAGTGGTACCTATTGATGTACTTGCACTTGATGTGCTTTCGAACTGCTAGGTTGGCAGGAGCAGGGACTGAGCAACGGGAGCTCACACCGTCATGGGGGTTCGAACCGCCGACCTTCTGATCGGCAAGTCCTAGGCTCTGTGGTTTAACCCACAGCCCCACCCGCGTCCCTATCCCCCCCCCCCCCATGTCTTGAAGCAATAATAAATGATCAACTGAGAATGTGGATTCTGCTCCCTAATCCCCCTCTACAGCTCTGGGGTGGTGGGGCATGACTTCCACGTAAGAAGATGTTATTGCTATTTTATCTGGGGGCTGTCATGAGCCTAAACGGCCTTGGTCCAGTATACCTGAAGGAGTGTCTCCACCTCCATCATTCTGCCTGGATACTGAGGTCCAGCTCAGAGGGCCTTTTGGCAGTTCCCTTGCTGTGAGAAGCCAAGTTACAGGGAACCAGGCAGAGGGCCTTTATGGTGGTGGCGCCCGCCCTGTGGAACGCCCTCCCACCAGATGTCAAAGAGAAAAACAACTACCAAACTTTTAGAAGACATCTGAAGCCAGCCCTGTTTAGGGAAGCTTTTAATGTTTAATAGGTTATTGTATTTTAGTATTCTTTTGGAAGCCGCCCAGAGTGGCTGGGGAAACCCAGCCAGATGGGCGGGGTATAAATAATAAATTATTATTATATTATTAGATCTCATTACTCAGATCTTGTTAGATGCCATCATTTTATCACCTTGTGTTGTTTTTAAATGTTTGTCACTTATTTATTTCATTTATACCCCCCCCCCTTTTTGCTTCCATGAACTTGAGGTGGTACACACAGTTCCCCTTGCTCGTTTAATCTACACAACAACCCTGTGGAGTAGGTTAGGCTGAGAGGCAGAGACTAGCTCAAGGTCACCCAGTGAGCTTCATGGACTCAAATCCTGGTCTCCCAAGTCTTTGACCAACCCCTACTTTCTAACTACCCTGTCTCTCCATAGTCTGAGCCACTTCAAATGTAAGAGGAGAAACCACAACATCCCAAGGTATTGGGTGGGATCCAGAACACAGCTATGGAATCCAGTTAGCCAGCCCACTTTCTGGATAGTTGGCCAAACTTCTGCTGCGGAGGTCAGGAAATCAGTTTGCTAATGAAGCTGGACAAAAGGTGGAACCTCCTTGCTACATTATATTTTGTCAGGGTGCTGAGGAAACAGCAGACATCCCTGCTTACTTCCTTATTAAATGAAAGGAAAGCCTTTTGCTACCTCTCTCCTGATCTCAGCATCAGGCCATTAGCAGAAACTCTTTGCATTACCCGCTAATTTGGAGAACTTTGCAGAAGAAGTCCAAGCACAATTGCAAATGTCAGCAGGCTCTGGAACAAAGACCATTCTTTCTCCTCTTTTGAAGAAATCAATGTTCCCTTGTAGAATTTGGCACTTGAATAATGCAGAGCTAAGGGGAAGGGAATTGATTTGATATATTCCCCTTTTCTAAACAAAGCAGGGAAGTAAGCAGACGCGGTGGTTGAAGCCAGATATTTCAGAACAAGCCTTTTCTATAATTATAATAATAAGCATGTCAACGGGTTTGAATGGTGAGTCTAACATGTGTTTACCTTAAACAGGCCTTTGATTAATTTTTAAATTTAATTTAATTGAGCTTTGGTGTAAAATAAATCCTTTTTCAGGGGTTTTCAACACACTCACAATGCATATTGTTTGGAGTGGGACGCATCCACAGCTCTCATATACATCCTTTCTGCTACCTGAAAGAACGCAACACCAACATTAGCTTCATTCATGGACAGCTAATGAAGCTGAACATTGGACTATACGGGACAGATAAAATAAAGTCCTTCTTCACACAGTGCTTAGTTAAGCTTTGGAACTCACTCCCATAGCTGACCACCAGGCTGGATGGCTTTGAAAGAGGATTAGGAAAATTCATGGAGGAGAAGACTATTGATGGCTACTAGCCAGGAAGGTTATGTTCTGCCTCAACAGTTGAGGTAATTGCCAGCAGGCAGGGCGGGTGACCAGGCAAGAAGAGGAGGAGTTTGGATTTGATATCCCGCTTTATCACTACCCAAAGGAGTCTCAAAGCGGCTAACATTCTCCTTTCCCTTCCTCCCCCACAACAAACACTCTGTGAGGTGAGTGGGGCTGAGAGACTTCAGAGAAGTGTGACTGGCCCAAGGTCACCCAGCAGCTGCATGTGGAGGAGCGGAGACAAGAACCCGGTTCACCAGATTACGAGGCCACCGCTCTTAACCACTACACCACACTGGCTCTCAAACGACATTATACGTGCCAGCCCGTTCCTCTCAACTGCGTGCCACTCCTGGGATCCATCAAACTTCTTCCCCGATAAGATTCTGTGACTCATGTCCAGAGAAACAACATCAGCAGAAACCAGGCTCTGGGGTGTGAGGACTAGGCTACTTTATTCATATACAAAATCAGGACAAAGGAAAACATGGCTTCTCTCCTTCTTACTCTCAGAGAAAAGGGAAAACACAAAAGCAATACGGAACGGAACTTCCGTTCACAAGACTCCAACAATCAGCGCTGGAATGCAAAACACAGACATGCCATTAAAACAGTTCCACACGTCTGCACAACGAAGGAATGGAATACCAACAAGAGGCAGCAATGCTTCTGAATGCCAGTTTCTGGAAACCACAGGAGGAGAAAGTGCTTGTGGGCTCAGATCCTGCTTGCATTCTTCTCATTGAGGCATCTGGTTGGCCTCTGTGAGAACAGGATGCTGGACTAGATGGGCCATTGGCCTCATCCATCTCTTCTTAGTTGTTCTATCTCTGAACTCTTCTTAAGAATATAAGAAGTGCCTTGATGGATCAGAGCAAAGTCCACCAAGTTCAGCATTGATGGTGCACCAGGAACTGATTCACTCCTGAAACACAACGTTCCCCTTTCCCCATTGCTGCAGAACACTACCCAGCGCAGACTTCGCCAAGCTGTGGGCCTCCAGCTCTCTTGGGCTGAAGGTCCCTTCCTCCCTCACCACTGGGCATGCTGGATGGAGCTGATGCGAGTTGCAGTCTGAAATATCTGGAGGGCATCAGGATGGCCATGGCAACCTCAGGGACGCAAAATTAAATGCAAAGCCTTCCCAACAGCAATTAAGCTCAGAGCCTTTTCTTTCCGTGCCAACAGCACCATGGATGAAATAAAAATCCATATCAAATAGGGATCATGCAAATTTTACTGCCCCAATATCCCCAGAGTTTGTTTAATTATTAGCACTTCCTTGGGCTTTTTTATTCTTCCATAAGATCAACAAATCAATAAAAAAATTAATGACGAAGATTCTCGTTTCCCTGTTCCAGTTTCCAGAGCACATAAAGATGATGGATTAAGGCTTATACAATATCTGGTCCCCCTTCAAGCTGTTGTATGACATTTTCAGTTTAATTAACACAATACAATTAGCCATTAACTTTCATTATGGAAGCGCTCGTTCTGTTGAGAACTGGAGAGAGCCAGTTAAGTGTGCAAAGGGAGAGGAAATGGGAAATTGGTTTGGAGCAGAGATGGACAGCATTGCCCAGGCTTGACTTCATAGAATCAGAGAAGTGTAGAGTTAGAAGGTACCCCCAAGGATCATCTAGTCCAACCCCCCTGCAATGCAGGAATCACAGCTAAGGAATCTCCGACAGACGGCCACCCAACCTCTGCTTAAAAACCTCCAAGGAAGGAAAGTTCACCACCTCCCGAGGGAGCCTATTTCACTGTTGAATGGCTCTTGCCATCACAAAGTTCTTCCTAATATTCAGTTGGAATTGCCTTCATTGTCATTGGAATCCATGGCTTTGGGTCCTACCTTTGGAGCAGCAGAAAACAAGCTTGCTCCATCTTCCATACAACAGCCCACCAGATATTTGAAGAGGGCTCTCCTATCTCCTCTCTGTCTCCTATTCTCCAGGCTCTAGCACCCCCGTTTCATCATCTAAGTTTGTCTAGAGACAATGGATAAAACAAACACCATTAGCTGTACAGTGGATGCTCAGGTTGCGAACATGATCCGTGCGGAAGGCAGATGCGGTGTTCACAACCCGCAACGGCGCATCTGCGCATGCGCGGTTGTAATTTGGCTTTCTGCGCATGCGCAAAGCACGATTTAGTGCTTCTGCGCATGCACGGCCGCCGAAACCTGGAAGTAACACGTTCTGGTACTTCCAGGTTTCTGCGTGTGCGTAACCCAAAAAGACGCAACCTGAAGCAGCTGTAACCCGAGGTATGAATGACTGCACTGCTGGATAAGTGTTTAATGGTTATTGCATTTGCATTTGTTTAAAAACCAATTAAAATTGTTTTTAAAAGGAGATTTGGAATGGCCTTGCTTCTAAGGAGCAGATTTGGGATCATTTCAGATATGAGGCTCCTTTTCACCTCAAGCTCCGGATTTCGTAATGATCCTGGTTATGTCACTGGATATATACCAAGGACCTAGTCTCCTCAGAAGTTTAGAGAATGGAAAAGAACACTTGGAATACTATGTACAGTTCCGGTTGCCCCACCTCAAAAGGCATATATTAGAAATGGAAAATGTGAATGCCATAATTTAGTGTTGCTACTTTCTTGGGCTCCACGATCACTGCAGATGGTGACAGCAGTCACAAAATTAAAAGACGCCTGCTTCTTGGGAGAAAAGCAATGACAAACCTAGACAGCATCTTAAAAAGTAGAGACATCACCTTGCCAACAAAGGTCTGTATAGTTCAAGCTATGGTTTTCCCAGGAGTGATGTATGGAAGTGAGAGCTGGACCATAAAGAAAGCTGATCACCAAAGAATTGATGCTTTTGAATTGTGGTGCTGGAGGAGACTCTTGAGAGTCCCATGGACTGCAAGAAGATCAAACCTATCCATTCTGAAGGAAATTAGCCCTGAGTGCTCACTGGAAGGACAGATCGTGAATCTGAGGCTCCAAGACTTTGGCCACCTCATGAGAAGAGAAGACTCCCTGGAAGAGACCCTGATGTTGGGAAAGATGGAGGGCACAAGGAGAAGGGGACGACAGAGGACGAGATGGTGGGACAGTGTTCTCGAAGCTACCAGCATGATTTTGACCAAACTGCGGGAGGCAGTGGAAGACAGGAGTGCCTGGCGTGCTCTGGTCCAGGGGGTCACGAAGAGTCGGACACGACTAAACGTCTAAACAACAACCTTTCGTGTTAGCAAATTCCATCATTTTCACATAGAACAGCTTCTTTTTGTCTATCCTCAACTTTCCTTTTGCCCTTTTCTGAGTCTTTTCTGGCTCCACAATATCCTTTTTGATGGGCTATTGGCCTGATCCAGCAGGTTCTTCTTATGTTCTTAAGAGTATTCCAAATATGCATGCAACTGGGAGCTCTTGGATCAGGACGAATAATCTTGAGATGCAACAATACAAGGCAAAGATCTGGACGCAGCCTTAGGCTGCAACCCAACACCCTCTTACCTGCGAGTAAGCCTCACTGAACTCATTGAAGCTTCCACAGAGCTGTCACCTGACGTTTAACACGGGTTCCTAAAATTTGGATCACGGCACCTACATATTTGAAACTAATTTTAAAGCCCATTTCTGCAGAACTGCATGAAAAAGAAATCCGGAAGGTGTGACTGGGCCCAAAGAAATCTACCCCTAAAACCCTACAGGCAGGTTTCTCCATTTCTTGCTCTCCCGGCAAACTAATATAGATAGCATCCCCTCCTCTAGACTTTTGTTTCTCAAATGAAAATAGTCCCCTTCCATCGTTTCCATACGCTGCTTTGGTGTGGAACCATCTAACAACAGGGAATTCCACTGAAGCATGTTCAGAAGGTTATTCGGCAGGCTTTTAATCTTGTTTTTACTTGCTGTGAGGCGAGGCAAGTTTAAACCATTCAAATGCGAAGTTTTATTGAAGCCACAGACTAAAATGGAAGGCAGTCTTTGTGCAGCAGGTGGTCTTCCCCAACAGGGAAGCATGTTAGCTCAGTGGTAGAGGATTTGCTTTTCAGGCAGAAGGTCCCATGGGTCAATACTCATGCTGTTCGACGGAGGAACAGACTCCCTGGGAGGTGAGGGACTCTCCTTCCTTGGAGGCCATTAAGCAGCGGTTGGATAACCATCTCTCATGGATACCCCTGCATTGCAAGGGATTGGACTAGATGACCACGGTGGTCCCTTCCAACTCTACAATTCTTTGAGACACTCCCTCCATTAAACCCTGGAGAGCTGCTGCCAGTCTGTGTGGGTTTTTTTTAAAAAAGTCCCATATGCCCAGAGACTTTGCTCCTTCCCATTGGGGGATATAGGAAGATCCAAACACATTTTTTTTTTAGACGTCCCTTTTGCGATGAGATGGGACAAGGGTAGCGCTGTGGGTTGAACCACAGAGCCTAGGACTTGCCGATCAGAAGGTCGGCGGTTCGAATCCCCATGATGGGGTGAGCTCCCGTTGCTCGGTCCCTGCTCCTGCCAACCTAGCAGTTCGGAAGCACGTCCAAGTGCAAGTAGATAAATAGGTACCGCTCCAGCGGGAAAGTAAACGGCGTTTCCATGAGCTGCTCTGGTTCGCCAGAAGTGGCTTAGTCATGCTGGCCACATGACCCGGAAGCTGTACACCGGCTCCCTCGGCCAGTAAAGCGAGATTAGCACCGCAACCCCAGAGTCGGCCACGACTGGACCTAACGGTCAGGGGTCCCTTTACCTTTACTTTTGCGATGAGGCATGTAGAGATACCATTGACCCCCTGCTGGTGAGGTTTGCTGACCTCCCGGAAAAGCAAAATTTTCATCGTCTCCTGTTAGGCAAAGATCACAAGACAACCAGGACGGTCGCCAGATTCTGTGCACAGATATGTAGGCGCAGACCACCCCCCGATTCAAACTAGTTTGTTAAGAAAATTCCCAAACATGGATCCACGGGCGACTCTGGGTCATTTCTCTATGGTAGTTTATCTTAAAGTTTTTATCGGTTTATATGCCTATCACATTTTTAAACTTTAAATCCATTGTTATATATAGTTTTAAATGTTGGTTTTGCTTTTGGGATGGTAGTTCCATTTGTGTTTCACAAGCTGGTCTCTGACCGTAATTATAAATTATTATTATTATTATTATTATTATTATTATTCAGATGGAAGTTCCCAGCTGTCAAAATAAGTTATTTATGTATGCCATTACTGCAGCCTGTGTTTTCTTAGCCCCAAAATGGAAAATGAGCAAGGTCCCAACTAAAGAAGAATGGCAATTTAAGCTAATGGAATATGCTCAGCTGGAGGACTTAGCATATAAAAAGATAACAAGAAGAACATATGTTTAGAGAAGAATGGAAAACGTTTATTGAATATATGGGGGGGGGAATGTGTACACTTGAAAACGTTGGCAGCATAAATTCAGATAAATTCAGCAATGTAAATAAGTTTTGATGGGTATAATAATGGAATACTGAATTTTTTAGTTTACCTAAAATATGCAGGGATTTATGATCAGTAAAATTTAACCATGGAAAGAGAAGAAGGGAAGGCACTGATATTTCAAGGATGCTTAAGTGAGCATTCTAAACTGTAAAACAGAAAATTTATTAAAATTATATTTAAAAAATAAATAAAGGAGGATCCAACAAATTCATGGAGGAGGAGAGGGCCAGGATTGGCTCCTGACCACGATGGCTATGCTCTGTGTCCACACTTGGGGGCAGAGATGCACCCGAATTCCAGTTGATGGAAACCACAGGACAGGAGAGGACTTGAATCCCGCTTGCTTGAATCCTGCTTGCAGGTTTCCCATGGGTATCTGGTTGGTCGCTGTGAGAACAGGATGCTGGACCACTGGCCTGATCCAGCAGGCCCTTCTTATGTTCTGGATGCAAAGTCAGTCCACACATGCACATGGCTCACTCAAGAGCAGCAGCTAAGATTTCCCTCCTGTTTCTACTAAGAGGTCTCTAGATGTAGGCCATTTTCCTTCCCTGTTTATTTTCTTAATTGAGGTTGCTTCTGTTGGGAACAACCACCATGGAATCTTCTGTTCTAGTAAACCTTTATATCTTTCCCATGCTTTTAATAGTGACCTCCTAATTATATGATTGTGGAATCCTTTATGTACTTTCCCTTTTTCATACCACAAGTATGCATGCCATCCAAATCTATTGTCATTTCCTTCCAGATCTAAGATATCCATGTTTTCTCATTTTATCCAATCTCGGATCCAAGTAACACGAGCAGCTTCGTAATATAATTTAAAATCGGGAGAATCCCCCTCTGTCTTTAATATCTGTAAGTAGTTTGTATTTTATCCTTGGCTTCTCCCCTTTCCATGTAAATTTTGAAGTATCCTTTTTGCCATGTTTTGAAACATGCTGTGTTACTTATTACCAGTATTGACTGAAAGAAAAACAACATTTTTGGCAAGGTGTTCATCTTAATTGCTGCAATTCTTCCTAATAATGATAAATTCATTGGTCACTGTGGGAACAGGATGCTGGACCATTGGCAAACTGCCCTATCACCTCAAAGACAAATGGTTATTATCAGAGCCACATCCATCAAGGGTGGAGCAAGACACCCAGCGCCATAAGGCAGGCAGCTTGCTCACAGCAGCAATGAGTTTAACATTGCAGGGGCCGGTTGCTGTTCTGGGCTGGAGGGCCGGATCTGTATTTGAGCCCCCCTGTTGCTCACCTGACATGCTGTGATATCACCCACAGGAATCTTCAAGGTGTTGCGGCTGCAAAATCGGCAGAGTCAAAGGGTGGACATTGCCCCCCCCCCCGTACCCCACTTCGAAATTGTAAGTGAACATGCACATTTTATTTAAAAGACCTACAGCAGCTCATCTGGAGGAAAACTGTAGAATACAGACCCTGGTTTGAGACCCAAAAGCCTTATAAATGTGGGGGAGACCCCTATCATTCCATGCAAAAGCAGGTATGAGTAAAGGTAAAGGTTAAGGGACCCCTGACCATTAGGTCCAGTCGTGGCTGACTCTGGGGTTTCAGCACTCATCTCACTTTACTGGCTGAGGGAGCCGGCGTACAGCTTCCGGGTCATGTGACCAGCATGGCTAAGCCACTTCTGGCGAAGCAGAGCAGCGCACAGAAACACCGTTTACCTTCCCGCCGGAGTGGTACCTCTTTATCTACTTGCACTTTGACGTGCTTTCGAACTGCTAGGTTGGCAGGAGCAGGGACTGAGCAACGGGAGCTCACCCCATCACGGGGATTCGAACCACCGACCTTCTGATCGGCAAGTCCTAGGCTCAGTGGTTTAACCCACAGCACCACCCAAGTCCCTAGGTCTGAGTAGTCAACCCCTTTTCTGTGCTTGGTGCTGTAATTCCCACCACTGCCACCAGGAGGCAGGCTGCTGTACTTTGTCTCTGGTTGCCACCTCCAATTCCCGTGGAATCAGTCAGAGAATCCCCCAGTTTCTTTCCATGACAGCTGTCAAGCCTGAATAACCATGCACAATATTTGAAGGCCTCTAATCTTGTGTTTCAGCCCAAATATTTACTAGACTCAAGTCTGTGCTGAGCAGCTGCTCTATTCATAAAACTTCATTTATTTATTAATTGATCTCTCAAAAGGGAGAGAGTTGCAGAATGCGTCTCGTTTGCAAATCGGGACATGTGTGATGGACGAAAGCATATCGGTGGGCTTTTTCGGCATCTTAGCATCAGATAATCAAAGTCCCAAACTGGGCATGGTTGTCTGTTATGCGCACACATCAAATGCAGTTAGCACAGCTTGCCAGGCGATTCAGTATGCAACACAGCCATTGAATGCCGGCATTATTACTGCCGATCAAAGGTATCCTTTATAATTAAAGTGTTCCCCGCAGCTGTTTGCGAAGAAATGTTCAAGAAACACAACACATTAAAGGGATAGTTAGGCACGTTTGCAGGGAACAAATCTCCTCTGTTTGGGACCATATCAAAACCCCAGGTTCCATTCCATGTGTGGAGATCCAATTAAGGAAAATGTGATCTGGCAAAACGTGCCGCGGTTATGCACATCAGAATGTAAGAAGAGCCCTGAAGCATCAGGCCCAAAGGTGGTCCATCTATTCCAGCATCTGGTTCTCAGGGTGGCCAACCAGATGACCACAAGAAGCCCACATAAGAGTGTAAGCGGATAAGAAGTTCTGGTTGCTCATCTAGCCCAATATCCTGTTCTCATAGTGGCCAACCAGTGGCAAATTGGTAAGTAGGACAAGAGCGTCAGGGCCCTCTGCTCCTCCATGAATTTGTCTAATCCTCTTTTAAAAGGATTAAAAGGGCCCCTCCTCATGGGGTCTCTGCCATGGGAGCATATTCACCCAGTGCTTTTCCAGCTGCATTGGCTCCCGGTGGAGTCCAGGGTCAGATTTAAGGTGCTGGTTTTGACTTTTAAAGCCCTTCACGGCCTAGGACCCTCGTACCTACGGGACCGCCTCTCCTGGTATGTCCCACGGGGAACCTCAAGGTCCATAAATAACAACACCCTAGTGGTCCCAGGCCCTAAGGAAGTCAGATTAGCCTCAACCAGAGGCAGGGCCTTTTCCACACTGGCCCCGGCCTGGTGGAACGCTCTGTCTCCTGAGACCAGGGCCCTGCAGGATCTGATCTCTTTCCACAGGGCCTGTAAGACAGAGTTGTTCCACCTGGCCTTTGGCTTAGAATCAGTCTGATTCCCTCCCACTCTTTCTTTTTCCTTTCTCCTCCTATGATGAGATTGCTCCCTAATTGTTTTAATGTTGTACCTTAATCTTTTAAATCGTACTTTAATCCACTTGTTTTTATTATTGGTTGTTAGCCGCCCTGAGCCCGGTCTTGGCTGGGGAGGGAGGGGTATAAATAATTTATTATTATTATTATTATTATTATTATTATTATTATTATTATTATACCCATCCAGGGCATCACAGCCTAATGTGGGAGAGAGTTCCATAGGTTAAGTACGTGCTGCATGAAGACGGATTTCCTTTTATCTCTCCTGCATCTTCCAGCAAGCACAGCTGGAATGCAATAGTATGCTTCCCCCAGTAGTGAACATTCAGAGGTTTACTGCCTTCAACTGTAGGAGGAGGACACATGAATCTATGATCTTGACATATACTGAGTCAGACAGACCTTCCAGAGGCCCAGTAATGGGGTAATGAACATTTCCCTTCTCGTTTCTCTAACTTACAGGTGCCATCCAGATGTTTGGGACTGTAATTCCCATGAGCCCTGGCAAACAAGGAGGCCAGCTGGTTTGGGAAAGCTGATTTAAAAGTCTGTGTTGGCATTTTGCCAGTACAGTGGTACCTCGGGTTACATACGCTTCAGGTTACAGACTCCACTAACCCAGACATAGTACCTCGGATTAATAACTTTGCTTCAGGATTACAACAGAAATCGTGCGGTGGCGGCGTAGCGGGAGGCCCCATTGGCTAAAGTGGTGCTTCAGGTTAAGAACAGTTTCAGGTTAAGTATGTAACCAGAGGTACCACTGTAATGTTATTAAATGTCCAAAGTAAGCCACATGACAGAACCATTTCTGACAGGAGATCTTAACATCCAATGGCCAAATCCCATCCTACTTTCCTGGTAAAAATTTCAGGCAAGTATCAAAGTCTGGTGGCTTGTCAGTAAAGGGAAAGGGAAAGGGACCCTTGACCGTTAGGTCCAGTCGTGACCAACTCTGGGGTTGCGGTGCTCATCTCGCTTTATTGGCCGAGGGAGCCGGCGTACAGCTTCCGGGTCATGTGGCCAGCATGACTAAGCTGCTCCTGGTGAACCAGAGCAGCGCATGGAAACGCCGTTTACCTTCCCACCGGAGCGGTACCTATTTATCTACTTGCACTTCGTGCTTTCGAACTGCTAGGTTGGCAAGAGCAGGGACCAAGCAACGGGAGCTCACCCCATCGCGGGGATTCAAACCGCTGACCTTCTGATCGGCAAGTCCTAGGCTCTGTGGTTTAACCCACAGCGCATTGTCAGGCGTAGGCATAAAACAGAGCTCTGTGTCTCCCTGGGTGCTGTCCATGGTCCTGAAAACTGGTCCTCACCTACCCTTGAAATAGAGACGGACAGGTCGGTCACAGAACACAGAGAACACATACTAATTCAGACCATTGTTCCATCTAGCTCAGTATTTAGTGCCTTCACACTCAGTGTCAGTGGCCTTCCAGCATTTCAGACAGGAGGAGTCCTTTCCAGAAATGCCATTCGGGACTGAACCTGCAAACTTTTTGCCTGTAACATCTTCCCCTGGTATATGATTCATCCAAGTTATTTTACAGCTCACTGATTTTCCCCCAAACCATAATAGTTTTACACAGTGCATGTCCCCCCCCCCCCAGCTAGAGCTCACCAGAGCTCAGCTCCAGCACCTCTCAGGTGGGCACCATTGCTATTCTAAGATAACGAGGGAGAAGTTCATGCTGAGTTCTGGCGCCTTTTCCCCCGAGAAAAAATATTACTGGTTTTACCTGTGTTCGTTCCTAAGCCTGCTCCATCCAGTTTCCACATTTATCAGCACACACATATATCTGTAAAAAAAATGTGCATTTCATAGAATCATAGAGTTGGAAGAGACCACAAGGGCCATCGAGTCCAACCCCCTGCCAAGCAGGAAACACCATCAGAGCACTCCTGACATATGGTTGTCAAGCCTCTGCTTAAAGACCTCCAAAGACGGAGACTCCACCACACTCCTTGGCAGCAAATTCCACTGTCGAACAGCTCTTACTGTCAGCTCTTAATGTTCTCTCAATATGCACATCTCTGAAAAATCTATTTTAGCCCAATAGATGAGTCTTTGATGTAGCTGGGCCATTTTTGAGCTGAGAGTTGTATCACAAAATTCAGATGGCTGCAATTCAGAGTGGATTTACACCGGACTTAGAAAGATGAAGACCCAAATTCAAAATCTAAGTTGTCTGCTTGCTGGCCACTCCCAAGTGCTTTGGTCTGCCCATTTATAGCTAACGCTGCCTTTTCTCATTAGGGACATGTTTGTTTCTAAATAAAAACATGCCAGTTCTGTCTCCCTTTAATTGGGCCTGACCCATTTTCTTTCTTTCTTTCTTTTGCAAGGCAGTGAACCAAGTGGCAATTAACGAAATGCCCCATCAGGATAATGTTCTACTGGGTCCCTGCAGGTGCCTGTTCAGGGAGAGGGGGGGGGAAGGAAAGGGCAAGAACCTGAAAGGAAGGGGCATTGGTCACAAAACATTTGAGGGCTTGCCAATCAGAAGGTCAGTGGTTCGAATCGCCACGACGGGGTGAGCTCCTGTTGCTTGGTCCCTGCTCCTGCCAACCTAGCAGTTCGAAGCATGTCAAAGCGCAAGTAGATAAATAGGTACCGCTCCAGCGGGAAGGTAAATGGCATTTCCATGTGCTGCTCTGGTTCGCCAGAAGCGGCTTAGTCATGCTGGGCACTTGACCCGGAAGCTGTACTCCGGCTCCCTCGGCCAATAAAGCGAGATGAGC
Source organism: Podarcis muralis (assembly GCF_964188315.1). NCBI lineage: Eukaryota > Metazoa > Chordata > Lepidosauria > Squamata > Lacertidae > Podarcis > Podarcis muralis. Next base: position 2,650,473 of record NC_135655.1, read on the forward strand.
GCTGCAACCCCAGAGTGGGTCACAACTGGACCTAATGGTCAGGGGTCCTTTTACCTTTACCTAAGGAAGGTAGATGGCATTACCGTGCGCTGCTCTGGTTCACCAGAAGCGGCTTAGTCATGCTGGCCACATGACCCAGAAGCTGTATGCTGGCTCCCTCGGCCAATAAAGCAAGATGAGCGCCACAACCCCAGAGTCGGCCACGACTCTACTTGCACTTTGACGTGCTTTCATAGAATCATAGAATCATAGAATCATAGAATCATAGAGTTGGAAGAGACCACAAGGGCCATCGAGTCCAACCCCCTGCCAAGCAGGAAACACCATCAGAGCACTCCTGACATATGGTTGTCAAGCCTCTGCTTAAAGACCTCCAAAGAAGGAGACTCCACCACACTCCTTGGCAGCAAATTCCACTGTCGAACAGCTCTTACTGTCAGGAAGTTCTTCCTAATGTTTAGGTGGAATCTTCTTTCTTGTAGTTTGGATCCATTGCTCCGTGTCCGCTTCTCTGGAGCAGCAGAAAACAGCCTTCCTCCCTCCTCTATGTGACATCCTTTTATATATTTGAACATGGCTATCATATCACCCCTTAACCTCCTCTTCTCCAGGCAAAACATGCCCAGCTCCCTTAGCCGTTCCTCATAAGGCATCATTTCCAGGCCTTTGACCATTTTGGTTGCCCTCCTCTGGACACGTTCCAGTTTGTCAGTGTCCTTCTTGAACTGTGGTGCCCAGAACTGGACACAGTACTCCAGGTGAGGTCTGACCAGAGCAGAATACAGTGGCACTATTACTTCCCTTGATCTAGATGCTATACTCCTATTGATGAGGCCCAGAATTGCATTGGCTTTTTTAGCTGCCGCATCACACTGTTGGCTCATGTCAAGTTTGTGGTCAACCAAGACTCCTAGATCCTTTTCACATGTACTGCTCTCAAGCCAGGTGTCACCCATCTTGTATTTGTGCCTCTCATTTTTTTTGCCCAAGTGCAATACTTTACATTTCTCCCTGTTAAAATTCATCTTGTTTGTTTTGGCCCAGTTCTCTAATCTGTCAAGGTCGTTTTGAAGTGTGATCCTGTCCTCTGGGGTGTTAGCCACCCCTCCCAGTTTGGTGTCATCTGCAAATTTGATCAGGATGCCCTTGAGTCCATCATCCAAGTCGTTGATAAAGATGTTGAATAAGACCGGGCCCAAGACAGAACCCTGTGGCACCCCACTAGTCACTCTTCTCCAGGATGAAGAGGAACCATTGATGAGCACCCTTTGGGTTCGGTCAGTCAGCCAGTTACAAATCCACTGAGTGGTAGCATAGTCAAGACCGCATTTTACCAGCTTCTTTACAAGAATATCATGGGGCACCTTGTCAAATGCCTTGCTGAAATCAAGGTAGACTACATCCACTGCGTTCCCTTCATCTACCAGGCTTGTAATTCTGTCAAAAAACGAGATCAGGTTAGTCTGACATGACTTATTTTTCAGAAATCCATGCTGACTATTGGTGATCACAGCATTCCTTTCTAGGTGCTCACAGACTGTTTGCTTAATGATCTGCTCCAGAATCTTCCCTGGTATTGATGTCAGACTGACTGGGCGGTAATTATTTGGGTCCTCTCTTTTCCCCTTTTTGAAAATAGGGACAACATTTGCCCTCCTCCAGTCTGCCGGGACTTCGCCTGTTCTCCAGGAATTCTCAAAGATGACTGCCAGTGGTTCTGAAATCACATCTGCCAGTTCGAACTGCCAGTTCGAACTGCTAGGTTGGCAGGAGCAGGGACCGAGCAACGGGTGTTCACCCCATCGTGGGGATTCAAACTGCCGACCTGATCGGCAAGTCCTAGGCTCTGTGGTTTAACCCACAGCGCCACCCGAGTCCCTACAATAGCTCTAGAGAGTGTAGCAAATATTGCTTTTAAAAAGGTAAACTTGGGGCAGGTTTTTCGTGAGCATTTGGGTCCTTCCCAAATGAAAATGTTCACCCCGTCCCAAAGTTTCTGTAACACTGATGATGCACCAGCTCATTGCTGGCCATGTCTCTCGCTGGATGGCCTGTGGGCAGATGGCACGTACCATGCCAGAGGAGGAAGCCAAAGGATGGCTGAGGCTTTTGTCCCCCATCCCCCCACCCCTCTGGCAATGAATGGATTCTCTCTGGGAGCTTCTGAAGACCAGCATTGATGTCCCCGTCAGAGACAGCTGCTCGCCCATCTTTGCAGGGTGGAAAATTGGTCGCAACCAAAGCCAGGAAAACATGCATCTGTCAGAGGAACTGGCTGTAACTTTGAGCCGCTGGTAGAAATAATGAGGAAAGCGAGGAGGCAATAAGCAAAGGAGAAGAAGTCCTCTGGGGGAAATGGAGTCTGGCAGCAATGCTCCTGAATCCCAGTGGCTGAGGCCACAGAAGTGGAGACAGCTCTTCTGCTCAATTCCTGCTTGTGGGTTTCTCGTGTGCATCTTGTTGGCCAACGCAAACCAACAGGGCTCCTCTTAGTAGTCCATTTTTCCCGTTTTGCTGCGTCAACTTCTTTTCAGAATGAAACTCGCAGGAGGGTTTAAAGGATGTGTCTTGGCATTTTACAAGCTGTTTGCACAACCGCAGTGTGAGCTGACCCCCTCACTTAACCCCCTCGGTCTGCTGGGATCTCCAGTCCTTGTATTTATGATGGGGAAGACGGCAAAGCCTTTGCATTCTTCATCAGATGACAACCACCAGCAAAAACACCAATGCTAATATTTGTCCCTGAGGCATCTCCCCCCCCTAAACCCTTCAACATGGCTTTTCACACTCCTAATAGTAATTAACTGGGTGGACATTTGCCTTGTCACCCGGCAAATCCTGTATTTCCAGATAGTTGTCTCCTTACATGACTTCACCACCCTTCATTCACACGGCACCATCTCTCTTTGAGATCTGCTGTGACTGTGTTTGTTCATTTCAGTAAATCAAGGCCCAGCTCTCTGAAACTGAACATAAGAAGATCAGGCCAAAGGGGGCCCATTGGGTCCCACATCTGTAGGAATGATCGCTGGGTTGGGGGGCACACTCCCTGCCCGCGGGCAGCCTCAGCTGTCTGCATGCGTGACCTTGGGGTGCTTTGGTCAAACCCCACCTGGAGCACACTCTCCCTCACAGATAAAGCCACAGCTGTCTGAACATCTTGCCCTCTGTTAAACCTTTTGCGGTCTTGAAGGGCCATTAAAATATTGTTCTATATATGATCCCAAAAACTTTTTGAGGCATTTTCTCCTCTCTCATATGTTATCCCAAAAACCCCTTCCTTTAAGGGGGGAGGTTTTTACACCAGCCAGAAGAACAAGGCTTTTTCTTCTTGCTTAGATGTTACAGTGAAAATAGGCCTCTCTCAGGAATGTCTGGCTTAGGCGGGTAGAGATAAGAGCAAGGTTGAATGGGTATTATTGTAACCCCAGAGGGAGGGAGGCTGAAACAGGAGGAAGGAGGGGCTGGAAATACGTGAAATAAGGAAGTTGATCCAAATATGGAAAAACGAAACCTAACTTTTATGGCGTGCCTGGCGTGCTCTGGTCCAGGGGTCACGAAGAGTCGGACACGACTAAACGACTAAACAACAATTTTTATGGCATTTCTTGTAAAACACGTGTTTTCTCGGAAATCAGATGACTGTCCATTCTACAGGGTATAAAACGCTGGCACGCCCAGAGAGGGGGGCAGACATCGGGTAAACGCTTGTCTGTACCATTTTTGTCATGACAAAATAAACGATTCTGTTACTGCTATCATTTTGACTCTTTGAAGCAACTCCTCCCTGATTGCTCTGAGGATCCCAGGAAAAAAACAAAACAAAGGAAGGGTCCTTCAGTCTTAGTAGTCTGCCGTGTCCTGTCTGTGACCTTTGTCTCTGAGACCTTTGTCTTCTTCGTCATACACTGTGCAAGAGGAAAATGGAGCGGTAGAAACAGGTGCCAAAATAACTTTGTACCTCCCCAAGATCTCGGGACTGGAAGATGTGTAAAGGTCACAGCCCAAAATGTATCTGCGTGGGTTTGCATATTGTGTCAATAAAAGGAGCCTCCACAAAGCTGGCCGGCAGCTTGCCTGCAGCTCACCTGTGCGCAGCTCACCTGCATTATCAATTCCTGCCTCATGTCCTTCACTTCAACATCCTGTTCTCACAGTGGCCAACCAGATGCCTCAATGGGGAACCAGCAAGCAGGATTCGAACACAAGAGCGGCCCTCTCTCCTCCTGTGGTTTCCAGCAAGTGGAATTAAATTGGCCTGGAGCTTTCTTTGCATCTCAGCTAATAGATGGTTTGCATTTCTGTCTTGACACTTTCTTCTAATGAACACAACAACAACTGTCCAAAATTTGCTAAGTGTAAAATAGTTGAACCTTTGGGAAGGAAGCGTGGCATATAAATTCTAATAATAAGGGCAGGGCTAACAGATAGGGAGAAATATACTATTTGTGGTTTTCCACTAACTCTTCAAGCTCCACCTCTACTCCCCTCTCTCCTGCCCGAAGAAACTGTGAGAAACTAGCTCCCACCATAGAATAAATATGAAGAAACTGTAAGTAAAGAATCTTTACTCTTTTAAGCACTGCTAATGAGACAGATTGCAGGCAGCTTTACCTGCAGCAATTTACCTGCAGCTTTACCTGCAGCAGGTTGCAGGCAGCTTTACCTGCAGCAATTGCATGTTGATTGCCCTCTTAAAAGACAAAGTCCAGCAACTGGAGGAACGTGTAGCTACGCTCCAAAGAATTAGAGACCTGGAACTCTTCTTGGAAGCAACAGAGCACACCGTCTCCACCAAGGAAGAGACAGGGGACTCCCCTGAGAAGGTGGCTAGTTCACCAACACAGGAGCCAGATATATGGAGAAACGTGACTCAAAGAAGTAGGAGGCCCAGGGTTCGCTCTGATTGTTTAGAAATACGCAATCGCTTTGAGGTCCTTTCCCCTACCATGGAAGACGAAGAGCAGACTCCATTTGAGGATCTCTCCCTCATTACAGTCGATCAGGTATATGAAGACGAGCAGCAAAGGCAGTCCTCAGGGAATGTCCAGGCGACCTTGGAACGGACAGCTCACAGAAGAACCCCGACCAGACCTAAGAGGAGGCGTGTGGTGGTGATAGGGGATTCCCTACTGAGGGGAACAGAAGCAGTGATCTGTGGGCCTGACAAGATGTCTCGGGAAGTGTGCTGTCTCCCCGGGGCTAAGATCCAAGATGTAACTGAACGACTGCAAGGAATCATAAAACCCACTGACAAATACCCCTTCCTCTTGGTTCATGTGGGAACCAATGACACTGCAAGCAATAGCCTCCAGAAGATCAAAAGAGATTACGAGGCTCTGGGCAGGAAATTGAAGCAATTAAATGCACAAATTGTCATCTCATCTGTCCTCCCAGTTGAACGACGTGGCCCAGGGAGAGAGGGAAAAATAGTGGAAGTGAACAACTGGCTTCGCAAATGGTGTAAACAGGAACGGTTTGGATTCTTAGATCACGGACTGCAGTTTCTTGAAGATGGACTTCTGGCAAGCGATGGGCTGCACCTCACAACGGTTGGGAGGAATGTTTTTGCCAAAAATCTCAGAAACCTCATCAGGAGGGCTTTAAACTGACTAATGTGGGGGAGGGAGACAGTGCTCCTGAAGGTAGGAGTCTATCAATTGATGAAGATGATCATCCAAATGCCATAGACCGAATGGAGCAAAGAGCATGCAGACCTAGTGGTGGGAGGAAAAAATCCTTAAATAAGAGACACGGGGGAATGATTAATGGACTTCAATGTCTGTACACTAATGCGCAAAGCATGGGAAATAAACAAGATGAGCTTGAGCTCCTGGTACAGCAAACTAAATATGACATAATAGGAATCACTGAAACCTGGTGGGATAAATCCCACGATTGGAATGTAATAATGGAGGGATACAATCTATTTCAAAGAAACAGACCAGACAAGAAAGGAGGAGGAGTGGCGTTATATGTCAGGGATGTGTATACCTGTGAAGAGATCCAAGATTTAGAACCTCAAAGCCAAAGTGAGAGCATTTGGGTGAAAATTAAGGGAGAGAAGAATAACAGTGACCTCATTGTGGGAGTTTACTATAGATCCCCAAGCCAAATGGAGGACATAGATGATGCCTTCCTGGAACAGATGGCCAAGCATGCAAAAGGAAGGGAGATAGTAGTAATGGGGGACTTCAATTACCCTGATATTTGTTGGATGTCAAACTCAGCCAAGAGCATAAGGTCAAACAGATTCCTAACTGCCCTTGCAGACAACTTCATTGTCCAGAAAGTGGGAGAAGCAACAAGAGGAACAGCCATTTTAGATCTGGTCCTAACCAATGTTGATGACCTGGTTAGTGGGGTAGAAGTGGAAGGATCATTAGGCCCGAGTGATCATGCTCTTCTGAAGTTTACTATACAGCGGAAAGGAGCAGCCAAGCATACTAGGACTCAATTTCTCGACTTTAAGAAAGCCGACTTCATAAAGCTTAGGGAAGTGCTGGGTGAGATCCCATGGACAGTAATACTAAAAGGAAAGGGAGTTCAAGATGGCTGGGAGTTTGTTAAGAGGGAGATAGTAAAAGCACAACTTCAGGCAATACCAATGAGACGGAAACATGGAAGGTGCCTAAAGAAGCCAGGGTGGCTATCTAAAGAACTTTTAACTGAGTTAAGATTAAAAAAGGATGTGTACAAAAAATGGAAAAGGGGGGAAACCACCAAAGAGGAATTCAAACAAATAGCCAGCACGTGTAGACACAAAGTCAGAAAAGCTAAAGCACAAAATGAACTCAGGCTTGCTAGAGAGGTTAAAAGCAACAAAAAAGGCTTTTATGGGTATGTTCGTAGCAAAAGGAAGAACAAAGAAACCGTGGGGTCACTCAGAGGAGAAGATGGTGAAATGCAAACAGGGGACACAGAAAGGGCTGAACTCCTCAATGCTTTCTTTGCCTCAGTCTTCTCCGATAAAGAAAACAATGCCCGACCTGAAGAATTTGGAGCAAATGATTCAGCAGAGGAAACACAGCCCAGAATAACTAAGGAGATAGTACAAGAATACTTGGCTAGTCTAGATGTATTCAAGTCTCCAGGGCCAGATGAACTGCATCCAAGAGTATTAAAAGAACTGGCAGATGTGATTTCAGAACCACTGGCAGTCATCTTTGAGAATTCCTGGAGAACAGGCGAAGTCCCCGCAGACTGGAGGAGGGCAAATGTTGTCCCTATTTTCAAAAAGGGGAAAAGAGAGGACCCAAATAATTACCGCCCAGTCAGTCTGACATCAATACCAGGGAAGATTCTGGAGCAGATCATTAAGCAAACAGTCTGTGAGCACCTAGAAAGGAATGCTGTGATCACCAATAGTCAGCATGGATTTCTGAAAAATAAGTCATGTCAGACTAACCTGATCTCGTTTTTTGACAGAATTACAAGCCTGGTAGATGAAGGGAACGCAGTGGATGTAGTCTACCTTGATTTCAGCAAGGCATTTGACAAGGTGCCCCATGATATTCTTGTAAAGAAGCTGGTAAAATGCGGTCTTGACTATGCTACCACTCAGTGGATTTGTAACTGGCTGACTGACCGAACCCAAAGGGTGCTCATCAATGGTTCCTCTTCATCCTGGAGAAGAGTGACTAGTGGGGTGCCACAGGGTTCTGTCTTGGGCCCGGTCTTATTCAACATCTTTATCAACGACTTGGATGATGGACTCAAGGGCATCCTGATCAAATTTGCAGATGACACCAAACTGGGAGGGGTGACTAACACCCCAGAGGACAGGATCACACTTCAAAACGACCTTGACAGATTAGAGAACTGGGCCAAAACAAACAAGATGAATTTTAACAGGGAGAAATGTAAAGTATTGCACTTGGGCAAAAAAAATGAGAGGCACAAATACAAGATGGGGGACACCTGGCTTGAGAGCAGTACATGTGAAAAGGATCTAGGAGTCTTGGTTGACCACAAACTTGACATGAGCCAACAATGTGACGCGGCAGCTAAAAAAGCCAATGCAATTCTGGGCCTCATCAATAGGAGTATAGCATCTAGATCAAGGGAAGTAATAGTGCCACTGTATTCTGCTCTGGTCAGACCTCACCTGGAGTACTGTGTCCAGTTCTGGGCACCACAGTTCAAGAAGGACACTGACAAACTCGAACGTGTCCAGAGGAGGGCAACCAAAATGGTCAAAGGCCTGGAAACGATGCCTTATGAGGAACGGCTAAGGGAGCTGGGCATGTTTAGCCTGGAGAAGAGGAGGTTACGGGGTGATATGATAGCCATGTACAAATATATAAAAGGATGTCACATAGAGGAGGGAGAAAGGCTGTTTTCTGCTGCTCCAGAGAAGCGGACACGGAGCAATGGATCCAAACTACAAGAAAGAAGATTCCACCTAAACATTAGGAAGAACTTCCTGACAGTAAGAGCTGTTCGACAGTGGAATTTGCTGCCAAGGAGTGTGGTGGAGTCTCCTTCTTTGGAGGTCTTTAAGCAGAGGCTTGACAACTATATGTCAGGAGTGCTCTGATGGTGTTTCCTGCTTGGCAGGGGGTTGGACTCTATGGCCCTTGTGGTCTCTTCCAACTCTATGATTCTATGATTCTATGATTCTAGATGGGTGGCAAAAGGACTCCCATCCTTTTAACTCTGCAATATATAAGCCACGTTTTATATTTCAAAACCCAATTTTTAATGGCAACAGACTCGGTTGTCTCCCCAACGTGCTTCTCCTTTTGGAAAATGTTCCCGTAAAGCCTCTCCCCCAGTGGTTTTTTGGGGGGCCACCACCCCCTTGGTTCAATAAACTCATCCCTGGTGTTTTCACCCTATAAAAAGCATTATTCAGAATAGTGGTTTGCATGACCCACTAAGGAGGATAATAACACAATAAAATTCAAAACGGTAGCAATTAATTGCACATTCAAATTTAAAACAATTCCGTTTGATCAGTTCAATGAAACGGATGAACTTGATCCAGTGATAACTGATTTTTAAAGTCTGGGAATTATTTACACATCCAGCACCCCCCTCGTTCTCCTTGCCTCTTAGCACCCCCCAACTAACCCCCACCCCACCCCGGAGGTGGTCCTGTCCACTTTGGGAGCCACTAACCAATTGACAAAATGTACCCCCCTCTCTCCTTTTTTTGGGCTTTGCCTTGTTTTCCTTCCCTGGATATTTCAGCCACTCCATTCTTCTGGATCTCTCAAGGATTTTTTTGGGGGGGGGGGCATAAGCCCCAGCAGACAAGAGAGATTTGGAATCTAAATACCTGCAGCAACGCAGAATAAGTAACACTGGGTGAAGTGGGCCAGGTATAATCCAGGGATTAAATTATCAGCAAAGGGAAACGTTTCTTTGTTCCCTTCCCTGCTTTCAAGTAAAGGAAGTGTGTTTGTGAGTAGGTGGTAATCAGCTGTAGCGAAGAAACCTGGTGAACAATATGAGCATTTCAACCATTAAAACCTCTCTCAGGTGATTAGTCACTGTACTAATGAACTATTTACGGATGCTCTGCTAAGTGTAGGAGGAAGCAACACACAAATTTACACCCCGATATATCCTGAGTCCCAAAGTACTCACAGGGTAGAACTAAACAAACCCTTTTCAAAGTGATTTGCCTTGTGAGCTTTGTAAAACTGCTCACCTATTCATCTACACTACTACTACTACTACTAATAATAATAATAATATAATATATAATAATAATATAATATATAATAATATATAATAATAATAATAATAATAATAATAATAATAATAATAATAATAAATAATAAATAATAATAATAATAATAATAATAATAATAATAATAATAATAATAATTTTTATTTATATCCCGCCCTCCCCAGCCGAAGCCGGGCTCAGGGTGGCTAACAACAATAAAATAGTACAACATTCTAAAATCATTCATTCTAAAATTAATTCAAATCAAATTGATGGGCTAGAGTTCTGTGAAGATTGCCGAAGGAGGGAGACAGGCTGTGCCCTGGCCAAAGGCTTGGGGGAACAGCTCTGTCTTGCAGGCCCTGCAGAAAGATGTCAAGTCCCGCAGGGCTCTAGTCTCTTGGGACAGAGTGTTCCACCAGATCGGGGCCACGGCCGAAAAAGCCCTGGCTCTAGTTGAGTTTATGATAGTTTTTTGATCCCACTTTTTCTCAAAGGTGCTCAAAGGGCATGCATGACTCTCCCCCATCCCCGTTTAAATTCTACAACAACCCTGAGAGGTAGTTTAGGCAGAGAGGCAGGGAGGTCACGCAAATGGAGCTTCCTGACCTAGTGAGGATTTGAACCCAGGTCTTAGTCCAACATGCTAAACACTGCACTGTTGTCCTTGTCTCTAATTCCTGCCCCCCCCCCATTTTGACAGAACTCTAGATCAATAGGGGAAATGGTATTTTATTGCGTAGATGTGGGAGGGGCTGGGGGAAGAACGCAAGGAGATCCCGTTGGGTCAGATTTATGTCCCATCAGCCTGTTCTCACAGTGGCCAGCCAGATGCCTGACAGAAACCAGATAGCAGGATTCAAGCGCAAGAACTACTCTCCAGCAACTGGGGTTCGGAAGTACCGTATTTTTCCGTGTATAATGCTAGGGTTCCCCCCCCCCAAAAAAAGAATGTCAAAAATTAGGGGGTGTCTTATACATGGGACCATCTCTCCCCATTTTCTTAAATCTGAGTCCCCCAAATAGGGGGTGTCTTATACATGGGGGATGGTGCTGGAGGAGACTCTTGAGAGTCCCATAGACTGCAAGAAGATCAAACCTATCCATTCTGAAGGAAATCAGCCCTGAGTGCTCACTGGAAGGACAGATCCTGAAGCTGAGGCTCCAAGACTTTGGCCGCCTCATGAGAAGAGAAGACTCCCTGGAAAAGACCCTGATGTTGGGAAAGATGGAGGGCACAAGGAGAAGGGGACGACAGAGGACGAAATGGTGGGACAGTGTTCTCAAAGCGACAAACATGAGTCTGACCCAACTGCGGGAGGCAGTGGAAGACAGGAGGGCCTGGCGTGCTCTGGTCCAGGGGGTCACAAAGAGGCGGACACGACTAAACGACTAAACAACATACATGGGGGCGACTTATAGACAGATAAATACAGTATTTACTGCCTCCATCTGTGATGGCAGAGCATGACCGCCATGGCTAGTAGTCAGAGAGGAGGGAGGGAGGGAGGGAGGGAGGGAGAACTGTCTCTGCTGCTACGAGAAGTCATAGCCTATTTCCGACATTCTTCCCCCATTAAAGTAATGAAAGGCAACATGCAGCCTCGCCCCCCCTCCTATTTTTAGCTCCGCTCCGTAGGTACAATAAGAGCCTCCCAGAAGACTTATGCGTTGTGACACAGCCGAGGGCCCGCCGGGCTCTTATCTCGCAACTTGTTTCATTTCATGTGTCTTGAACTATAAGGAATACATATTAAAAATAGCCCATGTTTCCTCTGTGGCAACAAGTTCAGCAGACAAGACAGAGCAGGCAAATTTAAGGTCATCGCCCCCTTCTGAAAGGATGCACTGCTGTGGACTGGGTCTTCTTCCCCTATTATTATTATTATTATTATTATTATTATTATTATTATTATTATTGCCCTGCCTTTTCCCCTGACGGGGCTCAAGGCAGCTTACAGATAAAATAAGAACGGCTAAAAACATAGGGGGGGGGGGACAATCTAAGAACATACATATATATAAAACACACAGAGGATTACAAGAGAAACAGCACGGCACCAGCCCTTTCCTCAAAAACAGTCCGAAGGCCACTGGAAGAAGATGCTCTTCAACTGCCAGCAAAAGGACAGCAAGGAGGGAGCCAGTCTGGCTTCTCTAGGGAGGGAGTCCCAAAATCTTGCAGCAGCCCCACCGAGAAGGCCAATATTGAAATAAACAGGAGTTTGGAGTCCCTAATGGTTTTCCCAGTAGTGATGTATGGAAGTGAGAGCTGGACCATAAAGAAGGCTGATCGCCGAAGAATGGATGCTTTTGAATTATGGTGCTGGAGGAGACTCTACTTCCATCATTCCAACTAAAAGGCAGTCCACAGTTTACTGTGCCAGCTGCAGCTTCCGAGGGCAGCCCCAGGTGGGCTGCGTTGCAGTTGCCCAGCTCTTAGCACAATATGGAGAGATTCAGAAAGAGTATTGGGAGAGGAGGTGCAGAAGAGGGAAGATATCAGCAAGCAGAGAAATATTTGAAGTGCTTCAACATTTTAATGCTTGCTCTTGGGAATTTGAGTACAGTGGGCGCTCGGGTTGCGAACGTGAGCCTTGCGGGATGCACATTCACAACCTGCAGCGTTCGCAACCCGCAGCGGTGCATCTGCGCACATGCGGGTTGCGATTCGGCGCTTCTGCACATGCGCGACCGCCGAAACCCGGAAGTAACCCGTTCCGGTATTCCCGGGTTTTGGCAGTCCGTAACCCGAAAAAACGCAACCTGAAGCATCTGTAACCCAAGGTATGACTGTATTGTTTCCCCGCTCCCCAGTCTCAAAGGAGAGGAGGACGCAATGTTGTGGGGCTAAGGAGGAGAACGGCAACAAAAGCAGAAGGCAAATGAGACTATGGCACACAACAGTGACTGCTCCTGCAACTTTTCTGGGCTACAAACTCTATTACAGTTATTTAGCCATGCTTTGTGCATCCTAATTGCACTACAGTGAAATTCAGGTTGATGGAGGTGGGGGGGATGACACACATACATATGTAAGTATGCAAATCTCTGTGCAAATGTGATACAACCCTTGGGGCTTTGGTAAAATGCCAAAAAATTGGCTTCTGACATGGTAATGAATTTATGTTCCTGAATGAAGGCTGTTTCTTGGGTCCAGAGTGAAATAGCTCAAAATGAAAATGGCCTAGAAAAGGTCTTCACTTCATTTGCATCTGAAATCCAGAAGGGATGCTAAATCTTCCAGGGCCTCTTACCCATAATCCCAAGGGTTTAAAGGGATTCCATCCCCAGTACCTGACCCGGCCTGGATTTTGGTAAAGGTAAAGGAACCCTGGATGGTTAAGTCCAGTCAAAGGCGACTATGGGGTTGCGACGCTCATCTCGCTTTCAGGCCAAGGGAGCTGGCAGTTGTCCACAGACAGCTTTCCGTGTTATTCGGCCAGCAGGACTAAACCACTTCTGGCACAATGGGACACTGTGATGGAAACCAGAGCGCACAGAAACACCGTTTACCTTCCCACCGCAGTGGTACCTAGTTATCTACTTGCACTAGTGTGCTTTCGAACTGCTAGGTTGGCAGGAGCTGGGACAGAGCAATAGGAGCTCATCCCGTCGTGGGGATTCCAACCGCCAACCTTCCAATCGGCAAGCCCAAGAGGCTCAGTGGTTTAGACCGCAGCGCCACCCGCTGTTTCTGAAGGATACACTGCACTGAATAGAACTCTTTGACCACATCCTTGTCACCCTACATAAGACTATAAATCCAATGTTCAGATATAAACTGACAGGGTCTAAAGTGACAGGGACTTAACCAGGGAACAGATCTCGGGCTCCTGATGGAGAGGTCAGTGACAAGGTCAATCCAGTGTGTGTTGCAGCTGTGAAAAATTCCACACTGGTGATTATTTGGAAAGGGATTGAATATTGAACAGCTGGTATCATCATGTCATGGCCAGAGTTGTGCTGCAGCCATATGTGAAATGCTTTGGGGTAATTCCATAGTGACCAACGTAACATTTGCATGCTTCCTTCCATATTTTGTGTGTGTGTTTTAGCTAATATTATTTAACTGCAATTAACATCAAACTACTTGTTTGGTGCTTTTTCTTCCCTACAATAATAAAAGCTGTGGCCCACGTTTTAGAAGCTGTGACCCATGTAACGGTTTTGCAACCTGAATAATTTATCTGTAACCTGGACAAGCGTTTTCCCTAAAAGAATGAATCATACCCCTTGCCCAAATATGACAATATATATAAAGATCTAATGTTTCATGGGCAAGTGTCAAACTTATGGTCATGTTTACTGTAAACGGTGGAGGAAAGCTTTTCTGGCAGATGACACGACATGTGACCAACGTAATGTGACCAATGTAACGTGAAAATTCATTGATAGAGGCTTCCAATGTAAGACTCTGTGCATGTGCTGGGTTCCCTCCGTACGAGAAGTGAGGTTACAGGGAAGCAGGCAGAGGGCCTTCTCGGTGGTGGCGCCCGCCCTGTGGAATGCCCTCCCATCAGATGTCAAGGAAATAAACAACTACCTGACTTTTAGGAGAAATCTGAAGGCAGTCCTGTTTAGGGAAGTTTTAATCTGTTGGGAGCCTCCCAGAGTGGCTAGGAAAACCCAGCTGGATGGGCAGGGTATAAATAAATTAATTATTATTATTATTATTATTATTATTATTATTATTATTATTACCTATACCCCACCCAAATCACTAGTAATGATTTGTGGTTTTTTAACTCCTATATTTATCATGTCACAGAAGTCCTTATTCTTTTTTAAAAAAAGGGGGGGGGATATATTTCATACTAATGAATACATCACATTAAATCACCAAGCTAATAAATCTTCTTTTCAAATTCCCGCTCTCAAACCCAACAATAACAAATCTGCATTTCCCCTGGGCACATTATTCCCTGTGTTTGTGGTGCTTATTTCAAATGGTGTCAAAATTCTTTTACATTTTCTGTTCAAAACAGCCTTCAACCTTTTACAGGGTTATCCCGTTACCAGAAGCAAGGGAGAATGTTCGTATCCCTAGATCAGGGGTGGGGGGCCCTTTGTCTGGTGGGCCAATCTTGACCTGCCATGATCCCTGTTTTGGCCCATGAGACCCCTTTGGGCAAGCCACGCCTATCCAAACTACACCTGATGTCATCTTTAGGTAAGGGCGGGGCTTGACCGAATCACCCAGTGCAGTGTTCCCCAACCTTGGGCCTCCAGCTGTTTTTGGTCTACAACTCCCATCATCCCTCGCTAGCAAGACCAGTGGTCAAGGATGATGGGAATTGTAGTCCAAAAACAGCTGGAGGCCCAAGGTTGGGGAACACTGACCCAGTGCACCTAACAAACAGCTGGTTGTAGGATCCTTGGTGAGTGTTGTGCAAATGCACACACAATCTCTTAAGGAAGTCCCAGGAATTGCAGAGTATTTGGGTTGGTTTTTTTTACAGCTGCACATCCTTCCCCTTTAAAGAGGCCATGCGTTTCCACTCCACAGAACCTGCGCATGCTTGGGGAGTGAATGGATGGGGACAATGGGAATACTATGGAGCTTTTCCGTACCTCAAAGAAACAAACAAAGATCCTCTCAATTATGAGTAAAACCCTCTTGGCTACAAGCCCTCTTGCACACGGAATAATGCGCAGGGGTGGCCTCGCCTTCCGATATCCATTCCTAAGTAGGGAGAAGAAATGTGGATTGATCCTAATTGGATTCTTTCGACACAATGCAATAAGGAAAAGCATCAAATTAATGGCCCTGTGCCTGCCCTTCTTGAATCTTTCCCTTAACAGCCTCCTTGTTGCTTTCACTCTAAATTGCTTGGAAGGAAAGAAGGGTGGAGAGGGAAGAGGCTTGCTTGCAATAAAAGGAGAGAGTAGAGAGGGACCCCCCATGATCCTTAGGCACTAAATTAAATTAATCTATGGATTGAAATGCCATGGGGTGATGGAGCAGTGGGCACCAGACCTTGGGAAGAGGAAGAGGAAGAGGAGGAGGGCCACTGGGTGATGGTGTAGAGGTTAGAGTGCTGGGCTAGAATCTGCAAGAGACCAGGGTTCAAATCCACACTCAGTCACGAAACTCACTGGGTGACTTTGCACCATCCCTCCTCGTAAGGAGAACTTACGTTCAGTTCAAACCAAATTCATTCGTTTAAGGCATCAGCCTCTTCTCAGTGCATTTATGATTCAAATTGCATATAGCGAAAGATAGCAATGTTTTGCAACTGGTGGTGAAGTACAGCTTTGGAAACAATTTCGCCTAGATTGAAAACCCCGAATTTATCTGTGTGAGAGCCAGTGGGGTGTAGTGTTTAGTGTGTCCGACTAAGACCTGGGAGATGGGGTTTCAAATCTCTATCCCTCCCTGAAGTTCATTTGGGCCAATCCCTGCCCCTCAGCCTAACCTACCTCACAGGGTTGTTGTGGGGACTAACTGAGGAGGGGTGGACCATATACACCACCTTCAGCTCCTTGGGGAGAAAGGCGGGATAGAAACACAGCAAACAAAACAAAATAATTAAAAACCGTGCAGCCCTGACCTTGCTGCTACCCTGCCCTGCCCCAGCCCATCAAACAGCTCTCCACCATTGACACTCCTAAGGAAATAAAGGTAAAGGTAAAGGGACGCCTGACAGATAAGTCCACTCAAAGGCAACTGTGGGGTTGCGGGGCTCATCTCGCTTTACAGGCCGAGGGATCCACTGTTTGTCTGCTCCGTAGACAGTTTTCCCGGGTCATGTGGCCAGCATGATTAAGCCACTTCGGGCGAACCAGTGCAGCGCACAGAAATGCCGTTTACCTTCCCGCCGGAGTGGTACCTATTTATCTACTTGCACTTTGACGTGCTTTCGAACTGCTAGGTCGGCAGGAGCTGGGATCGAGCAAGGGGAGCTCACCCCGTCGTGGGGATTCGAACCACCGACCTTTTGATCAGCAAGCCCAAGGCTCAGTGGTTTAGAAATAGCAGCATAGAAATCCTGAAAATAAACAAAGAAGGAAAGATACTGGCTTTAAGCCTTCGAGTCCCAAATGCCCCATTAGCTGAAGGAGCACCATTTTGCAGCAAGCATATCACAAAGGTGAATATCTCCTACTTCTTGCATTTCTGCCAACCCAAGCTGGCATCTCCCACAGGGCTGTTGTTAGCATAAAGGAAATGTTTATTGTGAAGGAGGGTGCACATGGTGGAAATCTATGGCGTAATGGAAATAATGAACTGCTTCTCGCATCTGGAATATCCATTCTGGGATCAGGACAGAGTGTGTGCCTTGACCATACTCAGTGTCCTGTGTCCATTTCTGGGGACCTCCGATGAAGAAGGCTATTGGCATCCTGGAAGGAGTGCAGAACAGGGTGGCCGAGGTGATCAAGGGTCTGGAAACCAAGCCTTAGGAGAAATAGTTGAGGGAGTTTGGTCTGTTTAGCTTAAAGAAGGCGGCATTGCATTATTGCTTGAAGATGCCTTTGGGGTCAAAGTCAAACCATTGGCGAGTTACAGCGCCTACTGTGGTGGCAGAGACCAATACAGGAGAGAGATGTTTTGTTGCAGGTGGGGAAGCTGATATTATAGCTATCTGCACACATCAATCTACCACATGGAGAATGGAGAAGGATTATTCTCTGCTGCTCTGGAGGGAAGGACCCAAATCAATGGATTCTCATGACAAGAAAGATGTTCTGACTAAACATCAGGAAGGACTTTCTGGTGATGAGAGCCGTTCGACAGGGAAATGGGCTCCTTCAGAAGGTTGTGGACTCTCCTTCCTTGGAGGCTCTTAGATAGAAGTTAGATGACCAGATGCCAAGGATTATTTAGCTGTGATCCTTGCATGACCCTTGGAGTCCCTTCAACTCTGGTTGGCACACGTCTGTCTCAGGAGACAATGGAAAGGTATGACTTCAGGGCTGAAGCCAAAGCGTTGGAGAATTACAGTTCTGTGGTTCCATTATGTGAATTTCTGCGTTTTCAGGCATTGCGATCTGCTTCCCACGTTTCCGATGGAAAGCCACGGGGGTCGATGGGTCTGGGCTTGTGAAAAGAAGAGCTTTCCGGGGGTTTAATTAAGTCTGAAACAATGCTCAATAGGATTGATTTCGGTAGAGGGTTTCCTTCAAAAGCCTGATTGCCTATTTGTAATAAAGGCAATGGCTTATCAATTGCATAAACAAATAGATCGGCAGGCAGCTCAGCAGATCAATCCATGCTGGGCGCGGCACACCTCCCAGATATTTAGCTGCTTCTCTTCTGTTTCGCTAGTGCAACTTCCAGCTTTTGGATATGTCTGCAGCCAAGAAACTGATGCTGCAGCCGTGGCTGGAGAATGGGAGGCCCACAGAGTCAGCACTATGTTCTGGAGAAGGCTTGCAAACAAGAGGAAGGTTTAAAGTATAGGGCCATGGGAAGGGGCCTTATGCCGAGTCAGAATATTGGGGCCCATCTTAGTATTGTGGGATGTGAAACACAAGAGCAGTCAAGTACAACATTCCTAGAGTGAACATGTTTACACATGGGGAGGAATGTTTGTCCAGCCAGCAGGTCAACTTCCTGTTTCCTTCTGGGCTGGGACAGACTTCCTCTGCATGTGACTAGAGGTGGGCGTGGCCTCACCTGCGCAGGTAACGACAAAAGCACAGGGCAGCCATCTCTCTCTCTGTGACTACATGCATCGAAGAAGCAACATCTGCTTAGCCAAAGGGACTGTCTCCTTATGAGATAGTTTCCAGGTGTATGTTACTTTTCTAAGCTAAGTCTGCATTCTGGGATCCGACTGTGAACAGAATGTGAGTAAACTCTTTTTATACTTTTATAGAAGACTGTCTCGTGTCTTATCTTTTATGAGGGAATAAGGGGGAAATACCAGAACAGTTGTTATAGAGGCTTTAGCGAGCCTGAGCAAACGCATCCGCTGTGAGTTTAAAAAGGGGAATGTTACTCTGCTAAATTGTGAACTTGTTAACACAAGTTGGAAAGGCTGTAATCAAAAAATATATCCTCTCCTCCATCCCTGAACATTCCCACAAGTACCATCTGCACTGACTGGCAGCAATGGCCCTCTGAGATTCAGGCAGGGTCTCTCTCTCAACCCTGCCTGGAGTGGCTGCCAGGGGACTTCTCCATGTAAATTGTAAATTCTGGGCTAGATCAGTCATTGCCTTGCTCCAGCAAAGCTCTTTTTATCACCTTACACATTCCAGTTATTTGAATTTGCAATGACCATGGCTATCAGGACCTTAAATACTGTGAACGCTCCAGTTGCGAACGTGATCTGTGTGGGATGCAGTGTGGTGTAGTGGTTAAGAGCGGTAGACTCGTAATCTGGGGAACCGGGTTGGCGTCTCCACTCCTCCACATGCAGCTGCTGGGTGACCTTGGGCCAGTCACACTTCTTTGAAGTCTCTCAGCCCCACTCACCTCACAGAGTGTTTGTTGTGGGGGAGGAAGGGAAAGGAGAAGGTTAGCCGCTTTGAGACTCCTTCGGGTAGTGATAAAGCGGGATATCAAATCCAAACTCTTCTTCTTCTTCACAACCCGCAGCATTCACAACCCGCAGCAGTGCTTCTGCACATGCGTGGGTTGCTATTTGGTGCTTCTGCACATGCACAAAGTGCAATTAAGCTCTTCTGCACATGCGTGACCCCTGAAACCCAGAAGTGACCTGTTCCAGTACTTCCGGGTTTCGGCAAGTTCGTAACCCAAAAAAATGCAACCTGAAGCGTCTGTAACCCAAGGTATGACTGTACCATGATCCAAGAGGGATGGCCATCTGTCATGTATGATCTAGTTTTCTGCATTGCAGGGGGTTGGACTGAATGACCCTCCAGGTCCCTCCCAATTCTACAGTTCTATGATTCTATGCTTCTATATTCCGTTTGCTAGCTATTTCAACTTATCCCTAACGCCAGGCACACCTCGCACTCCAACCGGAGCAATACATCTTTTCGAAACCTTTGAAGAAGTTGTTGTTTCTTCCTACCCACAGAGAACATTCATTATTTAATTGGCATCCCAAAAGGTCATTCCTTCCATTGCTCACCAGGTGAAAATAGACATGTTAAAAGCTCCTCGGTGTGACAGTGCGGCAATCCATTTGGCAAGATCTGACAGCAGAAAGGCCCCTAAGGAATGGATTTTGCAAACCTGGATGTTGCCATTCAGATCCAGCACATGTGCCATGGATTTCGGTGAAATGCACTTTTTGTGCATTATTCTGCACTGAATTGTGGCCAATGATTCTGTGAATTTGAATACTCACTAGCTATATACGCTGTAGGAAGTGCAGAACCATAGAACTTAAGGAAAGCTAGTTAATTCTAGTTTTATGCATGGATTTGCATTCTGACAGCTACTGATGTCCAGCTCTCATTTATATTGTTACAGATTGTGGGGAGGGACCTCTCTAACCCCTAGAATTGAATAAATGGTGGAGTTTTGATTATTTGGGGTATGAAGGGAGAAGACAAGCTGCAGAGGAATTAGTGGGCTAGCCTGTGCAAAAAGACCTGACCAAGCTGGGACCGTTAAGGAACAGTAAAGGGCCATTGAAGGGCAATGGCAATGCCAGAGAACTGTCCTTCCCTCCCCCCACTTGCCTTGAGGTGTGAACAGAGACTGGGGGGTGGGAAGATTGTCAGGGTAACTGGGTGTGAGGTGACAGGAAAAGAGAGTCCTGAGCAAGGCTTGCTGGAAGAAGAAGGAGGAAGAAGGAGGGGGATCCATCTTGGGCAGGCTGGCTGCAGGCTGGCTGGGAGAGATGCCTCCAGGGATGCACTGCAGTGGGGGACAAGACCCTGTTGAAATGACCATGCTGTGAGATCTAGACTCCCTCCATGCACACTGAAATAGGTGAATAAACCAAATTTCTAAAAGCTACAACAGTCTCTGCTGTGACTCAATTCTCCAAATGACCACAGACCCTGGGTGAGTGTCGGGAACTCCCTGGGATCTTGCTACTGCTTGGCAGAAAGTGAGGGGTGGCACTCAACTTTTAATTGTTGTTGTTGTTGTTGTTTGTTTGTTTGTTTATATCCTGCCCAACAGGCTGGGTTTCCCCAGCCATTCTGGGGGGCTCCCAAAAGAATATTAAGAGCATAATAAAACATCAAACATTAAAAACTTCTCTAAGCAGGGCTGCCATCAGATGTCTTCTAAAAGTCAGATAATTGTTTATTCCCTTGACATCTGATGGGAGGGCACTGCAGGGGGTTGGACTAGATGCCCCTCATGGTCTCTTCCAACTCCATAATTCTATTATTCTAACCTGGCACAGACCAGGACCTAAACTTTGGGTTCACACCCTCAAACCCACCCAGCTCTGTAGAAAGCGGCTGTCAGTGTTCTGGTTTGCAATCCACTGCAGAGCTTCATTATCCAGGCTTCGCCCCTCCCTGGAGATCGAGCAGAGCGCTCCAGAGACAGCTCTATCTCTTGCAAAAGTGCCTTCCTGGATTCATAATCACCAAGCAAGAATCTCTCTGTGACTGGATTGCACAAGTTCATTCCGACATGCTCGCTCTGCTTCTGGGAATTACAATGAAGCTTTCTGTCAAATTTCACACCGGGAGTCCACAGTCTACATATGCTGCTCAGGACTGGCAAAAGTCTGGTGCTCAAAAGCACCATTTTACACGCAAAAGGTCCTGGGTTCAGTTCCCAATGGTGAGACTGAGAGAGACTCCAGTTTCTGAAACCCTAGAGAGCAGCTGCCAGTCAGTGCAGGAAATATTGGCCTAGATGGACCAACAGTCTGACTCACTATAAGGCACCTTCCTACAATCCTATGATTCCGCCCCATCATTGATGTCAGACAGCAAATTAGGTTTCAAACTGAGGCTTAACATGTTAAACTCTCAAACCTAGACAGCATCTTAAAAAGCAGAGACATCACCTTGCCAAAAAAGGTCCGTATAGTTCAAGCTATGGTTTTCCCAGTAGTGATGTATGGAAGTGAGAGCTGGACCATAAAAAAGACTGATCGCCGAAGAATTGATGCTTTTGAATTCTGGTGCTGGAGGAGACTCTTGAGAGTCCCATGGACTGCAAGAAGATCAAACCTATCCATTCTGAAGGAAATCAGCCCTGAGTGCTCACTGGAAGGACAGATCCTGAAGCTGAGGCTCCAGTACTTTGGCCACCTCATGAGAAGAGAAGACTCCCTCGAAAAGACCCTGATGTTGGGAAAGAAGGAGGGCACAGGGAGAAGGGGACAACAAAGGACGAGATGGTGGGACAGTGTTCTCGAAGCTACCAGCATGAGTTTGACCAAACTGCGGGAGGCAAAGGAAAACAGAAGTGCCTGGCATGCTCTGGTCCATGGAGTCACGAAGAGTCGGACACGACTAAACGACTAAACAACAACAACAATAACAACAACAACAACATGTTGAACTCTGCCCTAGTTGAAATGGGAAGCAGAGTCTTGCAGGGTGGGAACCAAAGGTGGACAAACTACAAACCTGGGCAGTGTGTCCGGAGATCCTGGGCCGCCCAGACGACAAGACCTGCCTCCCCCTTGCTGGTCCAAAGGTTTGGCACCAGCTTCGTTTTAGTAGTTGCCGGAAGGAGGTGTACAAGGTGCCATTCAATTGTCTTGGAGACTCCACTCTGGATTTGTGAGTCAGATACCTTTAGAGATTCTGAGCACGCAAACCAGCAGAGATAAGAACTCTTTGCAGTAGAAGAGGCGGACAGAGACATGTGTAAGCAGTATATTACAGGCGTTTTATTCAGCATAGTTCAGGAACAAAGGAAAACATGTCTGCTCCCCTTCGTCTCCAGCAAAACAGCAGAAACACAAAAGCTATATACAAATGGAAGTTCCCAGTGAGCCTGTGCTGGAAGTAAACAGGCATGTGACACACAACAGTCATGCCTGCACCCTTTTAAGGTGGAACGGAACTATATCCTAACAGAGTTTACTCCTGAGCCTTTTCTTCTCCTGAATATATCTCACAAGAGAATGGAGGTTTAGGATCAGAGATTTCCTTCTCTTAGATGGGCTACCTTCCCAGATGGATGAGCCCCATCTGGCCCTCACTTCCCTCTGCAGCTTGTCCAGAAATGCTCTTCTTGACCATTGGACCAATTCTGGTCTCTTCTGCTCAATACACCAGAACCTGTCTTCACTACAGGGGAAGTCCCTGACTCACTGATGGTTTCAGACCCATTGGCTCCCCTCACCTGGTTTAGCCAGCCAGTCGAAGCCAAACCCTGGGGTAAATAATTAGTAATAGTAATTTATTATTTGTCCCCAGCCACTCTGGGCAGCTTCCAACAAATATTAAAAATACATTAAAATGTCACACATTAATAACTTCCCCGAACAGGGCTGCCTTCAGATGTCTTCTAAATGTCAGGTAGTTGTTTATCTCTTTGACATCTGATGGGAGGGCGTTCCACAGGGCAGGCGCCACTACCGAGAAGGCCCTCTGCCTGGTTCCCTGTAGCTTAGCTTCTTGCAGTGAGGGAACCACCAGAAGGCCCTCAGCGCTGGACTTCAGTGTCCAGGCAGAACGATGGGGGTGGGGACGCTCCTTCAGGTATACAGTGGTACCTTGGGATGCGAATGGGATCCGTTCCAGAGCCCCGTTCGCATCCTGATGTCATTTTGAACATCTGTGCATGTGCGAGCGGCGAAACCTGGAAGTGCACAACCTGAAGCACATTCAACCCGAGGTATGACTGTACTGGTGTGGCCACTGTCAGCATCTAGGAGTCACAGGTGAGAGCTGAGTGCAGGGTGGGAACCAAAGGTGGACAAACTACCCCAGAAGAATCACAATATATCCCCTATCACTCCACACACCCCAGAAGCAGGTGACCTGGTGCAAAAGGCCAAGCTGACCGCTGAGCTGCAAAAGAACAAATGACTGCAGTGTTCTTTCACATGTAACCACAAGCTGCCTGGAACAAGGAAGCAACTGCTGTGCAAACTCACGTCAACAACTTTCATTCAAAAAATGCTGGGGACTGGGGCTGCCCTATGCCTTGGAGGAGATAAAGGCCAAGCCCACCCAGTCCCAGGTTGGTAGCCTGTTCCTGCCGGCACCCTGACCTGCTGTGCAAACTCACGTCAACAGCTTTCATTCAAAAAATGCTGGAAATCTGCTTGTACCTTCCATTTTATTTTAAGGAAGTGAACCTTGCACTTTGTGGGACAAACTGCATAAATATTTCTTTCATTCAGCATGTTCCCAGAAGATTCACTGACTCTCCTGGGGTTACAGACCACGCTCTCAGGTGCCTAAACAAAAGGTACTGACCTAGCCACCCCTTCTCCTGGTATGTGCCACCTTACGGTCTTCAAACAAAAACACCTTGGAGGTCCCAGGCCACAGGGAGGTTAGGCTGGCCTCAACCAGAGCCAGGACCTTTTCGGCTGTGGCCCCGATCTGGTGGAACGCTCTGTCACAAGAGACTAGGGCCCTGTGGGACTTGACATCTTTCCGCAGGGCCTGCAAGACGGAGCTGTTCCACCAGGCCTTTGGCCAAGGCATAGTCTGACCCCCTCCTTTGGTAATCCTCACAGAACTCTAGCCCAATGGTTTCCATTAATTTGATTCTGAACTGATTTTAGAATGTATTTCAATTAATTGATTCTGATTTTATGTAAACTGTGTTATTTTTTACTGTTGTTAGCCACTCTGAGCCCGGCTTTGGCTGGGTAGGGGGGGATATAAATAAAATTTATTTATTTATTTATTTATTTATTTATTTATTATTATTATTATTATTATTATTATTATTAAAGAAACCCTGGGTGGTTAAGTCCAATCAAAGGCAACTGTGGGGTTGCGGCGCTCATCTCGCTTCAGGCCAAGGGAGCTGGAGTTTGTCCACAGACAGCTTTCCGGGTCATGTGGCCAGCAGGACTAAACCGCTACTGGCGCACAGAGGGCAATGACGAGTGCCAGAGTGCACGGAAACGCCATTTACCTTCCCACCGCAGCTTTCCCTATTTATCTACTTGCACTTTTTGGCATGCTTTTGAACTGCTAGGTTGGCAGGAGCTGGAACAGAGCAATGGGAGCTCATCCCATCGTGGGGATTCGAATCGCGACCTTCCGATCGGCAAGCCCAAGAGGCTCAGTGGTTTAGACCACAGCGCCACCCGCATACTCTGTGTGTGTGTGTGTGTGTGTGTTTTATTTCCACAACATTAACCTGAAACCGCCACCCGAGTGCCAAGGAGCACATTTGACTCTTTGCCCTGAGCCGCAACTCAGTTCTCCAAACCAGTCAATAATTACACACACACACACACTGCTCCGACACCGCATCTGATCATCATCCTTGGCATCTGGAAGGAACTTTTGGCCCGTTTCCATGTGGTGTGTTTATGAGGTTTTTCCTTTCAGATATTTAGAGATACAGGCAGCTGCCGTCTCCTGAGTCAGATAACAGGTCCACCTAGCTCATCATTCTTTGCACAGACTCACAGAAGCTCTCCAGGGTTTCCAATTTAAGAAACTTTTCCTGAATCCAAAAGGGGGCTCCACCCTGTGCTGGCTGAAGCTGATGGGAATTGTAGTCCAAAACATCTGGAGAGCACCAGATTCACAAAGGTAGCTGTATGGTCTTGCTGGATGATACCATGAGACTGATGGTCTTCTCTTGCAGAAGGACTTCTCACCAGAGAGCCTCTGCGTCTTCCGTCCAGCTCTCCAAAACCTTGCAGCGGATCATGTCCCAAGTGGGCGAGGCTGACATCACGCTCTACCACCCCCACAAATCTTTTTTAAGAACGTTTCTCCCCTTTCCCCCACCCTAACATTTCCCCCCAAAATTCCTCCCCCGACTAACGTTCACGTTGAGTCGCCTTGATGAACACGTTGACTCACCGCTGAACTTCAGCTACGCATTAGACACTGTTAGGGAATTAAGGTCTTTTGTTTCACTCTGAAGGGCTGTCATCTTCCTCTCTCTCCCCCCTCTGGATCAATAATGAACAGGGGAAGTTACAGGAAAAGAAGGGCTTTGTGGAACTTTATGAAGATCCAGTGCGAGAGTGATTAAAAAACCAGAACATTCCAAACCTATCAAAACATCAAGGTGAAATATCTGTACTTTGCTGTTCTCACTTTCCTTTTTTTTCAAAACAAAACAAAATAAATAAATAAAAATCTTCCAGTAGCACCTTAGAGACCAACTAAGTCAGTTCCCTTTTTTTTTGTTTAAGTCTGATTAAAACAAATTCAAGAGTCTTGGGGTTTACAATCCCCTTAAGTGGGTGTGCTGATCAGTTACAAAAGACTGACACAACCAAATATTACTTTTCATTAAATTTGAATACTTCCCTTCATCCAAAGATCACACGGTAGTTCATAACATGGAAGTTCAAAGTTGTGACTATTTGCACCTAGCAGGACTGAACACTCCTGCGCTCAGTTGTGTGTGAGTGTGATAAATGTGTTGCAGTCAATGGCCACTTCTGCATATACCGTATTTTTCCATGTATGAGACTAAGTTTTTTAAATGATGTCAAAAATTAGGGGGCATCTTATACACGGATAGCGCCAAGGCCATTTTCTTAAATCTGAGTCCCCCCAAAATAGGGGGCGTCTTATACATGGGGGCTTCTTATAGAAGGAAAAATATGGCACTTCCTTGATCAAATGCCTTGCTGGCTCAAAACCCTTTGGACAATGATTGGACTACAATGTTCATTATGAAGACTTCCCAATGCATTTGAAGGCTGCTCGTTTTGCTTTCTGCAAAGGCAGAACCATGCCACCAGCTCCAATAACAACAAACCATGCAGATGACTTCACTGTACATAGCGGTTTGCCACCAGCGCCGGCTGTGGTGGCACGATGGCTGCTTGCGCCACTGCAAGCCCTGCAGGGTGACTTCTTGTCACCCCCGCAGACATGGAACCCAGGGCGCACCACCGCGTGCCCCCCATTGTGACGCCACTGACCAGAGGGTGGCTGGTTCAAGCCCAGGATGCTTGAATTGCGGAGGTTGCCCTAGATGACCCATGCAATCCCATACCTCAGGTTGAATACGCTTCGGGTTGAGCATGTTCGAGTTGTGCTCCGCTGCAACCCGGAAGTAACGGAGCATGTTACTTCTGGGTTTCGCCACTCGCGCATGTGCAGACGCGCAAAATGACGTCACATGCATGCACGGAAGCAGCAAAATGCGACCCACACACGTGCAGACACGCTGTCGTGGCTTACGTTGCATTCAGGATGCGAACGGGCTAAAGAATGGATCCTGTTCGCATTCTGAGGTACCACTGTATTCTATGATTCCGTGACCAGAAACTGACTGCTATGTCATCACTGGCAAAGGGAGAAGATCCTTAAAATCGCCTGAAGGCAGCAGACTAGACTAAAGAAACATTGTGCCTTCAGAACATCAGAGAAGCCTGCTGCATCAGGCCAATGGCTCATCTAGTTCTAGAACCCCAGAGGCAGGATTTGAATACAAGAGCACCCATCTCTACTCTACTTCCAGCAACTGGTATTCACAAGCATAGACGTCATGGCCTGGAGCCATTGAAAGCCCTCCCATACAGGAATTTGTCTCATCTTCTTTTAAACCCATCTACTTGGCCATTCTTGCCTCCTGTGGCAATGAGTTCCATAGTTTAACTCTACTTCGATCCAGTATACCTGAAGGAGCGTCTCCACCCCCCATCGTTCTACCCAGACACTGAGGTCCAGCACTGAGGGCCTTCTGGCGGTTCCCTTGCTGCGAGAAGCCAAGTTACAGGGAACCAGACAGAGGGCCTTCTCGGTGGTGGCGCCTGCCCTGTGGAACGCCCTCCCACCAGATATCAAAGAGAAGAACAACTACCAGACTTTTAGAAGACATCTGAAGGCAGCCCTGTTTAGGGAAGCTTTTAATGTTGAACAGACCACTGTATTTTAATACTTTGTTGGAAGCCGCCCAGAGTGGCTGGGGAAACCCAGCCGGATGGGCGGGGTATAAATAATAAATAATAATAATAATAATAATAATAATAATAATAATAATAATATTTACCTGTCCTGAACCTTACAGCATTCAGCTTCATTGGTTGTGCATAGGTTCTCCCCGCTACCCCCCCCCAATATCTGCCGCCTGAGGCAGCTGCCTCACTTTGCCTCATAACAGGGCTGTCCCTGGACCACCCCCATCCCACATGGATGTTCGGTCCCTTCTCTTTGCAATCTTCCGAGGAGCTACAAAGCGAGAAACGGGAGAGCCTTTCTGTCTCCAATCTGGCGGTGCTCTGGCCCTGCAAGAACAAATAAAAACCTTCTGCATTTGTCATTTGATTTGGTGCTGTTTATAAACCTCCCTAATTAACATGCTTGCTTGAGACATGCCTGGAGATAGCGGCTCGCTCATGCACTGTAATAACAGCGCGGAGAAGGAAAGTGGTGATATTGGAAAGCACGCACGGACAAGGAATACCCGCCCACACCTGCAAGCCACATCCGAAGGTTCGTGTCGGTGGTCAGGACAATGACAAACACAACTAGGAACAGCAAAGAAATGACTCAGGAAATGGAATTCAATTTCTCGACGCCGCTCCTGGAGAGGTACATGACAAATAGAACAGAAAAGGGAACACAATGAAACAGAATATAATGTCTTTTGCCGCGCTCCTCTAGGGTTGTAAAAAATGCATTTTTCTGCTATCCTTCTTTCTGCCGCGCTGACAAGTCTGTCGCCGTCATTCTTCGCCTGAATCGTTTAGCTATTCTTCTAGCACGGCGCTTCGTAAAAAAAAGTCCCAGACCACACAATGCCCCTTCGGACAAGACGGGAAAATTAATGAGTTAAGAAACCAGAAGGTGTGATAGAGCTCCTCTGGAAGTCAGGAGGGGACGTGAGAGGACTTTACGAAATTGTGCAAGACAGAGAAAGGGCATAAAGGGCATAGAGAAAACTTATTCCTCGCACTAGAACTCATGGATGTTGGAATATTCAGGGCAGAGCTCACTCCAACAGGGGACAGTGCTGGCCACCAACTTGGGTGGCTTTGGAGAGGATTGGACAAATTTGTCCAGGAGGAGAGGGTTATGAATGGCTCCTAGCCAGAATGGCTGTGATCTTGGAGGTAGCAGTGTTCCTCATGACCAGTTGCTGGAAACCACAGGAGGTGAGTGGGCTGTTGTGTGCAAATCTTATTTGGGGATTGCCCATTGGGGCATCTGGTTGGCCACTGTAGGAACAGGATTCTGGACATGTTGAATTGCATCATTAGCTGGTTAATCCGCTCCACTTCCCAGTGGGGAGGAGTTGCGGTGGACCTAATATGTCCTTGTGTGTGTCATTTCTCAACAAGGGAGTGGCTTCAGGGTCTTGACACGCAAAGAAAGCTTTCTGTTGGCTTATTTCCACCAGTTCAGCACTCACACACACACACACACACACACACACACACACACACACACAATGCCCATATAAAAAGTATATTTAGCATCTCCCTTGGAGGGGTACTCACATTTAAGTTTTGCCGGCTTACTGGTGAACAGCTGCTCTCTGAAATAACACCCCAAGAAATGCTATTTTCTCACAATGGAAATGTAACGGCAACAGTGGGGAGCACCCCTCTCAAACACCTGCACCAAAATATATGCTCGCCAAGAAACAAACATTTTCTTCTGTTTCGCATACAGTCTGGCAGCCTCAGACTCTTGCGTTTTGGCTCGGAGTTGGAACTCAGGTGAGACTTCTCCTAGGTCCCAAATCCGAGCTGAACAAAGAAAGGGCCAAGATCAGTGCCTCACACACTTAGCTCAGAGATGGAGACGGAGTAAGATTCTCAAGGGCTTGCATTTTGCAAATCCCTCTATGAAATGTCATGATCCACATCCCAGCTGGGATGACGAAGACACCTCTTCACCCTGTTGTTGTCTGGAAAACAGTTTCCCTCTCTTTTATTTAGATCACAAAGGGAGTTATTTAAAGACAGAGCAGAGCTCTGCTTTGCTGTCAGTCTCCTCAATTAAGATTTTTGTCAGATGCAGCTGTCGCTGACAAGGACGGAAACAAGCCGGGGAAACGCCACTCCGAGCTCCTTGGAGGAAGTTTGGGAAACAAACAGAACAAGTCAGAGTGGCCCCAAGGTAGTCGTCTTTGTTGGTTGGTTTTAATGAAGAAAATCAAGCTACGTTCAGAGGTGAATCTAGGGGGGCAGGAGGTGAGGGCACTGGATGCCACACCGTGGAGGGTGGCACTTACCACGGGGCCTGCAGCGCACCTGAGCCATGGGTCTCTCCTGGGAGTGACACGGTGGTCTGCGCTGCCTGAAATGCCAGCATGGGAAGAAGAAGAAGATGATGAAGAAGATGAAGATGATGATAATGAAGAAGAGGAGGAGGAGGAGGAGGAGGAGGAGGAGGAGTTTGGATTTGATATCCCGCTTTATCACTACCCTAAGGAGTCTCAATCAGCCCTGAGTGCTCACTGGAAGGACAGGTCCTGAAGCTGAGGCTCCAATACTTTGGCCACCTCAGGAGAAGAGAAGACTCCCTGGAAAAGACCCTGATGTTGGGGAAGATGGAGGGCACAAGGAGAAGGGGACGGCAGAGGATGAGATGGTTGGACAGTGTTCTCGAAGCTACCAAGATGAGTTTGACCAAACTGCGGGAGGCAGTGGAAGACAGGAGTGCCTGGCGTGCTCTGGTCCAGGGGGTCACAAAGAGGCGGACACGACTAAACAACAACAAAGGAGTCTCAAAGCGGCTCACAATCTCCTTTCCCTTCCTCCCCCACAACAAACACTCTGTGGGGTGAGTGAGGCTGAGAGACTTCAGAGAAGTGTGACTGGCCCAAGGTCACCCAGCAGCTGCATGTGGAGGAGCAGGGAACCGAACCTAGTTCACCAGATTACGAGTCCACCGCTCTTAACCACTACACCACACTGGCTCTCAGTGTGGGACTAGCGTCTGCCCGCTGCCTCCCCTTCAGCCAGTGAGGCTCCATGCAGTGCACTCTGCCCCAACTCACCCTGCCCCCACGGGCAGCTTACCCCAGTCCCTGGGCATAGGGTACACATGCCACTCCGGGCACCCGAATGGCTAGCTACACCACTGCTATGATGGTAAAATTCTCCATCAGCCCACCCTCTTTCAAGTTCAGCTCCAATTACTGGGGTAGAGTGAGGTGGCCAGGTGGTAGAGTCAAGGATGGTCTGCTTTAGAAATCCAATAATAATAATAATAATAATAATAATAATAATAATAATAATAATAATAATTCATTATTTATACTGCACTCATCTGGCTGGTTTTCCCCAGCCACTCTGGGCGGCTTCCAAAAATATATATTAAAATACTGTAATACATCAAACTTTAAAAGCTTCCCTAAACAGGGCTGCCTTCAGATGTCTTCTAAAAGTCTGGGAGTTGTTGTTCTCTTTGACATCTGGTGGGAGGGCGTTCCACAGGGATGTCCCACAACATCTGGAGGGCCAAAGATTCCCCACCTCTGAAATAGAGAAAAGCTGGGATGTGTCTGTATGGGTCTATGTATCATGAAAAGAAAGGAGATTCAAATTAACAGCAGGAATAACTTTCTGACAGTGAGAGCTGCTCAGCAGTGGAATGGACTCCCTCAGAAGGACAGCGACCTGTTATGGATGCTTTAGTTGAGATTCCTGCATTGCAGGCGGTAGACTATATGACCCCTGGGGTCCCTATCAATTCTACCGTTCTATGATTCTATGAAAAAGTTGCTTAGCAGCACTGCAAACAAACAGGCTTTGGATCCTAGAACTCTCTGGATCCTTGTGTTGTGCCCAATACAAAATTGTAACTTATGCAAATAAGTGCATGACTAAGCAGAGGCTGTGTTTAATTAAACATTCATAGGATATTGGAAGAAATTTGAGATTTCTGCCTCTATAGACTTAAGACCCCAACGCTCCGTAGAATTCATCTTGAAGATAACACCTACTTTGTATCCAGATTTTTCTGCTAATTTGTTCTTTGCCGCATTTCCTTAGATTCCCCCCCCCCCATCCTTAGTGTTATTAAAACTGTCACCTTGGCTCCCAGCATTAATTTAAAATCCCAGGTGTATTACTTAGTAAGGCAAAAAACAAAAATATTTAACTAGAGAGGGTAACGGGTTTTTTTAAAAGTATTTACACACACTGCATGTTCCATGTATAAACATCAAGGGTGCAATCTTTGGAAAGAGGTTCCATAGCCTTGGTGACAAAGTCCCTCACCAAAGACCCCTGAGCAAGCTTAGTAAAAGGTAAAGGTACCCCTGACCGTTAGGTCCAGTCGCGGACGACTCTGGGGTTGCAGCGCTCATCTTGCTTTACTAGCCAAGGGAGCCAATGTTTGTCCGCAGAGAGCTTCCGGGTCATGTGGCCAGCATGACTAAGCCACTTCTGGTGAGCCAGAGCAGCGCACAGAAATGCTGTTTACCTTCCCGCCGGAGCGGTACCTATTTATCTACTTGGACTTTGACGTGCTTTCAAACTGCTAGGTTGGCAGGAGCAGGGACCGAGCAACGGGAGCTCAACCCGTTGCGGGGATTCGAACCGCCAACCTTCTGATCGGCAAGTCCTAGGCTCTGTGGTTTAACCCACAATGCCACCCGGGTCCCTCAGCATGCTTAGTAGTCAGGGAATAAGAAGAGAGGTCCTCTTGCAGTTCAGGAGCTGGTTAAGTAACAAGAATCAGAGAACAGGGCAAATGGACAGTTAAGAACCTAAGAAGAGCCTGTGGATCAGGTGAGTGGTCCATTTAGTCCAGCATCCTGCTCTCACGGTGGCCAACCAGATGACTCTTCTGGGAATAATAATAATAATAATAATAATAATAATAATAATAATAATAATTTATTATTTGTACCCCGCCCATCTGGGCGGCTTCCACAAAGACCAAAAATACAGTAATATATCATACATTAAAAACTTCCCTGAACTTGCCTTTGTCAGGTAGTTGTTTTTCTCTTTGACATCTGGTGGGAGGGTGTTCCACAGAGTGGGAGCCACCACCGAGAAGGCCCTCTGCCTGGTTCCCTGTAGCTTTGCTTCTCACAATGAGGAAACCGCCAGAAGACCCTCGGCGCTGAACCTCAGCATTCGGGTAGAACGATGGGGGTGGAGACGCTCCTTCAGGTATACTGGGACCATAAGCAGAACCTGAGCACAAGAATTGTCTCTCCTGTGTTTTCCAGCATCTGCTATTCAGAAGTATTGCTTCCTCCAATTGTGGAGGCAGAGGATATCCAGAGGGGGAGGAAGGGGGGCGGTGGGGGTGCTCCACCCCAGGTGTCATTACGGAGGGGGTGACATCTGGCACACCACCTGCCCACGACTCCCAAGCCTACCCCGAGCCGTCGGGGGAAGGGGCAAAGCTGTGGCGCCTTGCCAGCAGCCTTCCCCCCTTCCTCCTTTGCTTTGACAGCTTGAGGGAGGCTCGGGAGTAGCAGGCGGGTGGCACGCCATTGCCCCCCATTCCTGGGCTGTTTCCTGGGCAGGGGAGCCTCCCCTGAGCTGTCACAAGAAAGAGGGAAGAGAGGAAGGTTGCTGGCAAAGCGGCGCGGCTCTCTCCACCACCACCCTGCCCAGGAAGCAGCCCACCATGGGTGGCTTGCTCTGCCCCCATGGCCCAAGCCCCAGGTGCACAGCATGTGTGCCACTCTGGGTGCTGGAACAGCTAGCTCCGTCTCTGAGCATAGCCATCATGTCTGCTAGCCTCCAATAGCCCTCTTCTCCTCCATGAATTTGTCTCGTCTTCTTCTAAGCCATTCAAGTTGGTGGCCATAAAAGAGAAGGAGAAAAACTTTACTATCCATGTTCTCCATGCCATTTTAGAGACTTCTATCACGTCACATCTGACTTGCCATTTCTCTGAAATAAAAAATCCCAAACGCTGCCAGGTTCCTCCATGTGAGTCTGACCAAAGCAGAACAGAACAGAACTATTCCTTCCCTCAAGGATCCCGTAGGGTTGGCTGCATGTGCGTGCATGTTTCTTTGTACATGCCCATTAGCCCTGCAATATGCAGGCTTCCCCCCATATATCACAAAAATGGGAATTTTGCCATTATTGACTGGACTACTTGAGATTCCTGCATTGCAGCGGGTTGGACTAGAGAACCCTCGGGGTCACTTCCAACTCTGCAATTCTATGATTCTGTGGATCATGACTCATACAAAACCGTTGGCTCCTAAGAGAATCTGGGTCAGGGAGAAGGAAGAGAGGGATGCAGTAAAGTAAGCCAAAAGCCAATGTCTAAGATGACAAAAAGGGACGTGGGTGGCGCTGTGGGTTAAAGCACAGAGCCTAGGGCTTGCCGATCAGAAGGTCGGCGGTTCGAATCCCCGCGAGCTCCCGTTGCTCGGTCCCTGCTCCTGCCAACTTAGCAGTTCAAAAGCACGTCAAAGTGCAAGTAGATAAATAGGTACCACTCTGGCGGGAAGGTAGACGGTGTTTCCGTGCGCTGCTCCTGTTCGCCAGAAGCGGTTTAGTCATGCTGGCCACATGACCCGGAAGCTGTACGCCAGCTCCCTCGGCCAATAAAGCGAGATGAGCGTGCAACCCCAGAGCCGTCTGCGACTGGACCTAATAGTCAGAGGTCCCTTTACCTTTAGAAGAAGAAGAAGAAGAGTTTGGATTTGATATCCCGCCTTTCACTCCCCTTCAGGAGTCTCAAAGTGGCTAACATTCTCCTTTCCCTTCCTCCCCCACAACAAACACTCTGTGAGGTGAGTGGGGCTGAGAGACTTCAAAGAAGTGTGACTGGCCCAAGGTCACCCAGCAGCTGCAGGTGGAGGAGCAGGGAAGCGAACCCGGTTCACCAGATTACGAGACTGCTGCTCTTAACCACTACACCACACTGGCTCCGTGTGAGCTAGTTAGTTAGAGCATCTGCTTGGAATGCAGAAGATCTCAGGTTGAGCCCCCATTAGCATCTCAAGGTAGGACTGAGAGTGTCCCTCAGCTCCAACCCTGCAGTGTAGACCGGCCTTTCTTAACCTTGGATCTCTGTATGTCATTGGGCTACAAGTCCCACCGTCCCTGATCACTGGTCCTGCTGGCTAGGCATGATGGGAGTTGTAGTCCAACAACATCTGGGGAGCCGGGGTTGAGAAAGTCTACCGTAGACAATACTGAGCAAGATGGCTCAATGATCCATCATTGCAAGGCAGGTTCCCTTTACCTTTACCTTTTTAAGATGACAAATGGATATGAAGGCTGAGAGTTGAACGTAGCAAGTGGCAAATTATTCTGCCTTGATCAGCCATTGCAGATTTCCCCACTGTATAGTTCTGTAGAGTCCCAGAAAGTAATCTGGCGTGCCCACCCATCCGTTTGAACACTGAGTGGGGGGCTGGTTCTGTGTAGGGCACTTTGTCCGACTCAGCCGGAGAGACTCTCCAAGCATAACTCATATGAGCTACGACTGACTGGTGGACCATAACTCTTTGCTAGCCTGATTCTGGTACATGTAAATCTCAAGCATAATGTAGCATTACATTTCCAGTGATTCCCAGTTATTTGTTTGGGCAAGGATGAATGCCGCACCTCAGCTAGCAAGTAACCAGAAGGCTGTATAAAACAATCAAGAAATAAGCAATATGGATGAGGAATGGAGGAGCCAGGAAGCATCACGGATATTACGGATAAATAAATTGTGGCATTATGATCCCAGAAGTCTCTATTCTAATGCATAATGCATCGTTTCACTTAGTTGAAATGAACTTGGTTAACTCTTGCTGCCTAAGCAGCCTTCAACAAATGAGGAGGCTGCAGGATCGGGCCCGTGGCCCACCAAGTCCAGCGTCCCTGTGGGAAACTTGCAAGCAGGACTGGAGTGCAAGAGCAAATTCCCCCTCCATTTTCAAGTTACAAGAAAGGAGATTAAGACTCAACGTCAGGAAGAACTTTCTGAGGGGAAGAGCCATTCAGCAGTGGAATGGCCTCTCCTTCCATGGAGGTTTTCAAGCAGAGGTTGGATGGCCATCTGTCATGGATGCTTTGGTTAAGATTCCTGCATTACAGGGGGTTGGACTAGATGACCCCCAGGGTCCCTTCCAACTCTAGGATCCTATGATTCCTGTGGTGTCCATCAACTGGTATTCAGAAGCATTGCTGCCTCCAGCTGTGTAGGGTAGAGCATAGCCATTCTGGCTAAGAGCCATCAATAGCCCTTTCCTCCTAATTCTCTTTTAAAGCCTTCCAGGCTGGTGGTCATCACTGCCTCCTGTGGCAGGGAGTTCCATAGTTTAACTAATAATAATAATAATAATAATAATAATAATAATAATAATAATTTTTATTTATACCCCACTCTCCCTGACCAGAGCCGGGCTCAGGGTGGCTAACACCAATAAAATCACAGTAAAAAACATAATGGAGGGGGGAAACCAATTTAAAATACAGGTTAAAATGCAATTTAAAATGCAGCCTCACTTGAAAAGTAGCCAATAAATCAAGACCATAAGGAGAGGGAAACATAAGGGTCAGACTGAGTCCAAACCAAAGGCCAGGCGGAATAGGGACATCCTAAGGAAAAGTGGGACGTTCCGGGATCTAATCAGAAACTGGGATGGCTTCTCTAAATCAGGGGCATCTCTGGAAAATAGGGACACTTGGAGGGTCTGCTGTAAGGTTCCAGCATGAGTTAGTTGCATGGACATGTGGAATCACATGTAGATAAGGATCGGGGAGTCCAGCTCAGTCCCAGAGTAGTAATACTGCTTTCAGTGGGCAGATAATTTGGCCTCTTACAAAGCAACTTCCAACGGCAGTCAATGAGAGCAGTGAAGCAGAGATTTCTTGAAAGGTCAGGTGATAAAACCATGAAAAATGTTTTGAAGTGCATAAAAAGGGGCAAAAACATTTACATTTACAAAAATGCAGAAGCCCAAAGAATCTAAGGTGAAAAAATGATAAGATTGCAGCATGGAACTGCAGTTAGCAGAATGATGATAACATCAGCATGGAGGAGCTAAGGGAGAAGTATTTTTATAGTTCTACCGCTAACACTCCTTTTGGTTTTTAGTCTTATTTCTGTGATTCTTTGTTCATGCATCATACTCCCCTCTCCCGTCAACACAGAATATTATTAGGGTGCATGCAATAGAATGCTGGAAAACACTGCAGCTTCAGCGCGGAAAGGGAAAGGTCAAATGGAAAGACTGTGAGCTTTTGGCAGGGAGGAACCGGCCACACAAGAGAAACCTAGAAACTGGAGGTGTGTGTGCGTGACACCAGCTGTGCACCCGGCTGAGTTTTATAACGTAATTCTGATTATTAAGAGATATGAGAGTGAGTAAGAAATAGAATATGTGGTGGATATGCTTTGATTACAAAGGGCAGGGAGTGGGGGATAGCTATATGACTGTGCCATTTAAGATATAACCAAAGTGGGTAAAAGTTTCCCTTGCTTCTTCAGAAGGGAGACCACAGCTGCGTAGTACATTGGTCTTAGAACTTGTGTGTCCGTTTTCTTAAAAAGCAAGTCTGATAAGACTTGAAGCCTTAGACGAGCTCCATTTCTCTCTGCTTGTGGCTGTCGTCGCACACCACAAAAAACAACAACAGCCTTTCCTGTTAATATTTGGAAAAAAGCATATGTTCTGTGGTTGTGCCTGACCAACTGAACTGGATAATTGTTGGATAGGGGACACGGGTGGTGATGTGGGTTAAACCACAGAGCCTAGGGCTTGAAGATCAGAAGGTCGGCGGTTCAAATCCCCACGAAGGGGTGAGCTCCCATTGCTTTGTCCCAGTTCTTGCCAACCTAGCAGTTCGAAAGCACATCAAAGTGCAAGTAGATAAATAGGTACCGCTCCGGCAGGAAGGTAAACGGCGTTTCCATGTGCTGCTCTGGCTCGCCTGAAGCGGCTTAGTCATGCTGGCCACATGACACGGAAACTGTACTTGGTCCCTTGGTCAATAAAGCGAGATGAGCGCCGCAACCCCAGACTCGGCCACGACTGGACTTAATGGTCAGGGGCCCTTTACCTTTAAGAAATAGAGCTGTGGGTTTCTGGGGGTCAGTTTGGATGGTGCCCTGAGTAAAAAAGGTAAAGGTACCCCTGCCCGTATGGGCCAGTCTTGCCAGACTCTAGGGTTGTGCGCTCATCTCACTCTATAGGCCGGGAGCCAGTGCTGTCAGCAGACACTTCCGGGTCACGTGGCCAGCGTGAGAAAGCTGCATCTGGCGAGCCAGCGCAGCACACGGAACACCGTTTACCTTCCCGCTAGTAAGCGGTCCCTATTTATCTACTTGCACCCGAAGGTGCTTTCGAACTGCTAGGTTGGCAGGCGCTGGGACCGAACGACAGGAGCGCACCCCGCCGCAGGGATTCGAACCGCCGACCTTTCGATCGGCAAGTCCTAGGTGCTGAGGCTTTAACCCACAGCGCCACCTGCGTCCCCCGGTGCCCTGAGTACCATTCAATTATTGGGGTCCTGGGGTCCTCCAGTGAGAAGGATGCTGTTGAACTAGTCAAAGGAGTTTCTTTAGGAGACAATGACTTTAGTTGGCCATTTGAGTGTCCTCATTAGCACCCCAAAAGAATGAGCCAGATTGCAAGAGCTACAACTAAGTGATGGGGCCCTCTCGAGTAACGGGTGGGCCTTTCCTTCCTGCCCCACCCCACCTAGCTGCTAGGTAGGAGAACAAGAGACCGAGTGGCTTGTGAGAGCTGAGCAGCGCTGAGCTAGAAAGAGGCTGGAAGCTGGAGTCTCAGAAACCTGCTTGCTCTGTGCTGGATACAGAGTTGTGACTTATGGAGAAGCAATATATGCTGGGGTGCTGGTTCTGTGAGCTCCGCACAACTTCTGCTCAGGTTGTATATACGTGTACATAAAGTCATATATTCTAAAGCAGGGCTTTCCTAACTTGGTTCTCCAGTTGTTTGGGGAGCCACAATTCCCATCATCCCCGACCACTGGTCCTGCTTACCTAGGGATGATGGGAGTTGTAGTCCAACAACAGCTGGAGACTCAAGTTTGGGAAACCCTGTAAAGACATCGCAGTTTATAATAATAATAATAATTTATTATTTATACCCCACCCATCTGGTTGGGCTTCCCCAGCCACTCTGGGCGGCTTCCAAAAAAAATATTAAAATACTGTAATACATCAAACATTAAAAGCTTCCCTAAACAGGGCTGCCTTCAGATGTCTTCTAAAAGTCTGGTAGTTGTTGTTCTCTTTGACATCTGGTGGGAGGGCGTTCCACAGGGAGGGTGCCAGTACCGAGAAGGCCCTCTGCCTGGTTCCCTGTAACTTGGCTTCTCGCAGTGAGGGAACTGCCAGAAGGCCCTCGGCACTGGACCTCAGTGTCCGGGTAGAACGATGGGGGTGGAGACGCTTCTTCAGATATACTGGACCAAGGCCGTTTACGGCTTTAAAGGTCAGCACCAACACTTTGAATTGTGCTCGGAAACATACTGGGAGCCAAGACCGGTGTTATATAATCCAGAATGTGGCAGCCAGACTGGTGACTGGGAGCGGCCACCGATAAACAGATTGACGTACGGTGTTTTGTTTTTCCTTCAGTGTGGTGGCCAAGCCCAGCAAGATGACAGCCATTATTTGTCCCCAAGGCTTTTAATCAGAGATGAGTGGGTGAGTTTCCTTCTTCTTCTTCTTCTTCTTCTTGTTCCCCCACCCTCCTCCCAAGGCCTTTCCTGGATAAGATTTATGGGGAGTGTGTGGCCAGCTCTGATCTTGATGAAGGATGGCAGTTGATACCAGAATTAATCCAATCCTAAATGATACTTAATAAATCAGCTACGAGCCACAAGCTCCAGTCTGAAGCCAGGCTCTGCTGAGGACTTTCCGCTCCTGACCTCTTTAATTAAATTGCCCAAGGACAGGTTGCTCCTTCGCTGGCGGCTGGTTCAAGGGATGCAGAGCAGCAGCCCAGAGCCAATCAAGAAAGGGCATTTGGGGTCACCAGGCAGCGGTGAGGCAAGCTTCGCACTTCATCTCACCCATTAGCGACGTAACATGACGGCTGCTCAAAAAAATGTGCATTTTGCTTCTGCTGAGGTGGAAATAAGATGGGAAGAACAAAAGAGAAGAATTGCTATGTAAGACCAGAGGAAGTGCAAAGAGGTGGATGGAGACTTTGATCACATGTGGTGGACTTGTGACAAAGTTAAGAACTTTGGGGAGTTCATTTATAATGAACTTAAGAAAATATTTAAGTACACCTTTCCTTTGAATTCTGGTGCTGGAGGAGACTCTTGCGAGTCCCATGGACTGCAAGAAGATCAAACCTATCCATTCTGAAGGAAATCAGCCCTGAGTGCTCACTGGAAGGACAGATCCTGAAGCTGAGGCTCCAAGACTTTGGCCACCTCATGAGAAGAGAAGACCCCCCTGGAAAAGACCCTGATGTTGGGAAAGATGGAGGGCACAAGGAGAAGGGGACGACAGAGGACGAGATGGTGGGACAGTGTTCTCGAAGCTACAAACATGAGCCTGACCAAACTGCGGGAGGCGGTGGAAGAGAGGAGGGCCTGGCGGGCTCTGGTCCAGGGGGTCACGAAGAGGCGGACATGACTAAACGACTAAACAACAACAAACACCTTTCCCAAAAACCAGAAGCCTTTGGGTTGAGTTTGATGGGGATGGAAATTAAGAAAGTGGACCTGCAGCAAGAAATATGCTTGCCCCAAACTGGAAAGTGCAAGAAGTCCCTACCATTGCAGAGTGACGGGACTAGGCAAACTGACGGGAAGAATTCAGGACCAGGATGAGCAGAGGTTTTGAGAAAGTTGGAGTAAATTTACGGTGTATATAAAAGACAATTGTAAAACTTTAAAAACACAGGCAGGATTGAAATAGCTCTTACAATGTATGGCAGATATAAGCACATGGAAACGCTGTTTACCTTCCCACCGGAGCGGCACCTATTTATCTACTTGCGCTGGCGTGCTTTCAAACTGCTAGGGTGGCAGGAGCTGGGACAGAGCAACAGGAGCTCACCCCATCGCGGGGATTCAAACTGCCAACCTTCCGATCAGCAAGCCCAAGAGGCTCAGTGGTTTAGACCACAGTGCCACCCACGTCCCTTAATTGGTTCCTCTAGCCCAGTATTGTTGACCCTCCCTGGAAGTGGCTTTCCAGGTTTTCAGACCCTCGTACCTACAGGACCACCTCTCCTGGTATGTCTCACGGAGGACCTTACGGTCTTCAAATAAAAACATCCTGAAGGTCCCGGGCCACAGGGAGGTTAGGCTGGCCTCAACCAGAGCCAGGGCTTTTTCAGCCGTGGCCCCGATCTGGTGGAACGCTCTGTCCCAAGAGACTAGGGCCCTGCGGGACTTGACATCTTTCCGTAGGGTCTGCAAGACGGAGCTGTTCCACCAGGCCTTTGGCCAAGGCACAGCCTGACCCCCTCTCTCCTTCTGTAATCCTCATGGCACTCTAGCCCAATGGTTGCCATTAATTTGATCCTGAATTGATTTTAGAATGAACTGATTTCAATTAATTAATTGTGATTTTATGTAAGCTGTGTTACTATTACTGTTGTTAGCCGCTCTGAGCCCAACTTCAGCTGGGGAGGGCGAGATATAAATAAATAATAATAATAATAATAATAATAATTATTATTATTATTATTATTATTATTCACAGTGGAATTGATTCCCACAGACAGTAGTGGGCTCTCCACTGGAGGCTTTTAACAGAGGTTGGGTGGCCATCTGTCAGGGATTCTTTCGCTGGGATCCCTGCGTTGCAGGGGGTTCATCTAGATGACCCTCAGGGTCCCTTCCAACACTACAATTTTATGATTCCATGATCATGACGTGAACCAGGGACCGCCCCTGGGTGAACTTGCCACAGGGCACCACTTCCCTTTCTTTCCATTCTCAAATCCCCCTTGTGTAGGTGTGTTGGGGGAGTGAGGGAATTATCGTTCCCAAGAGAGCTGGCCTGGTCAGCTTCCATTCATGACTTAACAGCCTCCCTCCTTCCCACTGAGCTGCCCCCATCTGCCTCCAGCAGTGGCTGGCATGTCAGTTTCCAAGAAGAAGAGGGAGGATTGTGGGGTTTTTTTTAAAAAAAAAAGGAGGGGGAGGGGAAATATAGGGAGATAAAGTAGAAAGCCAAGAATATAGTTGTAAAAAAATAAATTATGATGCACATCTCTAAAAGGGATTTTGAAATCTACACAGCTCCATGGTGACATGACATATTTATACAGGGCCAGATACTTCCATCACGAGGAAGATGCGATGCCGTTTAATTGAAGGATGCTGGAACGTGGCTGTTGCTTAGGAAACAAAGCTTTTGAGGAAGAATGCTGGACCGCAGTGATGAATTGAGGGCTTTTTCAAAAGGTTGTTTGGCCCCAGAAGAAAAGCCATTTCTGCGGAAATAACAGGTTCCGTGCTTCTCTGCGAGAGCAATTGAACGCCGAGTCAGCTGCTTGGCTCCACGACTAAATCGCATTTTCATATATTGGACTCCACAGATCTCCCAGTAGGATTTCCAAATGCAATTAATATTTATTCAGACTTATCAAAGATTGACTGCTTGGTTATTAATGTTTGTTATTGACTATTAACTAGGGAGTGCTAACTTCCTTCACCCATAACTTCCAGATCCTTTTCATTTCGTAATTGCATTAAAAACAGAAATTGTGTCAACCAAGGCTTAATTTTAAAAAGTCCCTCATGGGCTAAAAATAATGAACTCATCTCCATTAACTGCAAGGCCTGGATTTTAGACTATTATTAAGTGCTGCTGCTTCTCTCCGACATAATAAAGTTTTATTTTCGCCAGTGCCTTAAAGCATGATGAAGTTGCAGACCGACTGAAAGAGGCAAAAAAAAAAAAGAGTCCTTAATAACACAGCACATATTTAAACTATGGAACTCCCACCCCCAGGAGGCAGCAATCGATGGCCGCCAGCATGGATGGCTTTAACAGAGAAGTAGACAAATTCTGGGAAGAGGAGAGGGCTTTGGATGGCTCCAAACCAAGATGGTTATGGTCTGCCTCTGACTAATAGTTTCCAGAAACCACAGGAGGTGAGAGTGCTGCTTTTGTGCTTGAATCCTGCTTCTGGGCTTGCCAGAAGACGCATCTGGTTGGCCGCTGTGAGAATAGGATGCTGGACTAGATGGGTGTTTAACCTCATCCAGCAGCCTCTTCTTATGTTCTCAACACTAAGAGCAGAACGACACATTTTTCTCAGTGCTGGGATGCTATCAAAAAGAGTATATCTGCATTGAGTTCTCAGTTCTCATAATGCACATAGTAATAAAATACCACTACTACTACTTCTACAGCAATGACAAACCTAGACAGCATCTTAAAAAGTAGAGACATCACCTTGCCAACAAAGGTCCGTATAGTTAAAGCTATGGTTTTCCCAGTAGTGATGTATGGAAGTGAGAGCTGGACCATAAAGAAGGCTGATTGCCGAAGAATGGATGCTTTTGAATTCTGGTGCTGGAGGAGACTCTTGAGAGTCCCGTGGACTGCAAGAAGATCCAACCTCTCCATTCTGAAGGAAATCAGCCCTGAGTGCTCACTGGAAGGACAAATCGTGAAGCTGAGGCTCCAATACTTTGGCCACCTCATGGGAAGAGAAGACTCCCTGATGTTGGGAAAGATGGAGGGCACAAGGAGAAGGGGATGACAGAGGGTGAGATGGTGGGACAGTGTTCTTGAAGCCACCAACATGAGTTTGACCAAACTGCGGGAGGCAGTGGAAGACAGGAGTGCCTGGCGTGCTCTGGTCCAGGGGGTCATGAAGAGTCAGACACGACTAAATGACTAAACAACAAGAACAACTACTACTTCTACTACTACTAATAATAATTTATACCCCACCCTCCCCAGCCAAGACCGGGCTCAGGGTGGCTAACACCAAATATAAAAACAATTGATTGAAATACAGCTTAAAAACCAAGATTAAAAATACAACTTTAAAGCATTAAAATGCAGCCTCATTTCAGTGGAAACTCAATCAAAAACTTTTTGGGGGATAAAAAGTCAAGTCTTCACCAAGTCTTATCATGTTTAGGCAAAAAAGTACCTTTCCTCCTCCCTTAGCAGGTGTCTGTAGGATCTACTGTCCTTCCAAATTAACTATCTGGATTCCACATATCCCCACCATCAAGATCAGCAACAGGGACATGATCATTCTCATTGTTAATATGTTTCAATCAGCGTTCGTGGCATGTTGCAGAGGTAGAGAGAGAGGTCTCTACCCCATACTGCTTGCCATTTAAGATTCACAAGCTGGAGTTGACTCTGCATTAGCAAAACAGGATCTACACCAGTGTGTCAGGCCTCACGGGCACAGCAACTCAGGTCTTGCCCCCATGAGCAGCTGCTGAGACTAAAGGTCCCCGAATCCCCACAGCCAGCTGTCTCCTCCTCTCCAGGGTTACACCCCCCAAGGAATCAGAGACTGTGCCTGCATGACTGTCTTTGCTCCACTCTCTTCATACCTCTCCTGGTTCTGGGAGACCAGGGCAAAGGGGAGCTGAAGGCAGCAGGAGGGGGAGACACCGAGGCCTCTTCATGGACTCCTCTCTGCCCCAGACTCTCTCTGGTCACTAAGCCTTGTTAGCTCTTCAGCTTCTGACACCTCCTCCTTGTTGTTGTTTAGTCGTTTAGTCGTGTCCAACTCTTCGTGACCCCATGGACCAGAGCACGCCAGGCACTCCTGTCTCCCACTGCCTCCCGCAGTTTGGTCAAACTCATGCTGGTAGCTTCGAGAACACTGTCCCACCATCTCGTCCTCTGTCGCCCCCTTCTCCTTGTGCCCTCAATCTTTCCCAACATCGGGGTCTTTTCCAGGGAGTCTTCTCTTCCCATGAGGTGGCCAAAGTATTGGAGCCTCAGCTTCAGGATCTGTCCTTCCAGTGACCGCTCAGGGCTAATTTCCTTCAGAATGGAGAGGTTTGATCTTCTTGCAGTCCATGGGACTCTCAAGAGTCTCCTCCAGCACCAGAATTCATAATCATCCATTCTTCGGCGATCAGCCTTCTTTATGGTCCAGCTCTCACTTCCATACATCACTACCAGGAAAACCATGGCTTTAACGATACGGACCTTTGTTGGCACCTCCTCC
The DNA here is from genome assembly GCF_964188315.1 of Podarcis muralis. Lineage (NCBI taxonomy): Eukaryota > Metazoa > Chordata > Lepidosauria > Squamata > Lacertidae > Podarcis > Podarcis muralis. The sequence continues at coordinate 2,695,190 of NC_135655.1, forward strand.
TCCCCATGTCAAAGATTCATTGCATTCACAAAGCTAGCATGTCAGGAAAAGGGGGTCTCGTCTCACCTCCTGTGCTAGCTTTCTTCATGCATGGAGGGTTTCTGTTTTTTATGTGGGATTAAGATTCCCCAGTGATCTCCCAGTGTGATCCCTGCGTGCATAGATATGCCTTCCTCTGATCTGCACCTATTTCCCCGATGTGGGAACAGCTCGAGGTGGAGATTCTCCTTCCCGGCCCACGTTGGGCTGGAATTAATAAGGCACAAAAACATCCATCATGTCAAAAGCCCTGGCAGTTCACCTAAACAGCCACCACGAGAAGGCAATTTAGAAAGCTGATGGGTTTTTGTAAAGGACTAATGACATTAGTCTAATCACTAAAAATCAGACACAGTGAGAGAGGGAAGGGAGCTTTTTACATCACAGCAGGGATAAAATTAATGCAGTGCCCCATTCTTTTAGGTCGTTTCCTCGACAAAAGAGGATGATTCAAAGGTTTCAGGTAGGGGTGCTCAGCTCCTAGACCTGCCTTCACTTGCAAGTCTTGGACCCAACACAGGAGCCCAATCCTGCTCTGTAGTCTATAAGCAGCCAGGCAAGCTTCTATCTTGCCTCCATCCACGCAGGGCTCTGTCCCAGGTCCTGAAGGCTGATCCCCGAAGAATGGATGCTTTTGAATTATGGTGCTGAAAGAGACTCTGGAGAGTCCCATGGGCTGCAAGAAGATCAAACCTCTCCATTCTGAAGGAAATCAGCCCTGAGTGCTCACTGGAAGGACAGATCCTGAAGCTGAGGCTCCAAGACTTTGGCCACCTCATGAGAAGAGGAGACTCCCTGGAAAAGACCCTGATGTTGGGAAAGATGGAGGGCACAAGGAGAAGGGGACGACAGAGGACGAGATGGTGGGACAGTGTTCTCGAAGCTACCAGCATGAGTTTGACCAAACTGCGGGAGGCAGTGGAAGACAGAAGTGCCTGGCGTGCTCTGGTCCATGGGGTCACGAAGAGTTGGGCACAACTAAACGGCTAAACATCAACAACCCAGATGTTTGTTTCTTTGCATAATTTTTGTATTTGATTTTAAAAGACGGAAAAATATATGTAAACATACAACAAAAAAACAGTTCCAAATCCAAATATCGAGATTGCCCTGAATCTCCTGACCCCCCCCCCCATTCCTTCAATGGGTCATAATATTATTATTTACAACTGCATATCAATACTTATCCAAATTTTTAATCCTTCTATATTATCCATCCTTTCCATAACCCCTTTGAGGTTGTTGTTGTTTTTCCACAATCAAGTGGCGTATACATTTTACGTAAAATGTATACATTTAAAATGATAAATCAATCAATCAATCAATCAATCAATCAATCAATCATGTGGTTACCTTCCAAATTAGCTATTTGAACATCCTTCCCTTCATGCCCCAGGGATGCACTCATTTCCCCTGGGGCTAAAAAGGACGGAAAAAGGAAATTTGGGGAAAATAATGATAGATAATACAGAAGAAGAAAAATCGATGCTGTAGGTTTTCTCCCTTGGGAAACCTTAAGGAAAATGAAAGATGACAAGTTGCTGGAGGCCTCTGCTATGTTTTTGTTCTGGAGAGGAGCATGTGATCCACACAAATGGAGATGTTTTCCTAAGTGTTGCTGAGGATGGGGATGCCGGCAGAGGAACAGGTTGCAGGTTCTCCAACTCTTGCTCACAAAACTGTAGCATGGAAGTTGGAGAACCTGCAACTTGTTCCTCTGCCTGCTCTGGTCCATGGGGTCACAAAGAGTCAGGCACGACTAAATGACTAAACAACAACAAGCAGCTGATAGTGAAAGCTGGACCATAAAGAAGGCTGATTGCCGAAGAATTGATGCTTTTGAATTCTGGTGCTGGAGGAGACTCTTGAGAGTCCCATGGACTGCAAGAAGATCCAACCTCTCCATTCTGAAGGAAATCAGCCCTGAGTGCTCACTGGAAGGACAGATCCTGAAGCTGAGGCTCCAAGACTTTGGCCACCTCATGAGAAGAGAAGACTCCCTGGAAAAGACCCTGATGTTGGGAAAGATGGAGGGCACAAGGAGAAGGGGACGACAGAGGACGAGATGGTTGGACAGTGTTCTCGAAGCTACCAGCATGAGTTTGACCAAACTGCGGGAGGGAGTGGAAGACAGGAATGCCTGGCGTGCTCCGGTCCAGGGGGTCACGAAGACTCGGACACGACTAAATGACTAAACAACAGCAACAACAATAGTCAAGAGAATGTTTGAACCTCAACTGTCCATTATGCAGGTTTGGCAGGACTTTCTCCATCTAAGATGACAGCCAAACAAATCCAGAACTTTCCTTTGTTTTGTTTGTTTTGGTTTTTTACAAACGAGTCCATCCACACGCAGAGAGAGAGACAGAGCCACCATCAGCCCACAAAGGGAGGCTGAAGTCACCAGCAACATAAATTAAAGCAGATATGTTCTTAACGGATATGATCTCTTCTTTTCAAGTGCCCAGGATCGGGATGACTTATGAGGAGCAGGCCTGCGGGGTGAAGTTAATAAATCTATCCATGCCTGAATCAAGGCCAAGGCTTGGTAATAGCTCTGGTGTAAAATGCAAATGCAAGTCTCCAGCTGAAAGAGAGGCACGTTTTGCATGGTTTTTGGTGCACCGTCCAGCAGGTGCAACCCATTCCTTCTAAGTGCCCCAAGCGAGGCACTTGAGAGTGGCTCAGAATTCACCTCTGCCACAGAATTGCAGCCTTGGGGAAGATTCTGAGCAATGGTTCTCTTGCCTGTGAAGTAAGGATAAATTGTAAGTGGACTTCCAACTCGCAGGACCAATGAGCAGGTGAACAGGGTTAGCTGGGGCTTCTAAAGAGCCACTCATCTGGTTGACTGTAGGGAGCAGAAATTGCCGAAGGTGATTATGCATGAAAATGCTTGGAAAAGAAAAGAAAAGAGAAATGTTTGGTTGGGAGGGGAATGCTCTGGAAATCGTTACTTTTGGAGCTCTTTAGCCTATTGCATATGCTATATTTAACAGCATGGAACTGCTGTGAAGGGGCTGCCCTCCATAGCAGTGAAAAGAACAGTTTCTACTGGGTCCTGTCTAAAGGCTTACTTACACTATGCATATAAATTGCATTGAAAGTGTTTTCCCCAAAGAATTCTGGGAACTGTAGTTTTTTCAGGCTGCCTTCACAAAGCGCACCCTTAAAAAGACGATAGTTCCAGTATTTTTCGGGGGGAATAAAGGGATTGAAATGCATAAATTGAATAAGCCCGTAATCAACAGGCTGGATTTAGATGGCCAAGACAGACCATGTTTGACCTTGGCTTCAAGGTCAAGCCATCAATCTTCCGCACTGCTTTAAAAAAGATAACATTTTCTGTATACATTTTTACGGAAGGATTGATCCTATCACAATAGAATGCAGATGCTAGGAACATGCTGAAACCACAAATAAACTACAAATTAAATACAAACAAAAGCCATGGGTCTTTGTCACTGCTGAGGAATCTTGAGATCAAAGAAGGTTAACCCACCCAGTTCTATTGTCGTTTGTCGGATGGAGTGAAATGGGTGGTGTCTGGTGAAATCATGCCAAGCGACTTTAAAAGAGGGTTTTTAAAATTCATGGAGGAAAGCTGTTGATGGCTACTCCAGATGTTTTGGGACTACAACTCCCATCATCCCTGACCACTGGTCCTGTTAGCTAGGGATGATGGGAGTTGAAGTCCCAAAACATCTGGAGGGCCAAGTTTGCCTATGCCTGCTCTAGCTCCACAGTTGGAGGCTGTGATGCTTCTGAACATCAGTCCCTGGAAGGCAGAACAGGACCTTGGACAGCTCCAAGGTACTTGGGGCTGCTGGCTGAAGTGTTCTCCTAAGGAAGTGGCTGTGCTGCTGAGAAGAAGAAGAAGAAGAGTTTGGATTTGATATCCCGCCTTTCACTCCCTTTAAGGAGTCTCAAAGCGGCTAACATTCTCCTTTCCCTTCCTCCCCCACAACAAACACTCTGTGAGGTGAGTGGGGCTGAGAGACTTCAGAGAAGTGTGACTGGCCCAAGGTCACCCAGCAGCTGCATGTGGAGGAGCGGAGACGCGAACCCGGTTCCCCAGATTAGGAGACTACCGCTCCCAACCACTACACCACACTGTCGAGAGCAAAGGGACCCGTTCCATAAACTGAGGAGACCTGGAGTGTGATCTGACTGCGTCCAAAAGGGAAACATCTGCTTTGCGAGCAGAAGGTCTCAGGTTAAGTCCCCAGCATCTCCATTCAGGAATGGGAGCTAGATGATCCAATGGCAGCTTCCTAACATAAGAGCGTCAGAAGAGTCTGCTGGATTAGGCCAAAGCTGCTTTAGTCCAGCTTCCTGTTCTCAAAGCAGCTGACCAGATGCCTGTGGACAGGGGCATAGGAAGAGGGTGGTGGGGGTGGATGCCCCAGGTGCCCTCACTGAGGGGGGTGACATTCGGCTTGCCACCCACCTGCAACTCCCAAGCCTACCCTGAGCCATCAGGGTAAGAGGGGAGCTGTGCCGCTTTGCTGGTGGTATTCCTCCCTTAATTTTGACAGGTTGGGGGAGGCTTGGGAGTCGTGGGCGGGCAGCGCGCCAAATGTCCACTATGAGTGGCTCGCTCCGCCCTCGGCTGCAGGGCACACGCTCCACTCTGGGCACCCGTGCAGCTATCCCACGCCTGGGAGGGCACCCTCTGTGCCACACCCCACCCGGGAGCACACCACGCCCCCCTCAGGAGTGCGTTCGCCCTGGACAGTGCGGGCATACGCTCCGCCACTGCCTGTGGGAAACCAGCAACCAGCATTCAAGCACAAGAGCACTCTCACCTCCTTTGGTTTCTAACAGCTCATCTTCAGAAGCATGACTGTCCCCAAGAGTAGCAGAACATAGCCATCATGACTAATATACATCAATAGCCCTCTCCTTCTCTCTTAAATCCCCTCTTGTTGGTGGCCATCCCTGCCTTCTTCTCACTGCATGGAGAATTACTTCCTAAGTAGGGCTATTGACCACCAGAGCCCAGAAGGATATCCTTAGATCATTGTCACCATCTTTTTCAACAGAGATCTCTTGGGTAGAGCCAATGACCTTGGGTGGCTGGGAGATAAGGTCTCCTCCTCCCAAAGGACTGGGGCAATGGTTCCAGAGTTAAATTCATTCAAAGATACCCACAACCCGCAAACTGATCACCACCAGCCCTCCTATGAACTGAGGTTATTGAAAGAGTGACAGTGAAGGAAAACCGCTGAGCTGGCTTGTGGGGTGGGGTGGTAGCCAGCTGCCAGCTCAGAGCAGGGGGGAAGGAGCCTCCGAGAGGAAAGCTGACATTTTATTAACAGCTTTGTTAAAATTAACGGGACAACATCCAAGCAAACAATCAGGAATCAATAAAAGAGCTGCTTTAAATTAAGAACTGTGTCATCCTGTGGGAGGCAGAGAAGACAAGACCCAGCCAACACAGCGGTGAATATTGGCAACTTCATATTCTTGGACGGCGGTACATTGTTTTGAGGAGAATCAAGAATTCCTGCCCGTCAAGGCTTTGCAAGATTGGCTGTGGCTGGAGAGAATCCCAAGAGCCGAGTGCCAAATTATCTGGGCGGGAACTTCCGAATGATGCAGCTGCATCTTGAGCCAAGGAGGCTCCAGGTATACCTTAACCTAGGTGCGTTGAGAGCATTGATTGCTCTCCAGTGGGAGCCAGTGTGGCGTAGTGGTTAAGAGCGGTAGTCTCGTAATCTGGTGAACCAGGTTCACGTCACCACTCCTCCACATGCAGCTGCTGGGTGACCTTGGGCCAGTCACACTTCTCTGGAGTCTCTCAGCCCCACTCACCTCACAGAGTGTTTGTTGTGGGGGAAGAAGGGAAAGGAGAATGTTAGCCGCTTTGAGACTCCTTAGGGTAGTGATAAAGCGGGATATCAAATCCAAACTCTTCTTCTTCTCTTCTTCCACCAATGGGCTGCTGTCCAATTGACACTGGGTGGCCCATTAGTCTTTTGTGGTTGTCTGAACATACAGCTGGATGTTGCAGGGGGCTCACTCGCAAGCAATGATTCTTCAACACCAACTTCGTTGGACTGGTCATGTTGTGTGGATGCCTGATGATCGTCTTCCAAAGCAACTACTCTATTCCGAACTTAAAAATGGAAAGCGTAATGCTGGTGGTCAACAAAAGAGGTTCAAAGACTCTCTCAAGGCAAATCTAAAAAAATGCAGTATAAACACTGACAACTGGGAATCACTGGCCTGCGAGCGCCCCAGTTGGAGAACAGCCTTGACCAAAGGTGTCCTGGGCTTTGAAGACACTCGAACTCAGGACGCAAGGGAGAAACGTGCTAAGAGGAAGGCACGCTTGGCAAATCCACACCGTGATCAACTCCTGCCTGGAAAACAATGTGGAAGGATGTGTGGATCCAGAATTGGCCTCCACAGTCACTTACGGACTCATTGTTAAAACTGTGTTCATGGAAGACAATATTACTCGGCTACAAGGGGTCGCCAAAGAAGAAGAAGAAGAAGAAGAAGAAGAAGAAGAAGAAGAAGAAGAAGAAGAAGAAGAAGAAGAAGAAGAAGAAGAAGCATGAGGCAAGATGTTGGGCAAGATTGTTGCTTGGTCTGATCTGGCTCTTCCCAAACTTCCACTAGTTTTCCACAAGTGGTGTTTACATCATGAGAAAGGTTATACAACATGCGGGAAACATCAGGGAAGGAAATGGCATGGAAATGGCATGAAGCGCTAGCTGAATGCAGCCCGTCATCTGCATAGCAGGACTAAGCTGCCCCACGTGGACAGAGACACAGCCCAGAGCCTCACAGAGCGGCAATGGAGGTTTCAATTATTCACACTTCTAGCCTGCCCCTCGCCAAATCTTCTCTGGGTTTGGCTTTGCCTTTACAAAAATGCCGCAGTTAAAACAAGCACAAGTGCTATTAAGGCAATATGATGAAACCACCAAAAAGAGCAGCACAGGAGAGCCGTAAGAACATAAGCAGAGAAACTCTGAGCAGGAATCAAGCACACAAGAGACTCTCTCCTCCTGTGGTTTCCAGCAACTGGTATTCAGAAGCATGGCTGCCTCTGACCATGTGGATAGTAGCCAGCAATCGCCTTGTCCTCTGTGAGTTTCTCTAATCTCCTTGTAAATATCGCACTAGTTCCACTGTCACAGTTTCAAGCAAGTCGTGGCCTCGAGTGTAGCAAACAGTTTTAACCCAACTGCGGTTATTTTCTGCTGGTATGAATAATAATAATAATAATAATTTATTATTTGTAGCCCGCCCATCTGGCTGGGTTTCCCCAGCCACTCTGGGTGGCTTCCAACAGAACACTAAAATACAATAACCTATTAAACATTAAAAGCTTCCCTAAACAGGACTGCTTTCAGATGTCTTCTAAAAGTTTGGTAGTTGTTTTTCTCTTTGACATCTGGTGGGAGGGTGTTCCACAGGGAGGGCGCCAGTACCAAGAAGGCCCTCTGCCTGGTTCCCTGTAACTGTAACGAAGAGGGGGAAACTTGTTCGGCATAATGTTTCTAGCATGTTCCATTTGGCTTGGAGAAGCAGCCTAGTGGAGGTCTTTAACCGAAGAGACAAGTTCATTCCACACATCTTTAGGAACTTACATGGCTCAGGACCTCAACACCTTAAGGATCGCCTGTCCCCGTATGAACCGACCCAGACCCAGCCTGCACTTGTCATCCGAGACCCTTCTCTATGCCCCCCCCCAGAGATTCAGAGGGTGGCAACAAGAGAACGGGGCCTTTTCTGTGGTGGCTCCACTCATTACATGTCTTTAGGCGTCAGACAAAACATTCCTCTTTACCAAACCAATGACTATTAAATGATCTGTGGTCTTTGAAAGTGTGGGCCAGAGGACTGTTATCACGATGACTATTATATTATTTGGCTGTTGGTCAGTATGGTTTTTATCATCTATGTTTTGTAATGTGTTTTCGTTGTAGTACAGTGGTACCTCGGGTTACATACGCTTCAGGTTACACACTCCGCTAACCCAGAAATAGTGCTTCAGGTTAAGAACTTTGCTTCAGGATAAGAACAGAAATTGGGGTCTGGCAGCGCGGCGGCAGCAGGAGGCCCCATTAGCTAAAGTGGTGCTTCAGGTTAAGAACAGTTTCAGGTTAAGAACGGACCTCCGGAACGAATTAAGTACTTAACCCGAGGTACCACTGTACACTGTACTGGGATTTTCTGATAAAGGATGGTATATAAATTGAATTAACCACAACAACAATTGCCTCTGTTTTCTCCTTGCCATGGGCTTCAAACATAAGAACATAAGGAGAACCTTCTGCATCAGGCAAATGATCCATCTAGTGTAGCATCCTGTTCTCACAGTGGCCGACCTGATGCCCCAATGGGAAATCTGCAAGCAGGATTTGAGCACAAGAGCAACTCTCCTACACTGTGGCTTCCAGCTACTGATATTCAGAAGCATTTCTGCCTCCAACTGTGGAGGCAGACCATGGCATCATAGCTATCAACGTTTCCCTTTTTTTAAGGGAAATTCCCTTATTCCGAATGGGATTCCTCGCAAGAAAAGGGAAAAGTTGACAGCTATGCATAGCATTCATCCTGGCTAGTAGCCATCGATAGCCCTCTCCTCCATCAATTTACCCAATCCTTGTCTAAACAGAAAGTCGAATGGAAGACATGGAGCATTGGCATAAATAGCATTGGCCGGCTGAGAAGTGTATGACAATATATCCATTTCGCTCATCAGCTGCGAGTGCTGAATCAGCAGGTTGCTAAGAGGAAATAATCAAAAGGATGTCAGGTGCCCGTTACATACCCACCGGCAATGTCCACTCACAGAAAGAGCCTGTCAGGGATGGCTCCTGACATGAGACTTCCTGCACAAGGCCATTCATCATGGATTTGACACCGCCTCGTCCCATCCTTCCCCCTGCAGCCAGGGAACAGATGATGGTGGGGGTGAGAGATTAGCCCGGTCTCATTTCCGGAACAGAGCCAAGGTGTTAGCTAATCAACCTGTCACATCATTTGAGATTCCAGGACTATTGCCAGTCCTCTGGGCATGTCCCATTTTGAATTAATGTTAGAACTGCATTTTTGGAAAGTTTCTCAAACTGGAAGGCAGTTGTTGTAGACTTTGCAAATGATCATGAAACAGAGATTGGGAAGATTACTTCTCTGCTCCTGAGCTTTCCAGCAACTGGTGTTCAGCAGCATCGCTGCCTCTAACCGTGGAGGCAGGACAGAGTCATCCTGACTTGTAGCCATCCATAGCCCTCTCCTCCTCCATGAATTTGTCCCATCCTCTTTCAAAGACAGCTGGGTGGCGCTGTGGGTTAAACCACAGAGCCTAGGACTTGCCGATCAGAAGGTCAGCGGTTCGAATCCCCATGACGGGGTGAGCTCCCGTTGCTCAGTCCCAGCTCCTGCCAACTTAGCAGTTCGAAAGCACGTAAAAAGTGCAAGTAGATAAATAGGTACCGCTCCGGCGGAAGGTAAATGGCGTTTCCGTGTGCTGCTCTGGTTTGCCAGAAGCAGCTTAGTCCTGCTGGCCACATGACCCGGAAGCTGTACGGCGGCTCCCTCAGCCAGTAAAGCGAGATGAGCGCTGCAACCCCAGAGTCAGCCACGACTGGTCAGGGGTCCCTTTACTTTTTAGGTTGGTGGCCATTGCTGCGTCCTATGGTAAAGTTACCATATTTTTTAACAAGAGTCCTGGGACACTTTTTTGAGAGAGAGAGAGAGAGAGAGAGAGAGAGAGAGAGAGAGAGAGAGAGAGAGAGAGAGAATTATTACTTTAAAAAAAATTAAGAATATCTTCTCTCCTCTGTCACGCAGCATTCCTCTGGGCCCCGGCCTGCCCTCTTGGAGTGCTAGCTGCCATGGAGTAGGCCTAGGTCGGGCCTGGGCTCGGCCATGTGTCCTTGCCCTCCTGGTGCTCCCCACTGCTCCTTTTCAGTGGTGGCAGCGGTGTGGGGTTCCCCTCTTTTTTCTCCTTCCTCTTTCTCTATCTTCCTTCTCTTTCTCCTCTTCTCCTTCTCCCTGTGTTGGCTCCAGGGTTTTCCTGGCCCCGGAGCACCACTGGGCAGTCGGCTGGGTGGCCGGGTGGGGTGCTCTCACTCCCGGCTCAATTTGGGTCATGGGGGGTCAGCGGTTCCCCCAGTTGACATGCCAGGTGTCCCTGGTTCCCCCTCTGCAGTGGCAGTCTCAGCAGCCCGAAGCCAGCCTGGTAGCGCAGTTGGCTCTGGCTGGCTTCAGGAGCTGCTCACTGCCGTGGCACCCGTCATTTTGCCTTGCCGGAAGTCCCTATATGATGTCTTGTGCCGCTGAACCAATCATGCAACATTCATTCCCTATTAATAAATCTACAACACTTAAAATATAAATCTGGGGACATTAAATGAAATCCGGGGACATTCTGGGGTCGGATTTTGTCCGGGGACAGATTTGTAAATCTGGGGACTGTCCCCAGGGAACGGGGACATCTGGTAACCATATGGGAGAGAGTTCCACAGTTTATGCGCAGATGTGATTTACAATGATTTACAGCTGCTGCTACAGTGGTGCCTCGCAAAATGAAAATAATCCGTTCCACGAGTCTCTTCGTCTAGCGGTTTTTTCGTCTTGCGAAGCAACCCTATTAGCGGCTTAGTGGATTAGCGCTATTAGCGGTTTAGCGGCTTAGCGGCTATTAAAGGCTTAGCGGCTTAGCGGCTAAAAGGCTATTAGTGGCTTAGTGGCTTAGAAAAAGGGGGGGAGCGAAAAAAATCACAAGACTCGCAAGACGTTTTCGTCTTGCGAAGCAAGCCCATAGGGGAAATCGTCTTGCGTAGCAACTCAAAAACGGAAAACTCTTTCGTCTAGCGGGTTTTTCGTTTTTGAGTTGCTACGCAAGACGATTTCCCCTATGGGCTTGCTTCGCAAGACGAAAACGTCTTGCGAGTCTTGTGATTTTTTTCGCTCCCCCCCTTTTTCTAAGCCACTAAGCCACTAATAGCCTTTTAGCCGCTAAGCCGCTAAGCCTTTAATAGCCGCTAAGCCGCTAAACCGCTAATAGCGCTAATCCACTAAGCCGCTAATAGGGTTGCTTCGCAAGACGAAAAAACCGCTAGACGAAGAGACTCGTGGAACGGATTATTTTCATTTTGCGAGGCACCACTGTAGCAGCAGCTGTAAATCATTGTAAATCACATCTGCGCATAAACTGTGGAACTCTCTCCCATATGGTTACCAGATGTCCCCGTTCCCTGGGGACAGTCCCCAGATTTACAAATCTGTCCCCGGACAAAATCCGACCCCGGAATGTCCCCGGATTTCATTTAATGTCCCCAGATTTATATTTTAAGTGTTGTAGATTTATTAATAGGGAATGAATGTTGCATGATTGGTTCAGCGGCACAAGACATCATATAGGGACTTCCGGCGAGGCAAAATGACGGGTGCCACGGCAGTGAGCAGCTCCTGAAGCCAGCCAGAGCCAACTGCGCTACCAGGCTGGCTTCGGGCTGCTGAGACTGCCACTGCAGAGGGGGAACCAGGGACACCTGGCGTGTCAACTGGGGGAACCGCTGACCCCCCATGACCCAAATTGCGAGGCATTCGTCTTGCGGGGCACCACTGTACAACAATGACAAAACTACAGCAAAAACGTTCTGAGCTGATCAGCAGTGGACCCTCCTTCCTGGGAGGTTTTTAAGCAGAGGTTGGGTGGCCATCTGCCATGGATGCTTTGCAGGGGGTTGGTCTTGATGACCCCTCGGGGTCCCTCCTAACTCTACAATTCTACGACTCTATGATATAAAAGCAAAAGCAGACAGGAGTTGTAAAAGTGGGTGTCTTCCCCAGGACAGCCTCAGGTTGGATTCTGAGGAGCATTGATTCAAAAAGTCACAAGGCCAGCATCTTCCCTGCACAGCTATCCATCAAATAAAAGTACACGGCTTCAGTTTGGAACCCAAGCAAAACTGTCTCCTATTTCTTCCATTAGCAGCTTGCAAGCTGAAGAGTGTAGCAAATGGGATCATAAAGCTGAGCTGAAGCATTTATTTCCCCCTGAAAACTATCTTCACAGAGTGGAACTGACAACCTTTTCCAGTAACGCTCGAGGACAAATCAAGGGCGGGCAGGGAGGGGGGGAATTAAAGAGGCCTCAAGTTCCTTGGGAGCATCTTCATTTCCCCCCACCCCCGCCACCCCTTTCGGGGGGGGGGGGTGTAGCAGCCTTTTCAAATGTAAAATATCTACACAGTTGTCACTTTGGTGTACAAAACATATTTGCGGAGAAACAGGCGATTATCATTTCAAACCAGAGGAAGGCAGCCCTCTAAGCCTGGGTTATTAAAAAAGCATGATCAAAGCCTGATAGGAAACTTTTAAAACACACACGCCACACAGAAAAGAGACAGGAAGATGAAATCTTAACTCAGGAGTGCAAGAAGTGTGTGTGGGGGGGGAATGGAGTTCATTATGCTTTTCCTATGTGTGACATATTGAGAGAGGTGAAATATTAAAAATGCAAATTGAGGGGGCGAGAATATTAAACGTCATCGAAGTTCAGGAAACCAGGAAGACGGGAAAGGAGACCATGGAAATTCAGCTCCAAAGTGTCCCTGGCATATGGAGGGGGGGAAGCTTAGAAAAATGGGGTGCTTGATATGTTCAGCTGCCTAATTTGTTGTTGTTTAGTCGTTTAGTCATGTCCGACTCTTCGTGACCCCCTGGACCAGAGCACGCCAGGCACTCCTGTCTTCCACTGCCTCCCGCAGTTTGGTCAGACTCATCTTGGTAGCTTCAAGAACACTGCCCCACCATCTTGTCCTCTGTCGTCCCCTTCTCCTTGTGCCCTCCATCTTTCCCAGCATCAGTGTCTTCTCCAGGGAGTCTTCTCTTCTCATGAGGTGGCCAAAGTACTGGAGCCTCAGCTTCAGGATCTGTCCTTCCAGTGAGCACTCAGGGCTGATTTCCTTCAGAATGGATGCGTTTGATTTTCTTGCAGTCCATGGGACTCTCAAGAGTCTCCTCCAGACCAGAATTCAAAAGCATCCATTCTTCGGCGATCAGCCTTCTTGATGGTCCAGCTCTCACTTCCATACATCACTACTGGGAAAACCATGGCTTTAACTATACGGACCTTTGTTGGCAAGGTGACGTCTCTACTTCTCAAGATGCTGTCTAGGCCTGTCATTGCCCTTCTCCCAAGAAGCAGGCGTCTTTTAATTTCGTGGCTGCTGTAGATTAGAGACTTGACTATTGACCACCAAGTCCCCAGTTTGGATCTTCTACCTGCAATGAATGTGAAAGGTGGTTCTCCATCCTTCCCTCTGCCCCAGTCTCCTTGCCCCATCTGACCATAAAAACATAAGAATGGGCTGCAGGATGAGGCCAATGCCCCATCTAGTCCAGCCTCCTGTTCTCACAGTGGCCAACAAGATGCCCCAGTGGGAAACCCGCAAGAAGGATCCATGCGCAAGAGAATTCCAACCCCTTCCTGCGGCTTCCAGCAACGGAGAAGCATTATGTCAGGGGCCAGCAAACTTTTTCAGCAGGGGGCCGGTCCACTGTCCCTCAGACCTTGTGGGGGGCCGGACTATTTTTTTTGGGGGGGGGGGGAGAACAAATTCCTATGCCCCACAAATACCAGTAACCCAGAGATGCATGTGAAATAAAAGCAAACATTCTACTCATGTAAAAACACCAGGCAGGCCCCACAAATAACCCAGAGATGCATTTTAAACAAAAGGACACATTCTACTCATGTAAAAACACGCTGATTCCCGGACCGCCCACGGGCCGGATTGAGAAGGCGATTGGGCCAGATCCGTCCCCTGGGCCTTAGTTTGCCTACCCATGCATTATGTGATACTATCATTTACGTATCTTTAGGTGCCAGGTGAAAACATCTCTTTCTTGCCAAGCCTTTGGCTTTTAATTATCTGAAATACACACACACACACCGTATTTTTTGCTCTATAAGACTCACTTTTGCCCTCCTAAAAAGTAAGGGGAAATGTGTGCACGTCTTATGCAGGCTGCACAGCTATCCCAGAAGCCAGAACAGCAAGAGGGGTTGCTGCTTTCACTGCGTAGCAATCCCTGGCTTCTGAGATTCAATTTTTTTCCCTTCTTGTTTTCCTCCTCCAAAAACTAGGTGCGCCTTGTGGTCTGGTGTGTCTTATAGAGCGAAAAATACGGTATATAGATATTTTCTTTGTTCTCTTTTATGCCGGTTTCAATTTATGTGTTTCTTTATATATTGTAAGTCGCTTTGTGTTACTTTGGTAAACAAAGAGAGCAACCAATACATTTAACAAACAATACGAGTACAGTGGTACCTCGGTTCCCGAAGGCCTCCGTTGTCGTATGTTTCAGTTCTCAAACGCTGAAAACCTGGAAGTAAATGCGTTTTTTGGAACCCGAATGGGCGATGCAGCTTCCACTGAGTGCAAGAAGCTCCTGCAACCAATGGGAAGCCGTGCCTCAGGTTTTGAGCATTTCGGAAGCTGGACAGGCTTCCGGAACGGATTCTGTTCAAAAACCGAGGTACTACTGTATATTATTATTCTATCTATTGCATTTTATGTGACCTGCCTTTGGACGCCAGTTGCTGGAAACCACGGGAGGGCAAAGGGCAAATTCGTGTGCTCAATTCCTGCTTTTCAGGCTTCCTTTTGGAGCATGTGAGAGGCCGCGGTGGGAACAGGATGCTGGCCCAGATGGGTTCTTAAGCACACATCCAGAAATCACAATAAGTTAGTTGCTCCATCCCCCTCCATCAGATAATAAAGTGTTTTCTGCCTCTTGGGCTCCAGTACCAACTTCCTACTCCCAGCTACCTACAAATTGTATTTTTCTTTCATCTGATTGGATAGCCCCCAGCTCCGCTCCCCACTCAAATCTGCCATATGTCCCAATTGACCTCATTCTTGAACTGCCTAGCATGTCAAAACTCGCACCGCATATTTGGCAGGAAGAAGGGGGTCTTTGCAGAATGCTTCGGATGCAGACGGCACGACAGGCAAACAAGAACTGCTGCAAAGCAAAATCACGCCACCAACTGGCCCTTGGAGAAGGAGGGCCACATCTCTGCGCTAAACATTCAAGGCAGTTTCGTAACACGTTAAACCGCCTGGGCTTCTCTCAAAGCATCCTGGGAATTGCAGTTCCTTTGGGGTGCTGAGAGTTGCTGGGAGACTCTCTCTCTCAATAGGCGTATAGCATCTAGATCAAGGGAAGTAATAGTGCCACTGTATTCTGCTCTGGTCAGACCTCACCTGGAGTACTGTGTCCAGTTCTGGGCACCACAGTTCAAGAAGGACACTGACAAACTGGAACGTGTCCAGAGGAGGGCAACCAAAATGGTCAAAGGCCTGGAAACGATGCCTTATGAGGAACAGCTAAGGGAGCTGGGCATGTTTAGCCTGGAGAAGAGGAGGTTAAGGGGTGATATGATAGCCATGT
This sequence comes from Podarcis muralis, assembly GCF_964188315.1. NCBI lineage: Eukaryota > Metazoa > Chordata > Lepidosauria > Squamata > Lacertidae > Podarcis > Podarcis muralis. Next base: position 2,710,664 of record NC_135655.1, read on the forward strand.
TCAAATATATAAAAGGATGTCATATAGAGGAGGGAGAAAGGTTGTTTTCTGCTGCTCCAGAGAAGCGGACACGGAGCAATGGATCCAAACTACAAGAAAGAAGATTCCACCTAAACATTAGGAAGAACTTCCTGACAGTAAGAGCTGTTCGACAGTGGAATTTGCTGCCAAGGAGTGTGGTGGAGTCTCCTTCTTTGGAGGTCTTTAAGCAGAGGCTTGACAACCATAGGTCAGGAGTGCTCTGATGGTGTTTCCTGCTTGGCAGGGGGTTGGACTCGATGGTCCTTGTGGTCTATTCCAACTCTATGATTCTATGATTCTTTCCCCTTACAGAGCTACAATTCCCAGAATGCCTTGGTTAAAGGAATTGATACTACCAGTAATAGTCCTTTCAATCACCTGACTGGGGAAGGGGAGGAACCACTTTTGAAAGGGTAGGATAAAAAAGAAAAGCACAATTTTACAAGTCGCCCAAGCTTCCTTTTTGCCCGTATGTTTCAGGGAAGCAAGATGAAAGCAGCAGCCAAGAAATGGGAAGAGATCCTTGCTCAGTGGTTACAGCACAACACTCTGCATGTAGCAGGTCCCAGGTGAGATCTCCAGCATTTCCCAGTTAAAGAGGACTGGTAGAAAGTGATGGGGAAGTCTCCTTGCTTCCGTCTCTGGAGACTCCCCTGCCGGTTGGAGTAGACACCACCAGTGTGAGGAGAATAATAATAATAATAATAATAATAATAATAATAATAATAATAATACCCTGCCCATCTGGCTGGGTTTCCCCAGCCACTCTGGGCGGCTTCCAACAGAATACTAAAATACAATAACCTATTAAACATTAAAAGCTTCCCTAAACAGGGCTGGCTTCAGATGTCTTCTAAAAGTCTGGTAGTTGTTCTTCTCTTTGACATCTGGTGGGAGGGCGTTCCACAGGGACGGCGCCACCACCGAGAAGGCCCTCTGCCTGGTTCCCTGTAACTTGGCTTCTCGCAGTGAGGGAACTGCTTTTAGAAGACATCTGAAGGCAGCCCCGTTCAGGGAAGCTTTGAATGTTTGATGCATTACTGTATTTTAATATTGTGTTGCAAGCTGCCCAGAGTGGCTGGGGAAACCCAGCCAGATGGGCGGGGTATAAATAATAAATTATTATTATAAAATTATTATTATAAAGGGAAACCAGCATTTTGCACCTTCATTACTTGGACAGGTTGGACAGCACAGGTTGCATTTTTCTAGCATAACGGGAAACCAGCAAGCAGGATACCATCTGGTGTTGTTGTTGTTTAGTCGTTTAGTCGTGTCCGACTCTTTGTGACCCCCGGACCAGAGCACGCCAGGCACTCCTGTCTTCCACTGCCTCCTGCAGTTTGGTCAAACTCATGCTGGTAACCTCGAAAACACTATCCAACCATCTCGTCCTCTGTCGCCCCCTTCTCCTTGTGCCCTCCATCTTTCCCAGCATCAGTGTCTTCTCCAGGGAGTCTTCTCTTCTCATGAGGTGGCCAAAGTACTGGAGCCTCAGCTTCACGATCTGTCCTTCCAGTGAGCACTCAGGGCTGATTTCCTTCAGAATGGATCGGTTTGTTCTTCTTGCAGTCCATGGGACTCTCCATAGTCTCCTCCAGCACCAGAATTCAAAAGCATCAATTCTTCGGCGATCAGCCTTCTTTATGGTCCAGCTCTCACTTCCATACATCACTACTGGGAAAACCATGGCTTTAACTATACGGGCCTTTGTCGGCAAGGTGACGTCTCTACTTCTCAAGATGCTGTCTAGGCCTGTCATTGCCCTTCTCCCAAGAAGCAGGCGTCTTTTAATTTTGTGGCTGCTGTCACCATCTGCAGTGATCATGGAGCCCAAGAAAGTAAAATCTCTCACCATCTGGTATTCATAAGCATTGCTGCCTCTGACTGCGGAGCCAAAGCATCGCCATCATGTCCAGTAAATAGCCATTGTAGCCCTCTCCTACACAAAATTGCCTCTTTTTTTAACAAAAAGAGATACTAGGGCTGGTGGCCATCACTGTCTCCTATGGGAGGAGAAGGGCTTCCACCAGGTCTGCTGGAGCAACTTCTCTCTCTGCTTGTGCTAGAGGATAAATGGAAAACCTATTTATCGCAGGTCATCTGTGCACAGAGATCAGAGGACCCCTGTCAGAATCAGTTAGCCGCTCCCCCATCAGCAAACTCGCGGTATATATTTATGGAGGAATTAAGAGGTCAATTGATTTCCCAGCGCAGTTTGAGCGCTGCCAGGATCTCTGCCGGCAGTTCTTCTTAGCAGGAGTGGCCCACAACATTCCCCATGAGAGCTGGCCTTAGGAACCACCGGTTGCCTCCACGATTTCCCCATCAGCCTCTCTGGCATCAAGAAAATCACATATTCTAGGACTGCGCCGCGAACTCGCCAGCCCCAGCCCCACTCCAGCCTTATTAATCTTAAGTATGAAAGTGACAGGGATGCAGGTGGCGCTGTGGGTTAAACCACAGAGCCTAGGACTTGCTGATCAGAAGGTCAGCAGTTCGAATCCCTGCAACGGGGTGAGCTCCTGCTGCTCGGTCCCTGCTCCTGCCAACCTAGCAGTTTGAAAGCACGTCAAAGTGCAAGTAGATAAATAGGTACCACTCCGGCGGGTAGGTAAATGGCATTTCCGTCCGTTGCTCTGGTTTGCCACAAGCGGCTTCGTCATGCTGGCCACATTTCCTGGAAGCTCCCTCGGCCAGTAAAGCGGGATGAGCGCCACAACCCCAGAGTTGGTCACGACTGGACCTAATGGACAGGGGTCCCTTTATCTTTACCTTATGAAAGTGACACCATTGGCTGGAGAGCATATGGAATGCTAAGAGGATCAATGGCGCAGGGCGATGGGAAGAGGTCAGAGGATGTGCAGAAATAGTGAGAAGCGAGGAAAGTGAACAACTTGTGTCAGGGGAATAGCAACACAACGCACATTTCACTCGGTGCTGGCCCTCAGCTATTTGCAGGCTCCAATCTTTGCCAATGTGGTGCCATTTTGAACTACAACTCCCATCAGCCCCGGGAATCGCATGGCAGATGGAGGGCACCAGCTTGGCCAAGGCAGTCATATCGCATCCATCTGTGTTCCACACCGACAATCGCAGGGAGCAACGCGCCTCTCCTGACCAGCCGTCACAAGACAGGTTTGAGGTTGTTGTTTTAATTAAAAAGTCCAGGGTACCTCAGGGACCATCCCAGCTCAATCACTGAAATCACCTGCAAAATATCGCTGCTCATTCCCTGAGTTAGTGAAGCTCACTTATAACAGTGAGAAACCGAGCCCTTAGTGTCATCAGCCTAGTCCTGCGGAACTCTCTGCCACCAGAGATTCAGCAGGCGCCTTCTGTGCCAACTTTTAAGCACCTGTTTAAAACCTCTCCGTTCTGCCAGGCCTCTGCAGGCAATTAAAAGTACATCCTTCCACAATGTTAATCAAAGTCTGTTTTTTCACTATTTTAACTTTTATGGTTTTTACGGTACCGTTGTAATGTTTTATTGCTGTAAACAGCTTTTTTGGAAAAATGACCTAGCAGTATATAAATATTTTTTTAATAAATAAATGAATAAATCCTCATGGGCATTAGTCAGCATTTCACAGTTTTTCTCCTAATACACCCATTTTCGAAATGCAATTTTGCCTATTGTGCATCTTTTTACAATGCATTTGAGTATGCTGTTTGCACTAACTTATGCATTTATTCAAACTTTCCCTTGGCATATGCATTTTTGCATATGCTGGGCAGAGAACTACATTGGAAAGGTTGGAGAAGGGCAATCTCCTAAGACAGCTGTGTGAATTACATACCTTCCAACATTTATCCGATAAAAATAGGGACATAATTAATAATAATAATAGTAATAATAATACCCCGCCCATCTGACTGGGTTGCTCCAGCTCCTCTGATCAGCTTCAAATATATCTAAAAAACATAATAAAACATTAAAAAGCTTCCCTATACAGGGCTGCCTTCAGATGTCTTCTAAAGCTTGTATAACTTATCTCCTTTGCTTGGGGGGTCGGATAACACTACACCCTCCAACATTTCTCTGTGGGTGGCGCTGTGGGTTAAACCACAGAGCCTAGGGCTTGCCGATCAGAAGGTTGGCGGTTCGAATCCCCGCAACAGGGTGAGCTCCCGTTGTTCGGTCCCTGCTCCTGCCAACCTAGCAATTTGAAAGCACGTCAAGTCCAAGTAGATAAATAGGTACCGCTCCAGCCGGAAGGTAAACGGCGTTTCCATGCGCTGCTCTGGTTCGCCAGAAGCGGCTTAGTCATGCTGGCCACATGACCCAGAAGCTGTACGCCGGCTCCCTTGGCCAGTAAAGCGAGATGAGCGCCACAACCCCAGAGTTGACCATGACTGGACCTAATGGTCAGGGGTTCCTTTACCTTTAAGGAAAAGTGGAACATTCTGGGATCAAATCAGAAACCAGGACAGCCTCTGTAAATCTAGGACTGTCTCTGGAAAACAGGGACACTGGGAGGGTCTAGAATCAGTGCGATTGGCCTTTCAGTGCCAGCTGAATCAAATTCCTCTCCCATCGTTACCCCCTGACTTTAGTTGTAGTGGTAGCACTTCCTAATACAACACTTTCCAGGCGCCCATCTTGGCAGCCCCGCTGAGCTCCCCACCCCATCAGCAGGCAATTGTGCCTCCAAGGAGGGAGCGGAACTGTGCCACAATGTCTAACACACACACACACAAGTGCGCACACAGATGGCTGATCTGACTAAACCAGATTTAGTTGACCCTGGAGCTAGTTCATGGAGCCAGCCCCAAGATGCGACAGCTCCGCTCTGAACTTTGCCACCCCATCCGAGGCGAGGGTGGGCTCGGCTCCAGAGGCCTAATCCCTGCGTGCTCCAACAAGGGATTACGAGGGCGCGTGTGAAAACGAGGAGGGCAAGGACCCGACGGGAGGGTGAAGCAGAGCCAGCCCAAGCTGGCAGAGGCACCAGGGAAAGCAAACGGCACAGGAGAGAGAATGCAGGGAGAAAACCAACAGATTATGCAATGTTTCGCAAGGTTTTTGCAATCAAAATCGTAAGAACAGAGCCCGCCGGATCAGACCAATGACCCGTCTATTCCAGGATCCTGTTCACACAGTGAGCAAATGCCTGTGGGAAACCAGCCAGCAGGATCTGACCACAGGAGCAATTATTCTCTTGCATGGTTTCCAGCAATTGGTACATAGCTGTCAACTTTTCCCTTTTCTTGCGAGGAATCCTATTCGGAATAAGGGAATTTCCCTTAAAAAAAGGGAAACGTTGACAGCTGTGAATTGGTATTCAGAAGCACTGATGCCTCCATCTGTAGGAGGAAATGGAGGAGGAAGGCATAGCGCCATCGAAGTGTAGAGCCATGGGGTAACCCAGGGGTCATCTAGCAGACCCTCCAAGTAGCACTGCTTTACAGGGACAGTCCCAGATTTACAGAAGCCAGCGCAAATGTGAGGTGATGGAAATCCTCCGACCTCAGAGCGTGGGAAGTCAAACAAAGATGGATGATTTGGCTTAATGTTTGGACTGTTTGCTTCTTTTATAATTTGGAATGTCTTTGATGTAGCCTTTATTCGATGGTTACATTGGAAAACTTAATAAATATTATTTTTTAAAAAAACAACAGAATGCCCCGCTTTTCCTTAGGACATCCCTATTTTCAACTGTCATGGGGCTCTGTGAACCCCAAGTCAAGGAGATAAGTACCTATACAGTGGTACCTTGGATTACGAACTTCATCCATTCCAGAAGTCCGTTCTTAAACCAAAGCGTTCTTAAACGCTCTTAAGGCATGCTTTCCCATAGCAGTGGGGGACTCAATTTACAAATGGAACACACTCAACAGGAAACGAAACATGTTCTTATTCCAAGGCAAAGTTCACAAACCAAAACACCTCCTTCCGGGTTTGCAGCATTCTTAATCCAGGTTGTTCATGAACTAAGCTGTTCTTGAACCAAGGTACCACCGTACAACCTTTAGAAGTCGTCTGAAGGCAGTTTTATAATGTTTAATTGTATTTTGGAAGCACCCCAGAGTGGCTGGGGCAACCCAGCCACATGGATGGGGTGCAAATAATAAAATTATTGTCATTATGGAGTAGGACGTCCCTAATTTGATCAGAGAAATGTTGGAGGGTGTCATCCAGTCCAACCATCTGCAGTGCTAAAGCATCTATGACAGATGGCCATCCAACCTCTGCTTAAAAACCTCCAAAGAAGGAGAGTCCACCAGCTCTAGAAGGAGTCTGTTCAACTGTCCAACAGCTCTTATTGCCAGAAAGTTTTTTTTCTGAATATTCAGTCGGAATCTCCTTTCTTGAACCCATGGGTTTGGGTCCTTCCTTCCGGAGCTGCAGAAAACTGTCAGAAGCTCAGTCTATACTCAAATAGGTCTCTGGCAGAGACACATGTCCGACTGGCATGTTCTCTCCCTCCTGGTCTTTCATTCGGGAGCTTCAAAAGCTTTCTTCAGCCCAAACATCATAGCGACCAATGCTAACAGACACCGGCACACTTAGGGATCTGCAGAGTCATCGCAGTTTCCGTAACAGACCTCAGCAACTCAGCATTTTGGCTAATCTACAGTACAGTGGTACCTCAGGTTACAGACGCTTCAGGTTACATATGCTTCAGGTTACAGACTCCGCTAACCCAGAAATAGTACCTCAGGTTAAGAACTTTGCTTCAGGATGAGAACAGAAATTGTATGGTACAGCGGCAGCAGGAGGCCCCATTAGCCAAAGTGGTGCTTCAGTTTAAGAACAGTTTCAGGTTAAGAACGGAGCTCTGGAACGAATTAAGTACTTAACCTGAGGTACCATTGTACTCTATTTACATATAAACACACACGGAGCACTGCAACATGGCTCCCTTTCTCTCTAGCATCAGACAGCAAAGAGGAAAAAACCAAAGGACAATACAGTGGTACCTCGGGTTACATACACTTCAGGTTACATACGCTTCAGGTTACAGACTCTGCTAACCCAGAAATAGTACTTCAGGTTAAGAACTTTGCTTCAGGATGAGAACAGAAATCGTGTGGTAGAGCGGTGCAGCGGCAGCAGGACGCCCCATTAGCTAAGTGGTGCTTCAGGTTAAGAACAGTTTCAGGTTAAGTACAGACCTCCGGAACGAATTAAGTACTTAACCTGAGGTACCACTGTAGTCCCACTCCATGGAACACAGTAACACACACACCCTGTCTTCGTCACTTCCCCCTCTGTGGAGTCAAAACATACACCGCCATGTGATAGACAAAAACCCATGACTGCAATCACGGAGCAGGAATTCTAACAAAAACAAGCTTGCTCAATCATCCACAGGACAGCCCTTCAAATATCTGAAGATAGCTATCACAGTGAAACTGCAGTGACATCACAGAATCCCAACCAATCATAGAACAAAGGGCTCCCGAGCAAGGGGCGGGGGGGGGGGGAATGCAAGAGGCCGGCATCACCGCCCAGTCTGGAAAGTCACAGGTTGTTGGCTTCTTAACAAACATCGCCTGCTTCCCCCAAGGCACGAATCCTGCGCTTTGCCAAGCAGCTCCTGCATCTCAGAGGCCCCAAAGAAGCACGGACTGCGCTCCGGTTAATGATGCCCTTGTTGCACACACAGCATCATTTTCATGTCAAGCCGCGACAACCCCTGGCTATTACGAGTCCCCAGATTAATCATTCTCCTCTGCTATTTCAATAATACATGTAATTTCCAATCCCGCACCCCCCCCCCCACACACACACAGCTCCCGATGCACCCTCTATTTACGACTGAAGCGCGGCCTCGCCAGCGCACCCCGGGCCTTATTAATAACCTGCCGGCCTGCGAACCTAATTGGTATTCCGGCGCATGTGGAAACGTGGAGGTTGATTACACCTGATCCACTGGAGGCTCTGTTGGACGGCCGCCAAGGCCTGGCCCTTTGCCAGAGAGGCAATTCTGTGCCATCCTCGACTAGAATGCCAACTCAGGATTAGGCCCCGGAGGAAGAGCCCCAAACGGAGGGGGAGGCCAAAGGTCTCCCGTCAACTCTCAGCAGTCAGCCGTCTCCGAGACAGGCAGTTAAGGATCCTCTGCGTAACATTTCAATCTTAGGGAACGGGCAAATCTGTAACCAACCAACCAGCAATTATTATATGAGGTCAAACAGATCAGTAGTGTAAGAATAACAGAAGTACCGATGCAAAAAGGAAAGAGATGTGTTTGTATGGTTCCTGCATTTCAGGGGTGGGATGGATGACCCTCCTGACGCTACAATCCTGTGTTTCCATATCTGGAAGAGACCGATCCAGCAAGTAGATAATTAGGAAAGCTACGACAAGGCTGTATATTGTCTCCCTGCTTATTTAACTTATATGCAGAATGCAGGAAGCAGTGGAAGACAGGAATGCCTGGCGTGCTCTGGTCCATGGGGTCATGAAGAGTCGGACACGACTAAATGACTAAACAACAACAGCAACAAGCAGCTGATAGTGACCATAAAGAAGTCTGATTGCCGAAGAATTGATGCTTTTGAATTCTGGTGCTGGAGGAGACTCTTGAGAGTCCCATGGACTGCAAGAAGATCCAACCTCTCCATTCTGAAGGAAATCAACCCTGAGTGCTCACTGGAAGGACAGATCCTGAAGCTGAGGCTCCAATACTTTGGCCACCTCATGAGAAGAGAAGACTCCCTGGAAAAGACCCTGATGTTGGGAAAGATGGAGGGCACAAGGAGAAGGGGATCGACGGAGGATGAGATGGTGGGACAGTGTTCTCGAAGCTACGAACATGATTTTGACCAAACTGCAGGAGGCAGTGGAAGACAGGAGGGCCTGGCGTGCTCTGGTCCAGGGGGTCACGAAGAGTCGGACATGACTAAACAACTAAACAACAACAACAACATTTTGTGTTGTGCCAGGCCTGTATTTGTTGCATATTTGCCAAGTTTCAACAACAGCCGACTCTGAGATTGGAGTTGTGTAGGATTCTTAACTGCCTGTCTCCGCGCTGATATGTTAATCGTAGGAATGGGAAAACATGTCAATTTTGATAAATATATTTTTAAAGATTGAAGCAAAGCAAACAAACCAATACAATAAAAACAGTTGACGTAAGCTCCCCTTACTTCTTCACGTGGTGTATCTAAGAACAGCAAGAAAAAGGTTCCAATCTTTATGAATAAATTTAGTAATTTGTTTTGAAGTCCTCTGTTCTGAATAACAAATTTACCTGCCCAATGGATATGCTTTGGATATGGTGTACCTACTGTGGTACGTACGTACTAACTATTTATTTATTTATTTATTTATTTATTTTTGTTGTGTGTGTGTGTGTGTGTGTGTGTGTGTGTTTCTAAAAAATACCTACTTTTGTTTTATTTACTTCTTATTTATTTATTCATTTCTTTGGTGCTTTTATTGGCTGCCAGTCTTAGATTGTGTCAGTTTCTTTCGAGTATCTGGGCAGTTATAATATTTTTATGGTTTCTTTTAAAAGATGAATAAAGGTTAATTAATTAATAAATTAATAATAGAGCTACCCAAAAGCAGTGCCATGGGAGCTGCATGAAAATTCACACACATTTCCATATGCATTTCTGCTAATCTATGAACTTCTGTACAAAGTTTTGCCTAGTGCATGCATTCTTCCGAGAAAATTTTTAATTTCACCTGCCAGCACAAATACATTCTCTTTTGCATGCTTTCCCCCACTGATATGTGCATTTTGGAATGATTTTTGTTTGTTTGTTTGTTTGAGAACCTCATGGCAGAATTCAGAGACTTGTGGAATTTCAAGGAGAGCTGAGTCTTCATGGATTGGTTGGGGAAATCTGCAATTCTGGCAGGTTCTTGTGAATGTTATGAAGAGTTTTGCAGCTGGATCTGGTCCAAGAGTACAGTGGTACCTTGGTTCTCAAACGCCTCGGTACTCAAACAACTTGGAATCCAAACACTGCAAACCCGGAAGTAAGTGTTCCTGTTTGCGAACTTTTTACAGAAGCTGCACATACTCCGTTTTGAGTGTTACCCACCAAGTGACTTGACTTCCAGCCGTTCTTGTTACGCTACTTTATTTTTCCAACTAGCTTAAACGCATTTCATTATTTCTTTAATCTCTTCTTTCATCTTAACTTTACTCCCCTTTCACTCTAATCATTTTCTGGATTCACTCAGTATCTGTCAGAAATTCTACTTTTCCCACATAAATTTTGATGTATTTCTTAAAGATACCCCACTCCTTATTCACTTTTTGTACCATATCTCCCCTTATCCTCCCTGTTAGTTCGGCAAGTTTTTAATATTTAATGCTGTATGGTTTTTAACACTTGATTGGGAGCCGGACAGAGAGGCTGGGGAAACTCAGCCAGATGGGCGGGGTATAAATAATATATTATTATTATTATTATTATTATTATTGACCCCTGTTCCCCAGATTACGAGTCCACTGCTCTTAACCACTACACCACAGTGTGGAGACAGTGCATAGCCATCATGGTTGATGTGCCAACAGGAAAGAGCGCTGCTGCTTTAGCAAAATGCTTGATAGAAACTGATATTGTTGCCCCTCCTCAACCCTCCTAATCACACCCAATTTATATATCCGAGCCCCACAAAGTCCCCTTTTATGACACACACACAAACCATGCACAGATCAACGCCCCCATCTGGAAAGGCCAGCTACCATTAAACACTGATAGTTGGGCTTTAGAATATTTTTAGCACCAGTGTTTAATGACATGGAGGCAGTTTTAACTACAAGCCGGGAAATCCAGCAAATGCACTTTCGTTTAAAGAGGAAATCCCAACTTTGGAGCTGCGCAGTCCAATTACGGGGTTTTATTCCATCCCATATGTGGCAGAAAGATTAAAGCGGCTTAGGGGAGGGAGGAAGACGTGGGAAGAGAGGAGGAGATGGCAGGAGAAGAAGACCCTTTTCCCAGAAGCACACACACATACACACATCCGCAACCCCAACTGCGATGAACCGGGTGTGCATTTCGGCACAAGAATGGCTTGTTATTTTTAAGCGATGTTTCCATTGGCTGTAGGGCGTTCTGGCTTGAACCAAGACTTCATGGTGGGAAAAGGCTGTAGCTCAGAACAGGGGTGGAAGAAGGGGGGTGCGGTAGGGGTGGTCCGCGCCGGGTGTCACCACTGACAGGGGTGACAAAATGTCGGGTGGCACTCACCGCAGGGCCTGCAGTGCGCCTGAGCTACACGTCTCTCCTGGAAGAGAGCGTCTCCACCCCCATTGTTCTTCCCAGACACTAATGTCCAGCTCCGAGGACCTTCTGGTGGTTCCGTCCCTGCAAGAAGCCAAGTTACAGGGAACCAGGCCTTCTCGGTGGTGGCACCCGCCCTGTGGAATGCCCTCCCACCAGATGTCAAAGAGAAAAACAACTACCAGACTTTTAGAAGACATCCGAAGGCAGCCCTGTCAGCAGGCATTCTTGAGAACGAATTTTATGAAGGCTTCAGACTGCAAAGCCCACCCATTTGCAATCGCAAGTGAACGGTCCAGTCACACAAGCATCCTTGGCCTTCGTTAACACAAGCTGTTTCTCCAACTAAAGCAGGGGTAGGCAACCTAAGGCCCGTGAGCCGGATGCGGCCCAATCGCCTTCTCAATCCAGGAATCAGCATGTTTTTACATGAGTGGAATGTGTGCTTTTATTTGCAATGCATCTCTGGGTTATTTGTGGGCCATAGGAATTCATTCATATATATTTTTTCAAAATATAGTCCGGCCCCCCACAAGGGCTGAGGGACAGTGAACCGCCCCCTGCTGAAAAAGTTTGCTGACCCCTGTTTTAGGGAGGTGGGAGATTATTTACTTTAGGGGCACAGTTAGAACAGCTCCCAATTCTGCCCATTGCCCAGACTTTTCCACTAATGCTTAAGAAGATTGAAAGAGGGGGAAAGGAGGAGAGAGAGAAATAAGACCAGATGCCTGTGCATTTTTGATGAGTGCCCGTGCACAGCAAGTTCGCAATGATTTGGCAGAGTATTAACTTCTATTTCTTTTCCTGGCTCTGCAGGACAAAAAAAGGGGGGGGGGGAGGCATCCAGCAAGGGCTGGAAGAAGCCTCTTCCCTGCAGTTGGAACCAAGAAGCTGAGAAGGACAGATGACCATCTTGAAAATTTGGCAGCAGTCAGGTTACCATTCTGCCACTCACACTTCTCATCCCGATAGGCCCGCAATTGCAAGCTCATTGCATCGGAGAGAATATAGGGGTGAGCTTATATAGCCCAACTTCCCAAATTTAGCCAACCCTTACCTATGAATGGGACACAGGTGGTGCTGTGGGTTAAACCACAGAGCCTAGGACTTGCCAATCAGAAGGTCGTCGGTTCGAATCCCCGTGACAGGGTGAGCTCCCGTTGCTCGGTCCCTGCTCCTGCCAACCTAGCAGTTCGAAAGTATATCAAAGTGCAAGTAGATAAATAGGTACCACTCCGGCGAGAAGGTAAACGGCGTTTCCGTGCGCTGCTCTGGTTCGCCAGAAGTGGCTTAGTCATGCTGGCCACATGACACAGAAGCTCTACGCCGGCTCCCTCATCCAATAAAGCGAAATGAGCGCCGCAACCCCAGAGTCGGCCACGACTGGACCTAATGGTCAGTGGTCCCTTTACCCTTTACCTTTACCTATGAATTCCTCTTGGAAGGAGACAAAGGGTTGTCCCCTTTGCAGCATAGCCCAGAGCAAAGGAAGGAAGAGGCAAAGGAGAGAATGGTGATCTCCAAAAATATGTCATAAGAAGAGCTTGCTCTTGCATGGGGTGTGCCCTTTTAAAATGCATCTGTGAGTTATTTGTGGGCCTGCCTGATGTGCAAAGAAGAAGAAGAAGAAGAAGAAGAAGAAGAAGAAGAAGAAGAAGAGGAGGAGGAGGAGGAGGAGGAGGAGGAGGAGGAGGAGGAGGAGGAGGAGTTTGGATTTGATATCTCGCTTTATCACTACCCTAAGGAGTCTCAAAGCGGCTAACATTCTCCTTTCCCTTCCTCCCCCACAACAAACACTCTGTGAGGTGAGTGAGGCTGAGAGACTTCAGAGAAGTGTGACTGGCCCAAGGTCACCCAGCAGCTGCAGGTGGAGGAGCGGAGACACGAACCCGGTTCACCAGATTGCAAGACTACCGCTCTTAACCACTACACCACACATAGGAATTTGGTCATTATTATTATTTCAAAATATAGTCCGGCCCCCCACAAGGTCTGAGGGACAGTGGACCGGCCCCCTGCTGAAAAAGTTTGCTGACCCCTGATCCACTGGCTTCAAAGCAGAGTTCATTGACTCTGTGATCATGTGATTTCTATTCTTATACCTCCCATTCTGGCCAGAAGATCTTCCCAGCAGAGCTGATCTATATGTGTGGCGACAGACCGAGGTGGGCGTTGTTGTTGGTTTTGGCAGTGTTGAAATGCAGCCGCCGCCCCTTTAGTCAAATCTGAGGAAAATTTTTCTGAGCGCTTTCAGAGAATTCTCCTAATAATCAAACTTTGCCATCCCTCCGAATCGATTTCTGCGGCGGGGCTCAGTGATGTTGGCAGATGGCCAGATCCGATTGCCTCCAGAGCATCTTTCTGTCATCCCATTCACGGTGCCAATGGCAATTTTTTGAAAACGCTCCTGTGACTCATCCGGGCTGACGATTTGCACAATTAAAGGGTTATGGGGAAATGTGGTTTTCTTTCCCTCCTGCAAAAGCATTGGTTTTTACCCAGTGATTCAAAACAGAGGAACTTGTACACCCACGGTTCTGACATTAGGATTTCTCTATCCTACTCCTGAGGAAATAGCTCAGTGACAGAGCATCTTCTTCACATGCAAAAGATCTCAGGTTCAACATGCTACATCTCCAGGTAGAAAAGTCTCTTGCCTGAATGCCTAGCTAGTAGCTGCCTGCCAGAGTTGACAGAACTGAGATAGATGGACCAGAGGTCTAACGTGCTGTAAGGCAGCACCCAGTACTATTATGATAAAGGTAAAGAGACCCCTGACCATTGGGTCCAGTCGTGACTGACTCTGGGGTTGCGGCGCTCATCTCACTTTATTGGCCGAGGGAGCCAGCGTACAGCTTCCGGGTCATGTGGCCAGCTGTTCTGGCGAACCAGAGCAGCGCATGGAAACACTGTTTACCTTTCCGCTGGAGCGGTACCTATTTATCTACTTGCACTTTGACGTGCTTTCAAACTGCTAGGTTGGCAGGAGCAGGGACCAAACAACGGGAGCTCACCCCGTCGAGGGGATTCGAACCGCCGAACCTCTGATCTGCAAGTCCTAGGCTCTGTGGTTTAACCCACAGCGCCACCAACGTCCCACTATTATGATAGCATGTATCTATTTATTCCCTGCCTTTTTCCTTGATGGGACTCAAGGGGGCCTACAGATAAAAATAAGAACAGGGGGGAAATGGGGGGGAATCACTAAAAAACAAGTAAACCGTCATGGATGCTTTAGCTGAGATTCCTGCATTGCAGGGGGTTGGACCAGATGAACCACAATTCTATGATTCTACGATTGATAGAATTAAAACTATATACTTATAGAAAATATATTAACACCTTACCAGTGATTGCAATAAAAACAGCATGGCACCAAGCACTTCATTAAAAGCAGTAAGTTCCCCAAAGGGTGAGGGAACAAGAAAGATTTCACCTTCCAGCAGAAGGACAGCGAAGATGGAGCCCGTCTGGCTTCTCTAGGCAGGGAGTTCCAAAGTTGCCTGGGAGGAGCCACCACCAAGAAGGCCCTCTCCTGTGTCCTCCCTGTGAGGGCAGCAGGACCAGGAAAAGAGCCTATGCATATATTCAAGGATAGGGTGTTAGATGTATAGAGCTGCCTGTTTCAAATTTTATAGCCCACCTTTCCATCATGGGACTCAACGTGAGGGTTCTCCCTCTGTCATGACAGTTGAGTTCATGGACATCCAGCGAAGCTGAACGTTGAAAGATTCAGGGCAGATAAAAGGGAGTCCTTCTTCACGCAGCACAAACCAGGGAACTCTCTTCCACAGGAGGCAGTGGGGGCTGCCAAATTGTTGCAGATATTAATATTACCCAGTTTGAAACGACTGGAAACATAAGTACTGTCTCCTTTTTGGAATAAATCATTGCTCAGACCCATAAAAATATTTTTCAAACTTTTACTGGCAGAACTCTTTAAAATAAAACAGAATGCATCAAATGATACCTCCCAAATATCCATACAATGTATTGTGTTGTCCAGCACAGGCTTGGCATCTTAGAAAATATGAAATAATCCAAACAGACATAAAAGCAAAGGTCTTTCCAAGACCTGCATTCCAGTCTCCAGGCTGTTTAATCTGCCTTCAGGAGAGCTTCTTTTTACATCTTCAATCCATTGAGTTTGGGAGAAAAACTCAAAGGCACCTCCTTTCAAAATGGAGATGTGCAACCCAATACCTCTCACATGATCTAAGGTTACAACACTCGCATGTTAGCTACCAGAGAACAATCAGTTAGTTAATCATTAACTTAGCAAGAGCTCAAAATGCTCTCCTTGGCTTTAATATAGTCCCATGGGGGGGGGGGGACCCATGTTAAACCTTTTCACCAATACACATTTAGTCATTCACCTTTTAAACCTTCATTAATACACATGCATTTTTTCATTTCTGTGTGCATTAAAACATTATACTTAACACAACATGCATGGCTTTGAAAGAGGATTGGATGAATTCATGGAGGAGGAGAGGGCTATCAGTGGCTACTAGCTATGCTCTGCCTCCACAGTCAGAGGCAGCAATGCTGAGGACCACAGGATGGGAGAATGCTCTGAGGCTCAGCTCCTGCTTGTGAGCTTCCCAGAAGAGGCAACTGGTTGGCCATTGTGAGAACAAGATGCTGGACAAGTTGAGCCACTGGCTTGATCCAGCAGGCTTGACGCTGGTGGCGCTGTGGTCCAAACCACTGAGCCTCTTGGGCTTGCTGATCGGAAGGTTGGTGGTTCGAATCCCTGTGACGGGGTGAGCTCATGTTGCTCTGTCCCAGGTCCTGGCAACCTAGCAGTTCGAAAGCACGCCAGCGCAAGTAGATAAATAGGTACCGCTCCGGCGGGAAGGTAAACAGCGTTTCCATGTGCTCTGCGGTCCTCCGTGCGCCAGTAGCGGTTTAGTCCTGCTGGCCACATGACCCGGAAAACTGTCTGTGGACAAACACCAGCTCCCTCAGCCTGAAAGCGAGATGAGTGCCGCAACCCCATAGTTGCCTTTGACTGGACTTAACTGTCCAGGGGTCCTTTACCTTTACCTTTTACGTTCTAATGTACAAGGAAAGAATTACCGTATCCATCCAGTTAGATGTTTCCTGTGCTCTTCCCTCTGGCATGGAGCTTCCTTGGCTCTCCTGCTTGGACAAGTGAGAAGGGGTTGCTGTTCAGTCTGCCTTTCATTACACACACACACACACACACACACACACACACACAGGCTCCCGACTGCAGCACATGCCAGCCCGGAACTACAGAGGCCAATCTGTGGGCAGATTGACATTTGGTCCTTTCCAACCCCTGTGCAAATGCTGGGCTTCTTAAATTTGACTTTGCCATCTGTGACACTAAACCCAGCATCGAGCAAAATGAATTCGGAAAATAGCGCACTAGGCAGGTAAAAATAGCTCCCAGAGTTCCTTATCAGCCCCCTGGCTCCTTCCGAAAAGTTGTGCTTATATTATTCATCCGGCTTTTAAAAAGATTGAGTGAATTGGAAGGAAACAAAAGGAAGGAAACGTGCGGTAAACAGGGGAATGGGAATGGATGCTTATGCTACCGCCAGGAGTCCGTAGCCGTTTCTTCTCCTATCCAGAAGCAAAATCTATGAATGTTAGGTTGGAACTCTAACCATCTCCCTCAATATAATAATAATAATAATAATAATAATAATAATAATAATAATAATAATAATAATAATTTATTTATACCCCACCCATCTGGCTGAGTGTCCCCAGCCACTCTGGGCAGCTCCCAATCAAGTGTTTAAAACAGTACAGCGTTAAATATTAAAACTTCCCTAAACAGGGCTGCCTTCAGATGTCTTTTAAAGATAGGATAGCTGCTTATTTCCTTCACATCCACAGGGCGGGTGCCACTACCGAGAAGGCCCTCTGTCTGGTTCCCTGTAACTTCAGTTCTCGCAATGAGGTTCCCTCGGCGCTGGATCTCAGTATCCAGGCTGAATGATGGGGGTGGAGACACTCCTTCAGGTATACTGGGCTGAGGCCGAAGTGCAGAAGTGGATTCGCTGTACCTGAGATGCAACCCTCAGGTGGGATGCACCAAAACAAAGACATCCACCTTCAAGCCGGGAGGGGAGGGAAACTTTGGCAATCTCTCGCTTTACTAAAATGCCAAAACCACGTTCACAGAGTCGGGGAAGTGAGACCTTAACTCAGTATAGAAATGGGTTGCATTTTGCATGAATGCACACGTGCCAAGTTAATGATAGCACATGAACTCCTTTCTCCACAAGGCCAGGCTGATGAAAATATTAGAAGACCAAGCACTTTTCTCCCCTAACGAAAGACGCCAAGGGGTTTGGTCTCACTTCCACAGTGTGCCACAAACAAATCATGTGCGTCCCACCTATATCTGAAGGGTTGCCATGTGGAAGACGGAGCAGAGGGTTGGGCCTGAACCAATGGATACGAATGTCAAGGCTGGAGAGTCCAACTCAACGTTAGGAGGAACCTTCTGACAGTAAGTACTGTTTGGCTGTGGGATGGACTATTTCAGAAAGCAGAACCATAGAATTGTAGTCATCTAGTTCAACCTCCTGCAATGAAGGAACCACTTAAAGATGAAAGGGTGCAGATTTTGAGAGGGACTCTCCTCCACTGGAAATTTTGAAGAAAGAGTTGGACGATGGCCATCTTTCTGGGATTCTTCAGGTGTGATTCCTGCATCACTGGGGCTTGGGCTAGATTTGTCACCTACGTTCCTTCACTTTCAGGGAATGAGAACGCAGGCATAGAGAGAAAACAGATAAGAGTGGAACGCAGGGGAGGGAGAAGCAGCAGGGAGCAGCCGTAACTTGATCTCTGGACACAGGGGAAATGAAAGAATGCAACTTGTTAGCTCGGACCGTGGGTGCCCTCTCCAAAATATCGTAGGGTCACGAGACTGGCTGAGAAGCACGAAAAGGAAAGGAAGAGAAGGTGGGGGTTTTCCTGTTGGGGGGGGAAGGGGGCAGAGCTTTTAATGTTTGATGCATTACTGCATTTTAATATTTTGTTGGAAGCCGCCCAGAGTGGCTGGGGAAGCCCAGCCAGATGGGCGGGGTAAAAATATATTATTATTATTATTATTATTATTATTATTATCATCATCATCATTATTATCATCATCATCATTACTGTGCTATTTGAGGATGATGGAAATTAGCTGAGCTTTAACTGGGGCTTTTAAAAGTGATTAATAAGGAGGTAGGCAGTTCGAATCCCCGTGACGGGGTGAGCTCCTGTTGCTCGGTCCCTGCTCCTGCCAACCTAGCAGTTTGAAAGCACATCAAAGTGCAAGTAGATAAATAGGTACCACTCCGGCAGAAGGTAAACGGCGTTTCCGTGCGCTGCTCTGGTTTGCCAGAAGCAGCTTAGTCATGCTGGCCACATGACCCGGAAGCTGTATGCTGGCTCCCTCGGTCAATAAAGCGAGATGAGCGCCGCAACCCCAGAGTCGGCCACGACTGGACCTAATGGTCAGGGGTCCCTTTACATTTAATAAATCTGAAATAATTAACTGCCGGAGTCATCTCTCGTGTGTGGGAGAGACCCAAGCCATTCCAAGATTACTCTTTGGGCCCTTAGAACCCTATGATTCTATAAGCCACCCTGGGAAGGAACACAGGACAACATTCCCAAGGGCCAGACTGCAAGGCTTCATTTGGCCTCTGGAGTGAGTTTCCCCCAGTGGCGTAGCGTGGGGGGTGCAGGGGGGGCACAAATCCACGGGTTAGGGGGCGCAAATTACTTGCCTTGCCCCGGGTGCTGACAACCCACGCTACGCCACTGGTTTCCCCAACCCTTCCTAGGCTATGTGGCAGGAAAGAGAAAAGCTCCACAGTGCTAAGACAACAGGGGCTACCCAGCTCTTTTCATAGAATCACAGTCATAGAACTCTAGAGCTGCAGGAGACCCCCCCCCCCAAGGGCCATCTTCTCCAACTCCCCTGCAATGCAGAATAATGATGACCCAAAACGCCATCTGGAAAGTCTCTGTGTTAGGCAGGCAACTGCATCCTCCTCGCAATCTTTCCCAGTGCCGTATTGAACAGCAAGACTGCTGAAACATTGCAGCAACATCAAAGGTGAAGGCCCTTCATTCCACCATGCCACCCTTTTTAAGTGAAGATTGGCTTTGTTTTTTCCTGCAGTGCCGAACATAAGCCCTGACACCGATCGTTGAGTGTAATAATTAGATTGGTTTCGTGTTGCAATTTTCCCATTCAATCACAATTAGTCAGAATGGATCCATGCTAAACTAATGCAACCCTATTATCTTTCCTCAGAAGCAAAGCTTTCTTGAGACAGGGTGGAAAACACACAAGAGGGACAGGAGCACCTTCAGTGCCTGCAGGATGGAGATAATGTCCTCTTGAATATCAGTTCAGCTGAGCAGCCTGAAGCACAGAAAGTCAGTCTGATTTGGGGTGTTCCTTCCGTGCGCTGGGAGTAGATTGGCCAGGAATGCAGAGCTAAGTAAATCAATTAGTTATACCTGGATGGTTGGCTAAGGAAGAATCCGTCCCCACAAACAGCAGCATTCAGAATATGAATACCATCCTGTATATCGGGGGGCCAATGCGGTGACCTTCAGAGGCTTTTAGATCACAATTTGGAACCACTGAATTGTATAGGAGGGACCCAACTATACACTCCCCCTGCAATGCAGGAATCACAGTTACAGCTTCACTGACAGATTGCCAGCCAAGCTTTGATTGGAAACTGCCAGTGATGGAGAGTCCATCACCTTCCAATAATAATAATTTATTATTTATACCCCGCCCATCTGGCTGGGCTTCCCCAGCCACTCTGGGCGGCTTCCAAAAGAATATTAAAATACTGTGATACATCAAACATTAAAAGCTTCCCTAAACAGGGCTGCCTTCAGATGTCTTCTAAAAGTCTGGTAGTTGTGGTTCTCTTTGACATCTGGTGGGAGGGCGTTCCACAGGGAGGGCACCACTACCGAGAAGGCCCTCTGCCTGGTTCCCTATAGCTTTGCTTCTCACAGGGAGGGAACCGCCAGAAGGCCCTCAGCGCTGGACCTCAGTGTCCGGGCAGAACGATGGGGGTGGAGACGCTCCTTCAGATATACAGGACCGAGGCCATTTAGGGCTTTAAAGGTCAGCACCAACACTTTGAATCCTCTTTGGCCATTGGCTCTGCTGGTTGGGGCTGATGGGAGTTGGGGGTCTAGCATAGGAGGGCACCATGTTGACTACCACTGCCCCACATCCCTTTCCAACCCAGGTGGACTACCAATAACGTACAAGTCACCAAGCAGCCAAAGAATGACAAAAGGGCTTGGATTCAACACCATCAAAATTAACGAAGCTAAGTCAGTCACATCTATTCATTCCGTTAAGTCTACTCCGTATAGGGCAAATGTTGGAGGCAGGCTAGGATCTCTGCTAGAGCCAAGCCAAACAGATCTTCAAAAACGAATGTCAAGGAAAACCCCACTGTGACAAGACAGCAGGCAAAAGGCAGCTAATGAACAGTACCTACCGGCTGCTGTACTGCTGCAAGGCATTGATTTCCAGACCATAGTCCTGGGAGAACCCAGAGGTTGCATGGATGCATTTCAGGGGTTATGTAAGAATGGTGACTAGGAGCGGCCGCCAAGACCACATAACACCGGTCTTGAAAGACCTACATAGGCTCCCAGTACGTTTCTGAGCAACATAGGCTCCCAGTACGTTTCTAAACAACTACCTGACGTTTAGAAGACATCTGAAGGCAGCCCTGTTCAGGGAAGTTTTATTGTGTTTTTAATCTTTGTTGGAAGCCACCCAGAGTGGGGAAACCCAGCCAGATGGGTGGGGTGCAAATAATAATAATAATAATAATAATAATAATAATAATAAATTATTATTATTATTATTATTATTATTATTATTATTATTATTAGTGCATTGCTGGATCAGGCCAGTGGCCCATCTAGTCTAGCACCCTCTACTCACAATGGCCAACCAGATGCCCGTGGGAAGCCCACAGGATCTGAGCACAAGACCCCCCTCTCCTCCCATAATCTCCAGCAGCGGGCATTCAGAAGCATTTCTGCCCCTGACCATGAGGGCAGAGCCAGCCATCCTGGCTCCTAGCCATCAATAACCTTCTCCTCCCTGAATTCATCCAATCCTTCTCTCAAAAGAATGCTGCACCATTAAAACATAAATGGAAGACATGGAGCGTTGGCATAAATAGCATTGGCCGGCTGAGGAGTGTATGACAATCTATCCATTTCGCTCATCAGCTGCGAGTGCTGAATCAGCAGGTTGCTAAGAGGAAATAATCAAAGGGATGTCAGGCGCCCGTTACATACCCACCGGCAATGGCCACTCACAGAAAGGGCCTGTCAGGGGTGGCTCCTGACATGAGACTTCCTGCACAAGGCCATTCATCATGGATTTGACACCGTCTTGTCCCACCTTTCCCCCAGCAGGCCAGGATCCAAAAGCAAGAGGGCTTCCCAGTGTCTGACAATCAAAAGCATCACTGCCGTTCTCGGTGGAGGCAGAGCCGAGCCATCGTGGCTAACAGCCATCAATAGTCCCCTCTATCATGGATTTCCCTAATCAGAGGCGGATTTAGGGCATTGCCTGGTTCTGCAGCACTGGGCACTGAGCCTAGGGGGCGCTGCAGGGCACAGCAACTATGACACAGTGAAATGGGGAGAACAGAAGGGGAGAGGGGTTGCGGGGGGGGGGGTGAATTTTGGCCTCGCATGGAGAGCTGCTGAAATTTGAAAGACTAAAGTCTGCCATGACAAACCTAGACAGCATCTTAAAAAGCAGAGACATCACCTTGCCAACAAAGGTCCGTATAGCTAAAGCTATGGTTTTCCCAGTAGTGACGTATGGAAGTGAGAGCTGGACCATAAAGAAGGCTAATCGCTGAAGAATGGATGCTTTTGAATTCTGGTGCTGGAGGAGACTCTTGAGAGTCCCATGGACTGCAAGAAGATCCAACCTCTCCATTCTGAAGGAAATCAGCCCTGAATGCTCACTGGAAGGACAGATCCTGAAGCTGAGGCTCCAATACTTTGGCTACCTCATGAGAAGAGAAGACTCCCTGGAAAAGACCCTGGTGCTGGGAAAGATGGAGGGCACAAGGAGAAGGGGACGACAGAGGATGAGATCGTTGGACAGTGTTCTCGAGGCTACCAGCATGAGTCTGACCAAACTGCAGGAGGCAGTGGAAGACAGGAGTGCCTGGCGTGCTCTGGTCCAGGGGGTCACGAAGATTCGGACACGACTAAACGACTAAACAACAACAAAGTCTGCTCCTGGCTTAATCCTCTTTCAAAGCAATGGTCACCAGAACAAACCATAAAACTTGGCCGGAAAGGGGGGAAATGAATGAAAAAGTAATTTTGCAAAATGAAAAATAAAAGCGCAATGAAATAAGCACACCATAAGGCTTCCGTTCCATCACACGCCTCTTAAGGCTGGTCCAGCCACTGGACTAGTTGCTTTCTGAATTTCGCTCCTCCGCCAAAGTTATTCCCCTGCAACTCCTTGTTTTCAATCTTTATTTAGAACTTGCGTATGAAGAGCCTTATTTTAAACATTAAAACCTCCAGCGTTTCAATACGAGATCCCAGTGCGCTGGGTAGGAGAGAGCAGTGTTCCTTAAAATAATCCCAATTTGATGCTCTCTGTTCTAATGTTATGGAGATTGGTGAGAAAATGACATCTCAAAACTGATTTCCCTTGAAAATATGTACAGTTAAAAGCACTTCAGCTCGCTGAGGCTCTGCAGAGCAATTTTGTTCACAATGTGCTATAAAAAGCTTAGACGTTGCCACTATTTCAATGTTCATTAGCAATGATCGTTTAAAGAGCTTGAAGCGATGGGGCATGGAGGGTCCCCCCCCTCTTTTCCTTAATTAAAGTGCCACAGGTAAGGCTTCTATGCAAAATAGGTGTAATAATAATAATAATAATAATAATAATAATAATAATAATAATAATATTTTAATGTGCTTCCTTTCAAAACAAATATTCTACTCCAGGTTTTGGATTTCCTTTTCTTGCAAAGCTTATCCACTTGAACAGCAGCAGCTAGAGCAGGCATAGGCAAACTCGGCCCTGCAGCTGTTTTGGGACTACAGCTCCCATCATCCCTAGCTAACAGGGCCAGTGGTCAGGGATGATGGGAGTTGCAGTCCCAAAACATCTGGAGGGCCGAGTTTGCCTATGCCTGAGCTAGAGATAACAGAAGGATCTAGAAAGCCACTCAGTCAACACTTTGTAGGATCATAGAATAATAGAATTGTAGAGTTGGAAATTGGAAGACAACCCGAGGGTCATCTAGTCCCCTGCAATGCAGTAAGCTCAACCCTGAAAGCCTGATAATACAGTGCGGCTTGTGATGTTCCCATGAAGCTGGAATATTTCACCACCAGTGAAAGGGGTTGGGGGTGGGAGATATCTGAGCCACCTTCTATGAACAAGAGGAACAGCATAAGAACTGGACGCAAACCGACAAAATAAATTTCAGCAGAGACAACTATAAAGTTCTACACATAGGCAGGACTAACCATCTGAACCAGTAAAAGTTGGGGGGGGCACCTGGCTCAACAGTAGGATACGTGAAAAGAATCCATGGGTCTTAGTAGACCATAAAAATTCATAGAATCATAGAAATGTAGAGTTGGAAAGATCATCTGTTCCAACTCCCTGCAATATAGGAATCTCAGCTAAAACATCCCTGACTGATGGCCATCCAACATCTGCTTAAAAACCTCCTAGAAAGTTCTCCCTGATGTTTAGCCAGAATCTCCTTTCTTGTAACTCTAAGCCATTGGTTTGGGGACCCTAACCTCCAGAGCAGGAGAAACAAGCTTGCTCCATCTTCCTTGGAGATATTTGAAGATGGCTCTCATATCTTTTCTCAGTCTCCTCTTTTCCAGGCCAAACGTACCCAACTCCTTCAACCATTCCTCATAATAACCATTCTACTTTCCTTTTAATAAGAAACTGAGAATAGATTCATGTAACCCCTGAAGTGATGGGAAAGCTCTAGGATCAACCACTTTGGCCAGCTGACTGATGGGGTTATCAGAGGGTTCAGAACTCTCTACCGCAAGATGTAGCGATGGCCACTCTGTTGGAACCACCACCTGTTATTTCGCTTAAATGCTTTCTTTGATCAGAGATTTAATGTGACCAGACAACCCATCTCTGGTGCACACATGGAAGCTGTCAGATGCTCTCCAGAGACAACGTATGGTTCAGGGAGTCAAAACTCTGAAAACCGTGATGATGTTGATGTGGACGATGGAAGAACAACATGGACTACAGAGCTGCAACAATTATTTAATGAACCCGTTCAATTACCAATTGATTAAAACACTTTCAGTCAATAGAGCTTTTTCATCATCTTCTTTTTCAGCCCAAAATTGATGGAAACTGGTGCTTTTTTCTGGGGTTACACCAGGGGTCAGCAAACTTTTTCAGCACTGTACCTCAGAACTTGAGGGGGGCCGGACTATATTGGGGGGGGGGGGATGAACGAATTCCTATGCCCCACAAATAACCCAGAGATGCATTGTAAATAAAAGTACACATTCTACTCATGTAAAAACACGCTGATTCCCGGACCGTCTGCGGGCTGGATTTAGAAGGCAATTGGGCTGGATCCGGCCCCCAGGCCTTAGTTTGCGTACCCATGGGTTACACGATACCAGACCTTTCCCCCGCAAATGTTGAAAGTGTGTCGCTTATTGTAACAACACACACACACACACACACACACACACACACACACACACACACATTTTTATTGATTTTTAAACATCAGTTCCAACAGTCATACAACGTATCTTCTCATCTTATACAATATTTTAGACTTCCATCAACACCTCTGATGATTGTCCGTTCTTCATCACTTATTCTGCATTTCTTAATTTCTATATTACATTTAATTGTCCTTAACTAATAATTCTATTCATAGTCTTTCTTGCAGTATTTCAAATAATCCACTTTACAAAACTTCTTGCAGTCCTACTAGCGTAATCTGTTCATCACAATTACTTTTCAAATAGTTCATATATTTACTCCAGTCTTCTAAGAATCTCTGATCCTGCAGGTTTCAAATCCACCTTATTGTAACAACTTCATGGTGACCTTTAAAGCCCTAAACGGCCTCGGTCCAGTATACCTGAATATCTCCACCCCCATTGTTCTGCCCGGACACTGAGGTCCAGCTCCGAGGGCCTTCTGGCGGTTCCCTCATTGTGAGAAGTGAGGTTACAGGGCCTTCTCTGTGGTGGCGCCCACCCTGTGGAACGCCCCCCCCAGCAGATGTCAAGGCAATAAACAACTATTTTACTTTTAAAAGACAACTGAAGGCGGCCCTGTTTAGGGAAGTTTTTAATATTTAATGCTGTACTATTTTTAACACTTGATTGGGAGCTGCCCAGAGTGGCTGGGGAAACTCAGCCAGATGGGCGGGGTGTAAATATTTAATTATTATTAACTATTATTAATTATTATTAATTATTATTGTTATTGTTATTATTATTATTGATAAAATGCGTATTTTGTTATGTGCAAATGGCTTTAGATACCTCTTAGGTCCATCAATTACCATATAACATATATTCCACACACAAAACAGCGACCATTTGTTGTTGACAAAGGACAGCTGGACATAGAAAGAGCCCCATTACCTTCAGTACCTGAGGGCTTCATCCAACCTAAATCTGGCCCTCGTTGCATTGCAGCATGCGCTGCTGGTGTTTAGGAAGCCCAGGTTTGTTGCGAAAGACATTAGAGCACTCTGAACACCTCGTTCATTTCATAGCGTTGCAAAAACAAGAAACAAAAAGAAATTGCAAACCATTGTGAGAATCTGGCGTGTTATGAGATAACTGAACAGGAGAAAAAATGCAGAACAAGGTCTTTTAAAACATCACGATTGTGCCCTCTGGCAGACAACTGTTTACAGAATGGGCTCAGGAGGTTGCACACCGTCTTGTGTTCTCGTTGAGTATTTTGTTTTTCAACCTTGAGGGCCATTTCATATCTGTGTGAGGATTGAGAGGCTTCAGAACATAAGAAGATCTTGCTGAATCAGGTCATTGGCCCATGTAGTCCTGCATCCTCTTCCTGATGCCTGTGGGGAACCAGCAAGCAAGATCTGGTCACAAAAGAAGTCCTCTCCACTCCAATGGCTTCCACCAACTGGTATTAAGAATCATGGAGGCCTTCAGTCATGCAGGCAGAGCAGAACATTGCCTCCCAATTAGCTATAAATTGCACTGGCTCCCGGTGAAGTACAGGGTCAGGTTCAAGGTGCTGCTTTTGACCTTTAAAGCTCTTTGTGGCTTAGGGCCCTCGTATCTACGGGGCCGCCTCTCCTGGTCTGCCCCGCAGAGGACCTTAAGGTCCATGAATAACCATAGTTTAGAGGTCCCTCGTATTTATGGGACCACCTCTCCTGGTCTGCCCCACAAAGGACCTTAAGGTCCATGAATAACCATAGTTTAGAGGTCCCGGGCCCTAAGGAAGTCAGATTATCCTCCCCCAGGGCCAGGGCCTTCTCAGTGATGGCTCCGACCTGGTGGAATGCTCTGTCCCATGAGACCAGGGCCCTGAAGGATTTAACCTCCTTCGGCAGGGCCTGTAAGACAGAGCTAGTCCACCTGGCTTTCAATTTGAACTTAGCCTGATCTTTTATTCCCCTTCCTTCCCTCCCTCTCCCCTTTTTATGAAGATTACCCGCTTTGGGATCCCACAGCTAATTCTCCCCTGGTCTCCTCGCTGGCCCAAATAGGACTCATTTAGCCAGCTAGCCCTGGTGATCATCTAATGTTGATTGGATGGATTTCCCCCCTAAATTGATTTTCAAATTCTGAATTTATTGTTATTCACGTTTTATACTGTATTTTATGCTATTTTTTGTTGCATCAATTAAGTGTTTGAAATTTGTTGTTTTTTGAACCGGGAAGGGCGGAGTATAAATAAAAAAAAATATTTATTTATTTATTATTTTAATAATAAATTGTGCAACATGAATTTATGCATCTGCAGGTGAATCCCACCCCCAAATAGCCTTTAGGTGTTTCCAGGTAACTTTCTGCATCTCCTTTCAAAGTCCCTGGGTGCTCTGTGCCAGCAAGTGAACCATGGGCTGTGCCCACTCTCCTTGGATACGGGAGAGAGAAGAAGCCTGCAACGTTTTTCTTATTCAGACTCGCTCCATGGTTGTACCACCTTAAATCAGCCACAGTAATGTTCGCTTAATGCCTTTGTGTGTTTAATTAATCCCATCTCCTGGGACTTGCCTGGGGCAGCGAAAATGGCAGCCGCAGAAGAGTTTCTTGCAATGATTTGTTGCGCCGCTGCATGGCCAGGGCTCCTGGTGATATAGATGCAAATTTCTCCTGGTAACCAGGGCAAAAGGTGACTCCACTCCAGTTTAGGAAATCCCAGTCCAGGATTCCATCTAATTATAAGATGAAGGCCTATCCATAGAGCAGCTCTCTTCAGAACAAGAACATAAAAACACGAGGAAAGTCTGCTCCATCAAGCCAGCATCCTATATTTTGTTGTTGTTGTTGTTTAGTCGTTTAGTCGTGTCCGACTCTTCGTGACCCCCTGGACCAGAGCACGCCAGGCACCTCTGTCCTCCACTACCTCCCGCAGTTTGGTCAAACTCATGCTGGTAACCTCGAGAACACTATCCAACCATCTTGTCCTCTGTCGCCCCCTTCTCCTTGTGCCCTCCATCTTTCCCAGCATCAGGGTCTTTTCCAGGGAGTCTTCTCTTCTCATGAGGTGGCCAAAGTACTGGAGCCTCAGCTTCACGATCTGTCCTTCCAGTGAGCACTCAGGGCTGATTTCCTTAAGAATGGATGCGTTTGATCTTCTTGCAATCCATGGGACTCTCAAGAGTCTCCTCCAGCACCAGAATTCAAAAGCATCCATTCTTCGGCGATCAGCCTTCTTTATGGTCCAGCTCTCACTTCCATACATCACTACAGGGAAAACCATAGCTTTAACTATACGGACCTTTGTTGGCAAGGTGACGTCTCTACTTCTCAAGATGCTGTCTAGGCCTGTCATTGCCCTTCTCCCAAGAAGCAGGCATCTTTTCATTTCGTGACTGCTGTCACCATCTGCAGTGATCATGGAGCCCAAGAAAGTAAAATCTCTCACTGCCTCCATTTCTTCCCCTTCTATTTGCCAGGAGGTGATGGGCCCAGTGGCCTACATACCCTCCAACATTCCTTAGATGAAAATAAGGACATTTCCCCCTCCCTCCCAACTAACCCCCTCGACTCCCCCCTCGACACCCAGCTCTACCTCTCCTTTAAATCAGAACCAGTGAAGGCGGTGAAGGTCCTGTGTGAGTGCCTGGAGGTGGTTGGAGGATGGATGGCGGCTAACAGATTGAGGTTGAATCCTGACAAGACAGAAGTCCTGTTTCTGGCTGACAGGAGGTGGGCAGGTGTGGAGGACTCCCTGGTCTTGAATGGGGTAACTGTGCCCCTGAAGGACCAGGTGCGCAGCTCATAGCTGTCCATGGAGGTGCAGGTCAATTCTGTGTCCTGGGCAGCTGTCTACCAGCTCCACCTGGTACGCAGGCTAAGACTTCCTTCAGATGTGAAGGAAATAATTAGCTATCCTATCTTTAAAAGATATCTGAAGGCAGCCCTGTTCAGGAATGTTTTTAATATTTAACGCTGTATTGTCTTTACAACCCTGGACAGAATTGTTTTTCCCCTGACCGTGCAGCTCCCAAACCACACGCACAGACCATAAGTGAATACACTCTCAACGGTACAATGAAATATACTCGGGGTTGAGTGTGGATTTCATGCTCTTATTCAGCTCACAGTAGCGAGGAATGAATGTTCCCCCACAATATCTGCTTTATATACATTATTTACACAATGGGCCCCATGTGATTGGCTAATTCCAGGATTCTCCTGTAGGCCAATCAGGTTGCGGATTCACTTCCTCCTGGAGCTGGATTGGGTGGCTCCTGCGGACCAATCATACTGCTGCATTGTTCTAGGACCAATCAGACTGCTGCATTTTGGATCCTATTCAACTCAGTACATAACAAGTACAATGGTAAAATGCCATCAACAGGTCCTTTGAGAGATTGTTTTTCTGGAGGATTCTCAGAAAAGATAACCTCTGCTGTGCTCTGTTCATCGGGTCATCTCTTTTTTTCTCCATTTGGCTCCCCCCTTCTTCCTACCCAGGTTGGCCCTGCCCTCTGCCTGCCCTTCAGAGCTGGCGCATCATGCAGGGCTGGGCATCAGCGGCCACAACCTCTCCTCCTCCTCCCCCTCTCTCCAGCAGCCCCTACGAATTGCCCAAGAGAGGAGGCCGGCAGCAAGAGCCATGGAGAGGCGACTGGGTGCTCCCTCACAGCCGCAGATGTGATTCGGGACAAGCGCCGCCTCCTTCTTCTCTTTGAGCTGGGTGGCAGCAGCACTGGTGAGGGAAATAGCGACATTCCAGGATCAAATCAGAAGCCGGGATGGTTTCTGTCGTTCCTGGACTGTCTCCGGAAAACTGGGACACATGGAGGGGAGGGTGTGCATCGTGTTCTCACAGCACCTGACCAGATGCCTGTGGAAAAGCCACAAGCAAGTTTCAGCACCAAAGCAGCACTGTCTGCTCCCGATAGCCTTCTCCTCCTCCATCAATCTCCTGCCCAACCATCTTTTAAAGCCACGTAGATTTGGGGCCATCACTGCCCCACTGGCGGAGGAAGTTCCATAGTTGAGGCTAGGGCCCACAGCCCAGCACACTGTCTCGCCAGGTGGGGCTCAGTAGCTCTGGGAGGAGATCTGCGATTCCTCACCTGAAGCAAGCTCAGAACAGGTGAGGGTCACATTCCTCATCAAGTCCAGGTGTTGCAATCAGCATGCAGCAAGCAGAACTGAGGGGCTGGGTGTACTCAACTTCCCACATTGGTTGGGCCATGGCTTAGATGTTCCAGGGAGCTCTTCAGGACCGACGGCCAAATGTCCTGACCCCTGGAGTGGCTGCAGATGTGGGGACCTGGCCTGACTGCACTCTGGACCTGTTGGCCTGCTGACCTGCTGGAATGCATGCTAGAATCTGCTGTGGGGTGATGCACTCCAGATGTCCAGATGTTGCAATCAGCATGCAAAGTACAAAAGGGCAGCAAAGCTGAAGAAAAGATTTTGGAAGATAAAAGGGGGGGAAATATTTACTTTCATTATTATCATTTTGTGTGCAGGTGTGGGTGTCTGCACATGTGTGTGTTTTTGTATGCAATGTTTGGGGGGGAAATAAGACGGTAAATAACAAATAACAAACTAAATATTGATGTATGTAATTTTTATTTCTTAATTATATTAGTGGTAGTATGGCTGTATTGTTTTTTGTAACATAAGGTAAAGGTAAAGGTACCCCTGCCCGTACGGGCCAGTCTTGACAGACTCTAGGGTTGTCACTTAAGAGGCCGGGGGCCAGCGCTGTCCGGAGACACTTCCGGGTCACGTGGCCAGCGTGACGAAGCTGCTCTGGCGAGCCAGAGCCACACACGGAAACGCCGTTTACCTTCCCGCCAGTAAGCGGTCCCTATTTATCTACTTGCACCCGGGGGTGCTTTCGAACTGCTAGGTTGGCAGGCGCTGGGACTGAGCAACAGGAGCGCACCCCGCCGCGGGGATTCGAACCGCCGACCTTTCAATCGGCAAGCCCTAGGCGCTGAGGCTTTTACCCACAGCGCCACCCGCGTCCCTTTTTGTAACATAAAATCATTCAATTAAAATTATTTAAAAAACAAAAAAATAAACACAAAAGGACAGCAGAACTGAGAGGTTGGCTCTGCTCAATTTCCCATGTTGGTTGGACCATGGCTTAGGCCAGGGATCAGCAACCTTTTTCAGCCATGGGCCAGTCCACCGTCCCTCAGACCATGTGGTGGGCTGGACTGTATTTTTTTTTTTGAGGGGGGGAATGAACGAATTCCTATGCCCCACAAATAACCCAGAGATGCATTTTAAATAAAAAGACACATTCTACTCATGTAAAAAAACACTGATTCCCGGACCGTCCACGGGCCGGATTGAGAAGGCGATTGGGCTGCATCCAGTCCCTGGACCTTAGGTTGCCTACCCCTGGCTTAGATGTTCCAGGCAGCTCTTCAGGACTGACCTTCAAATGTCTTGCCCCCTGGATTGGCTGCAGGTGTGGGAAGCTGGCCTGACTGCCCTTTGGACCTGCTGGCCTGCCAAACTGCTGGACTGTATACCCAGATTTGGGGCCATCACGGCCTCCAGTGGGAGGGAGTTCCATAGTTTAGCCAAATCTTCCAACATTCAGCTTCGTCGAGTGTCTGCGAGTTCTAGTGTTTGGAGAGAGGGAGGAAAGCTTTTCTACCTCCATTTTTCCCCATGCCAGGCATCATTTTGTAACCTCCTCTCCCGTCACCTCCCCCTCACCTTTTCTCTAAACTAAAAATTGAAGATGCTGCAACCTTCATGAGAAGCTGCTCCCTGTGCTTGATCATTTCCAGTGTTATGAAAGGCCTCTGATCTCAGCTGGTGTGGGAAGAAATACCTCTCTTTTCTCTCTTGAAAGTTCCCCTTTCCAAGTCTCACCCATCAGAAAACTCATCTCTTCCACGAAGACGCTGGCTTATTTACGATTTCGGAAGATTGATGTCCCACCCTTCAGTTATCAGTAGTTTGGGGGCTGGGGCGGTGGTGGTGGAGAGAGGGACTATCCGTCACACACAAAAGCAATAAACTCATAAAAAGGCAATGCATTAATAAATCAGACAAATAAAGTCATCTCTCAACCAAAAGCACCAGGGCGGTGAAGGGGGAGGGTGGAGTCCTAGCGGCAGGATGGAAATGTGGGAAAATCAGCCACAGATTAAAAGGCCTGAGAAAACATCAAAATAATATCCTTCCTTCTTCCCAAAGGAGTCCAGGATGGCAATCACGGAATGATAAAACAATTTTAACATCTTAAAAATCTGTTCAGGACAATATTTCTGACACATTAGGGTATTGTATACCCTTAGATCCTGAAATATTTCTACTTGGTGAGATAAAGGAAAATGTTCGAGAAATAGTGTTCCAGTCCTGTAACTGCTGCTAAGATTGTGATAGCCTAAACTGCAGGGAAAGTGTATCTGCTATTGCATGTGAATGAATAATAATAATACAGTAAAGGTCTCTGGAAATAATGACTAAGATAAAAAGAATACACATGGGAAAACATCTTTCATAATGTTTTGGAACAATAAGTTCATAGAATCATAGAGTTGGAATAGACCACAAGGGCCATCGAGTCCAACCCCCTGCCAAGCAGGAAACACCATCAGAGCACTCCTGACATATGGTTGTCAAGCCTCTGCTTAAAGACCTCCAAAGAAGGAGACTCCACCACACTCCTTGGCAGCAAATTCCACTGTCAAACAGCTCTTACTGTCAGGAAGTTCTTCCTAATGTTTAGGTGGAATCTTCTTTCTTGTAGTTTGGATCCATTGCTCCGTGTATGATAAAGTTCAATGATAATGTTGCTTTCAGCCTGCTGTAATATTAGGAATCCCTCTTTATGGATATTTTTCTGTTTACTTTATGTAAATTAAATATATAGAGAGAGATAGAGAACAATTTCAGTGCAGACTGGAAGATATCTCTTCTTAAAAGGCTGGTTGGAAGAGGAAGGTCTTCAGTAGGCCCTCAAAGACAACAGAGATGTTGCCTGTCTAAGGGGAGGTGCCACCACGCAAAAGGCCCCGATTCCTACACTGTGCGGAAGGGACCTCCGGGATAAGATGCAGCTGCAGGAGGCCCTCACCTGCAGAGCCCAGTGATCTCTTAGGGTGTATAAGGGGCGAGGTGATGTTTCAAGTATCCTGGTCCCAAGTTGTATAGGGCTTTAAGCACCAAAATCAGCACCTTGAATATTATTGTTGTTGTTTAGTCATGTCCGACTCTTCGTGACCCCCTGGACCAGAGCACGCTAGGCACTCCTGTCTTCCACTGCCTCCCGCAGTTTGGTCAAACTCTTGCTGGAGGCTTTGAGATCACTGTCCCACCATCTCATCCTCTGTCGTCCCCTTCTCCTTGCGCCCTCCATCTTTCCCAACACCAGGGTCTTTTCCAGGGAGTCTTCTCTTCTCATGAGGTGGCCAAAGTCTTGGAGCCTCAGCTTCAGGTTCTGTCCTTCCAGTGAGCACTCAGGGCTGATTTCCTTCAGAATGGAGAGGTTGGATCTTCTTGCAGTCCATGGGACTCTCAAGAGTCTCCTCCAGCACCAGAATTCAAAAGCATCAATTCTTCGGCGATCAGCCTTCTGTATGGTCCGGCTCTCACTTCCATACATCACTACTGGGAAAACCATGGCTTTAACTATACGGACCTTGAATATAGCCCAGTGGAATAAAGATTTTAAAAAATAAGTCCAATATGAATAAAAACATGAGCATAGGGCATCAGGTGGGCTTCCCTGGTAGGGCATTTGAAACTTGGATGGCACCACAACAGTTGACAGTTCCCACCCACTCAGTCTCCCACTACAGGAGCAACTGGAAGAGGATGTTATTAAATACCATTCCAGAGGTTAGGACCCGAACCAGTCGATTCAAACGACAAGGAAAGAGATTCTGGTTCAGCATTAGGAAGACCTTTCTGGTGGTAAGAGCTGCTTGACCGTGGGATGGGCCACCACAAGAGGTTGTGGGCTCTCCTTCCTTTGAGGTTTCTAAGCAGAGGTTGGATGACCATCTGTCATGAATGCTTGAGCTGATATTCCTGCAATGCAGGGGGGTTGGACTTGATGACCCTCAAGGTGCTTCCCAACTCTACAGTTCTATGGTTTGGATTTGATATCCCGCTTTATCACTGCCCGAAGGAGTCTCAAAGTGGCTAACCATCTCCTTTCCCTTCCTCCCCCACAACAAACACTCTGTGAGGTGAGTGGGGCTGAGAGACTTCAGAGAAGTGTGACTAGCCCAAGGTCACCAGCAGCTGCATGTGGAGGAGCGGGGAAGCGAACCCGGTTCACCAGATTACGAGTCCACCGCTCTTAACCACTACACCGCACTGGTTCTAGGTTCTAGTGTCCACTCCTAACAGCATTGATTAGTTAACTGTGACGTTTGTACGGAGCCCCCGGTCGTCTCACGGACTATTGACCCATACACCACTAATCCACTGCCTCCAACCAGGTCCTCCCCGGTAAATCACTTAGTCTCAGTCAGGTTCTCATGTTAACAAAGAAGGGTGTAGTTTATTGCAGACACAAACAAACTTTAACTGCATTCCAAACGTTATTACTCTTTACCTTCTTAGTCTTGTTTTATCCTGTCTTTATGTCTTCTACCTCCCCTCACACAAGAACCCACTGCACTAACTGTCTCTCTCTTTCCAACTGCCTGCCAACTGCTTCTCCAACTGCCTTTCCCAACCAACCAACCCACTAAAACCAACCAACTACCCACACCCAAACCTCGGGCTAAGCCCTTTTATAAACAGGTAGTGTGGTGGGATGATGAGCTGCTTGTGCGTAAAATGCAAGTCCCTCAGAGTTTGATCAGGTTTTCAAACCTCTGCCTGTGACGGAGCCCCTCCAGCATGGCTGCGTCAATCGCTAGTAGAATCCGAAAGTGGTTGCTTTCGGAAACGTTTCCAACATAAAAGCTCTTTCACGGAAACACGTCTTCTGGACTCTCTGCGTGACAGTTTCCGGCGAGGCGTGGGTGTCCCTATAGGAGGTCCTGAGACCTCTCCACTGTTTTCGCTGGAAACGTCTCTGAGCCACCCCTCCGACTCACTTTCCCTGGAAGTTCCTGCTCGCCCCCTACTGGTTCCCTCTTCAGCTGCTCCGTCTCTTTCAACCTGAGGGAGCCTTTGCACCTCCTGTCCTTCCGATGGCAGTTCCCTGACATCCACCTCCCCTCCAGGGCCCCCTTCACCCCCTCCCGTCTCCTCCCCTCCGGGCTGGGAGGAAGTAAAACCCCTGAAAGAACCTTCCTCATCGTCCGAAGTTTCGAACACTTCCCTCCACCTGCTACTGTCCCTCGTCTCTCGATACTCCTCGTCTTCGGAGTCTATTCCCTCTTCCAACTCCGACTCCGTGAATCCTTCCATTTCCTGTTCCTCGTCGGTGGTGCCGAAGTACTCCCTCCTAAACCTTTCTACCGGCTGTGGTTTCCTAGGGAATCTTTGGTGGAACGTTTCTGTTAAAACCTCGTCATTGACCTCCCCTGCAGTCACCCAGGTGTTTTCTGACTCCGGTTCCCCTTCCCACGCCACCAAATACTCTACCTGATTTCCCTTCCACCTGGAATCGAGGATTTCCGCTACATGGTTGCTGCGTTCCCTCTCTTCCAAGGCTGGTCCCCTGACGTGCTCCCCTTCACGTCCCCCCCTGTATGGTGACAGTAACGACCTGTGGAACACTGGGTGCAATTTCATGTGGTTGGGTAACCGGAGTTTGAAAGCCACCGGGTTGACCTGCTGAATGACCTCAAAGGGTCCCAATCTTCTGGGCCTCAATTTCTTACAACCCCCTTTGAACGGCAACCCTTGGGTTGACAGCCACACTTGATCCCCCACCCTTATGGTTTCACCTTCCCTTCTGTTCTTGTCTGCCTGCTTCTTATATTGTGCCTTGGCCCTTTCTAAGTTGAGCTGGAGCTGATGATGGATCGCTTCCATCTCTTCTACAAAATGTTCAGCCGCTGGAACGCTCCATCTCTCCCCTCCCTCCCCTGGAAATGCCCTGGGGTGACACCCGTAATTAGCCAAAAAGGGGCTCATCCCTGTGGACACATTCTCCGCATTATTGTAGGCAAATTCTGCCAGCGCCAACTTTTCGACCCAATCGTTCTCTCTGTCATTGACATAACACCTCAGATATTGTTGAAGAATGCCATTTGCTCTTTCCGCCTGCCCGTTGGTTTCAGGGTGCCGGGCCGTTGAAAAATTGACTTCCACGTGCAGCAAGCTCATGAGCTTCCTCCAGAACCTGGAAGTAAATTGTTTGCCGCGGTCTGAGATCACCCTCAAGGGAGCCCCGTGCAACCTAAAGATGTGTTCTACAAACAACTTCGCTGTTTCTTCCGCTGTGACTGCATGTGAGCATGCTACAAAGTGGCACATCTTTGTTAACAGGTCTACTACTACCATGATGGCTGTTTTCCCTTTGGACTTCGGCAGATCCGTCATAAAATCTATTGATACCGCTTCCCAAGGCCGTTCTGGTGTGGGTAATGGTTCTAATAACCCTGCCGGCGCCCGTCTTTCCCCTTTGGCTCGCTGACATTGGTCACACCCTCTTACATACTCCCTTACATCTTCCCTCACCTTGGGCCACCAGAATTCCCTGGTAACCAACCACATGGTCTTGTGTTGCCCAAAATGTCCCGCCGTGGGGCTATCGTGCAACTGCTTGAGTACTCTCCCCCTCAATTCACCTTCGGGTATATACAGTGCCCCTTTGTAATACAATGCCCCATTTCTTTCCTCAAAACCTTCGGGGCTCTCGCCCTCCCCCCTGAGTCCTCTGAGCTTATCCTGGGCATATTCATCATTTTCCGTTTCCTCTACCAGTTCTCGTTGCCCCACCAGCGCCGCCCCACACACCCAGCGGTCCTCAGGGATGACATGTCTCTCTTCAATCGCCCCCTCCCCCTCCCAATACTCTGGTTTGCGTGAGAGAGCGTCCGCCCTGACGTTTTCTGGACCTGGCACATAACAAATTTCAAAGTTGAATTTAGAGAATTCCTGTGCCCATCTCACTTGTCGTTGGTTGAGCACTCGAGCTGTTCTCCAATACTCTAAATTCTTGTGGTCGGTGCACACTTGCACCTTGTGTTGTGCCCCAATTAATAAATGTCTCCACCTCCGGAACGCTTCGTGAATGGCAAGTAGTTCCCTGTCATACACCGTGTAGTTCCTCTCGGATTTATTCAGCTTCCGCGAGAAGAAGGCACACGGTCTCCACTCTGACATACTCCTCCCCGGTTGAAGAAGTACCGCCCCTACCGCCCGGTCGGACGCATCGGTTTCCACTCTCATGGGTTTTCGTAAATCCACATGCAGAAGTTGTTCTTCCGAGGCGAAAGCCCTTTTCAGTTCTTCAAATGCTCGCTCCGCCTCCGCCGTCCAAACAAATTTCTTCTTGCTGCTGAGGCAGTCGGTGATGGGCGCCGTCAAGTGGGCAAAGTTCTTGATGAACTTCCGATAAAAGTTCCCAAACCCCAAGAATCTTTGCACATCCTTCTTGGTCTTCGGTGTCTTCCATTCCAGTACCGCTTGGACCTTGCCTGGATCCATGGCCAATCCCTTGTCTGACAAGCGGTACCCCAGGAATTCCACCTCCTTGGTATGAAACTGGCACTTCTCCAGTTTCACCCACAGCTGGTTGGCTTGCAGCCTGCCCAACACTTCTCGAACGTCCCTCACATGCTGCTCCTCATCCTCCGAATACACCAACACGTCGTCTAAAAAGGCCACACAGTTCTTGTAGAGCAAAGGCCCCAGAACGTGGTTAATAAACGCTTGAAAGCACGCGGAGCCTCCTTGTAGACCGAAGGGCATAACGAGGTATTCAAAGGCTCCCAAAGGGGTGAACATGGTGGTCTTCCATTCATCTCCCTTCCTTATGCGTATCAGATTGTACGCCCCCCGCAGGTCCAGCTTTGTAAAAATCTTTCCCTTCCTTACCCTGGTCAAAATGTCATCAATTCGGGGCATAGGGAAAGCCAGGGGTTCCGACACTGCATTCAAGGCCCTGAAGTCACACACAAGTCTCGGCTTATCTGTGTTTTTTTTGTCCACAAAAAACACTGGGCTGCCCCCCACCGCTCGGGACTCTCTGATGAAACCTCGCTTCAGGTTTTTGTCAATGAACTCCCTCAGCTCCTGCATCTCCCTGTCGGACATGGCGTACAGCTTGCCCACTGGGAGTTGGGCCCCAGGGAGTAGGTTGATTTGACAGTCAAAGGGTCTATGCGGCGGCAGTTTGTCTGCTTCCCTTTCGCTGAATACGTTGCTCAGATCTGCGTATTGCGGGGGCACCTTCCCTCTGCCCATTACTTCCATCCCGGCTAGGGTGACTCTGTCTCCGCCCTGAACCTTCCCCTGCTTGCAGTGTTCTAGGCAATGCGCTGACCCAAAGGAGACCACCCTCTGATGCCAGCCCACTAGCGGATCGTGTAGCGCCAGCCAGCTCATCCCCAAAATGATGGGAGCTCCTCCCAAGGTGGCCACATTAAACGCTATCCGTTCGGTGTGCCTTGCCACCCTCATTATCATCGGGACAGTCTGTTGGCTAACTTCTCCTCCCAACAGCTCTCTGCCATCAATCGTGGTCACCTGCAAGGGATTACTTAAAGGGATGGTCTGTATCTGGTGCTCAGCTGCAAACTCCTTACTCATAAAATTACAGGAGCTGCCTGAATCCAAAAGCGCCTTGACCTGTAGGGGGTGTCCATTTGGCAGCTCTAGTGACACTTCTATCACTAAAGCAGGTCTGGGTGGTTCTGGCGTGGGCACTTTCACTGCTCTTTGGCCTGGCTGCTGTGCCCCGACGGTGGCAGCCAGGCGTTGGCTTTTACTTGCTCCTTGTTTTCCTCCTCCCTTTCCCCCACAGCTCCTGCCATCCCTTGCCATTCCTTTCTTTGTGGGCAGACTCTGGCAAAGTGCCCTGGCTGTTGGCAGAGATAACATTTCTTGGCGCTCTTTCCCTCCTTCTTCCGCCCTTCACTGGGATTTGAAACTGCGCGCGCCCGCGCTGTTCCAACTTCCATCGGCTCTGCCGGCGGGAAAGGTGGCTCTGGAATGTCCGGAATGCGCAGTTCCCTCCAACGTTCTCCTTTCCCTTCCCGCCTTTCCAAAGCTCTCGCTTCCTGGCGCGCTCCTATGGCCAGCGCGGATTTGGTCAGCTGATCCATAGACTCCGCCCTTGGCCCCCGGGAAAGTTCATCTTTAACGGCCGAAGAAAGCCCCTCTTCAAAAAGCATTTGGATGGGTTCCGCCGATAGGTCCCACCCCAATTTATGAATCAGCATAGTAAACTCAGTCCAGTACTCACGGACAGATCGGCTCCCCTGTTTGCAAGCCATTAACTGCCTTCGTACCACCCCCTGCTCAATGTCACTGGAAAACATCAGGTCCATGGCACGAAAAAACTTCCTCGTGTCCTTTAGTATCTCATTATTCACTGCCATCAGGGGTCGAACCCAATCCTTCGCCCCCCCTTCGAGATGGCCAATTACAAAAGCCACTCGCGATTCCTCGTCGGGGAAGTCATCATACTGCAGGTTGAGAGCGTATTGCATCTCAGTTCTAAAGGCATGATAGTTTCTGGGATCTCCCCCGAATTTCTGCACCAATCCTGGCACCTTTCTGGCTATCGAGGTGGTTTTCTCCTTTCCCTTTTCTGCATCCTGAGCCCTCCTCTCCTCAAGCCTCGCCGTTTGCATGGCCAGCTGGATCTCCAACGCCCTGTACCTTTCTTCCAGGCTTGGACCTCCTCCAGCTGCTCCTGCTCCTCCGGTTCCGGCTGGGTCGCTCATGATGCCGCTGCTTGCACAAGCTGGCTTTCAGGGACTTTCGGATTGCTGTGGTGGGATGATGAGCTGCTTGTGCGTAAAATGCAAGTCCCTCAGAGTTTGATCAGGTTTTCAAACCTCTGCCTGTGACGGAGCCCCTCCAGCATGGCTGCGTCAATCGCTAGTAGAATCCGAAAGTGGTTGCTTTCGGAAACGTTTCCAACATAAAAGCTCTTTCACGGAAACACGTCTTCTGGACTCTCTGCGTGACAGTTTCCGGCGAGGCGTGGGTGTCCCTATAGGAGGTCCTGAGACCTCTCCACTGTTTTCGCTGGAAACGTCTCTGAGCCACCCCTCCGACTCACTTTCCCTGGAAGTTCCTGCTCGCCCCCTACTGGTTCCCTCTTCAGCTGCTCCGTCTCTTTCAACCTGAGGGAGCCTTTGCACCTCCTGTCCTTCCGATGGCAGTTCCCTGACAGGTAGGCTCTGCCTCCAGCTTTCCTATTGGTCTACATATTAACTCTTTCTCTCCCCCTGTACAGACATTTTCAAACGAACGGGCAAACACCACATTAACCAACATCCCAGGGCCTTTGTATGGGTTAAATGAGGAGGGGGGAAACCATCTATCCCACCTTGAGCTGTTGGGATGAAAAGGTAGGAGGTGAAATGAATAAAGAAGTAAGTAAATACAATGTTGGGGGGTCCTGTGAGCCTCCAGATGTTGTAGGACTCCAACTCCCACCATATTCAGCCTGGGCAATGGCAAGGGATGACGGGAGTTTCAGCCCAGAATAATCTGGAGAGTTGGAAGCAGCACCTGTCACAGTCCGGTTTACGGGCAGTTAAAGTCCTGGCGGAAGACGTCAGGACCAGGGGCAAGACGGCGGTGTGGGAGCAGGAATGAGAGTCCGGAAGCCAAGGGTCTGAGAGCCGGGAGTCAAGAAGCCAAGGGTCCGAGGCAATGGCGTAGTGTGGGTTGTCAGCACCCGGGGCAAGGCAAGTAATTTGCGCCCCCTAACCCGTGGATTTGCGCCCCCTAACCCGTGGATTTGCGCCCTAACCCCAGATGTTGCGCCCGGTGCGGCCGGCCCCCCCTGCACCCCCCACTCTACGCCACTGGTCCGAGGGTCAGGAAACCAGGAATCAAGAAGCCAATTGCAGTAAGGCAGGAAGCATATTGCTGTGGCAAAGAGACTTCAGAGAAGTGTGACTAGCCCAAGGTCACCAGCAGCTGCATGGCGCAAGCTGCAAAGGGAAATGCTGACCTTATAGCTCTTCCCAGCTCTTGCCACCAGGTGCTGTGAGTTACCAATTGGCCTCACTTGTGCAGCCGCGCCTTGCCTCTTCAGAACAAACTTAGGAAAGCCCCAGTCCTGCGAAGCCCTACCGGTCACAGGGCCTGGCTCCTGCACGGACTCCTGACAGCACCCATCCCTCATCTGTCTCTTGCTTCTCAGCTTGGATGAGGTGACTGAATGCCTTGTGTCTGTGGGGAGGAGAGAGCCTTACTCTGAGCACAAGTAAACATTCAGCTAATGAGCCTCTTCCAAGGGACCATCAGCCCACTGAGTCTTGCAAGAGCAAAGTTAATGAGGTCTGGGTGGGTAATGCATTCTCCATTATAAATGGAGCACTGCAACTTTTAAAACTTAAACACGGAGAACAGAAACCAGCGCAAGTGTTTTGCTCGTTCCTTGCAACATGGCTTTTCATTCTTCTCTACCAGAACTTTTCAAAATAATCAGAATTTTTTGAATACAACTCAATTGGAAACATCAGAGCTGGGGGGTGGGAGGAGGAATCCTAGGTCTTTCCTGAGAGCAATATATTCTGCCACGAATAGTTATGCAATTTTGAGATTTATTATCCTCATCATAGTTTGAGGTTCACATGTGCTGTTAGTGGGAAGGTAGTCTTCCTCCTCCTTCGCCGTCTCCCACCCTGAAAAATCTGCAGTGTAAATCCAAAGCATCTGTTTGCAAAAACTGCAAATAAATGACAGCCTAACTTAAGAATATAAGAAGAGCCTGCTGGATCAGGCCAAAAGGGGTCCATCCATCTAATTTCTATCACGTCACCTTTTAGAGGGGACGGCTAAACCCAAAGTTCAGGGGATCAGAGAGAGAAAGGAAAGTGAATAACAAAGCAAGAGAACAAACTATCCTCCTGCCCAACTTATGCAAGGAAGGACAATTAAGGGATGGTACCATGTTTTATGAGACAACGTTATCTGCCAAACCCCAGTGGTGTGCTCCACCATTTCACACCTTAATGGATTTATCTTCTCGTAAGAGTAAGTGCACCTGAAACTCTCTGCTCGGTCCAAGAGTCAGATGAGTTATTTCACTTATCCTTGCTTTCATCCCACCCGGTGACCTTCCAGAGTAACCAGGAAGCTCTGTTCATATATCAGCATAATCTGTGCGTGCTTGGCTGTGATGGGGAAGATGAAGGTTACCTGCTGATGGAAGAAACCCATCCAAGATAAAGGTTGGCTCGCTAAGCTAATTTACAAGAAGGAAGGGACCCCGGAGTGCTGCACCTAACAGAAGACAGAAAGGTCATGGAAGGAGGAAAGGTACTTATGGGGAATGGGGAGCAATTATCGGAGAGACCCAATAAATACACTATGGACCTTCAATAGCCTTTCTTGACTCAGACTTCCTGAGGCACATACTTTGCCCTTTCACATACCAACAGATTTATACCTGAAAGTCTTCATATGACGAGGTGCCATATATTCAAGGAGGCCAATCTGACCCCAAGGTGACCAGTTTCCCAAACCCAAAACTGAGGTCTTCTCCATCCAACTGCCCAATACTATCAAGGGAAGTAATAGTACTTCTCTATTCTGTCTTGGTCAGACCCCATCCTGTGTCCAGCTCTAGACACCACAGTTTAAGAAGGATATCGTCAAGGTGGAAGGTGTGCAGAGGAGAGCAACCAAGATGATCGAGGGTCTGGAGACCAAGCCTGATGAGGAACGGTTGAGGGAGTTGGGGATGTTTAGCCTGGAGAAGAGGACTGAAAGGAGTCTTCAAATATCTGAAGAAAAGATGGCGGAAGCTTGTTTTCTGCTGCTTCAGAAGATAGGACCAATGGATTCAAATGACCAGAAAGGAGATTCTGACTCAACATTAGGAAGAACTTTCTGATGGCAAGAGCTGTTTGACAGGCTCCCTCAGAAGGTGGTGGACTCTCTTTTATTGGAGGTTTTTAAGCTGAGGTTGGATGGCCGTCTCTCATGGATTCTTTAGCTGTAACTCTTGCATTGCAGGGGTTGGACTGCATGGCCTTAGGGGGTCCTTTCCAACCCTGGGATTTTATGATTTTTTCATCTGAAGATAATTTTATCCGAAAGTTCATCTCAGACTCTCTATTCAGTATTCCTACTATTATTATTTCAGGCTTGCAACATG
Organism: Podarcis muralis; assembly: GCF_964188315.1. Classification (NCBI taxonomy): domain Eukaryota; kingdom Metazoa; phylum Chordata; class Lepidosauria; order Squamata; family Lacertidae; genus Podarcis; species Podarcis muralis. Next base: position 2,753,835 of record NC_135655.1, read on the forward strand.
CCACACATGATAAATGTAGGTACACATCGGAAGGAAAACGCTTGCCTTTTTTGTTTGCAAGGGGGATTTATCACCACATATGCTATCTAATGTTAAGTCAGCTCGAACCTGGCAGGTGGAAGACATAAGCCATTCTGTTTCCCCCAACTGTTCACCTGGAAAGAGCCCTCTGCTCGCCATAGGCGAATGTCTCCATAGATACCTGGCATATCATTCTTAGCCCTTCAGATATGCTAACATGATTTCCTTTCCCCCAGTGCCTGCCTTGGCCGTAAACTGCTGCCCAATGTAGCAGATGGGCTTCAGTCTGTTTCAGAAGGAGCTATTTATGGTGTCGTCACTTACACGAGAACAGGAACCGCAGCACATTTCCATACAGAAGCATGTGGCAACATACCATGTTTGCTGCGTTCTGATTCAAGCACGTTTCGTGCTGAGGAAGCCTCATCTTAATGAGAAAGTCTACATAATTAACCCAGATTAATTTAGGGTGTGCATTTAATACACAGAACTTAATCCGTGCTAAGCCCTTCTAAACCTCCAGACGGGCACCCGTGGTAGATTAGCAGGCCCTCCTCTGAGCCAAGATTAATGCTGTTTTAAACTGAATTAAGGGTAGCTGAAGGAAAGGGGGTGGCCACTTCTAATCTATTCCTCGTGCTCTGCAGGCGTCGGACTTCACCATGGGCAGTGTCGAAATCCTGCTCCTCTTGTCTGTTCTAAGCCAAGACATTTCAAGAAACAACTTAACCATTTCCATGTTTGCGGATATTTCTCTAGGAGCCCAATTTGAGCAGAAAGCTTTAACATCTGCACAGTGGGGAGGTAAAGGTAAAGGGACCCCTGACCATTAGGTCCAGTCGTGGCTGACTCTGGGGTCGCGGCGCTCATCTCGCTTTATTGGCTGAGGGAGCTGGCGTACAGCTTCCGGGTCATGTGGCCAGCATGACTAAGCCACTTCTGACGAACCAGAGCAGCGCATGGAAACGCATTTTACCTTCCCGCTGGAGTGGTATCTATTTATCTACTTGCACTTTGACGTGCTTTCGAACTGCTAGGTTGGCAGGAGCAGGGACCGAGCAACGGGAGCTCACCCCATTGCGGGGATTCGAACCGCCGACCTTCTGACCGGCAAGCCCAAGGCTCTGTGGTTTAGCCCACAGCGCCACCCACATCCCATTCATAGGTAAGGGTTGGCTAAATTCGGGAAGTTGGGCTATATAAGCTCACCCCCATATTCTCTCCGATGCAATGAGCTTGCAATTGTGATCTGATCGGCAAGCCCTAGGCTCTGTGGTTTAACCCACAGCGCCACCCGCGTCCCACACAGTGGGGAGGGAGAGGGGCAACTACAGTTTGCTGCACCAAGATTTTTAAAAATCCCATTGACTATCTGCAACATGGCGATCTTCCAGGATCCAGCTCTCTACTCAACTAGGTGTTGGAAGGATGAGAAAGAACAGGACTCATCTCCTCTTCAGCCCTACAGCTGCGCACTGAACGGCCAGCACAATCTCCCTTCGTATTTTTTCTTTTTGACAGCCAGGGCTTCTGTTGGTGAGGTCCACATAGGGATCTTTGGTTCTAATACTCCTTTATATTTTACCCAGACCTTATATAGCGATTTGCTTATAATGTGATTCAAAAATCCCTTGTGTGCCCTCACCTTTTCGTAAATTAGATAAAGCGTGTCAACCGTAGCGGTTATCAAAACCCTCTAGGTCTAGCACATCTGTATCTCTTAAGGTAATCCAATCTTTAATCCTTTTTAATTGTTATTTTTCAAGTGTAGCACACCAATAAAAAGTTCATTGAAATTGGTATTACAATGAAAAGCAGCGTCAATGTCATCCAAAAAACAAACCTAGTCTGTTAACCCAAGTCAATGAACAGACTCAATCCTTTTTTTAAAAAAAATAATAATAATCAGCCTTCGTTGTCATTTGTACCTATGGATATCATTAAGTTATTTTGGATACCACTGTATCATTCCTCAGTTATCAGAGAACCATAGAATTGTTGAGATGGAAGGGATCCCAAGTCCAATTCCCTGCAATGGTTTATCATTTGCTTTGACACCTTATTCCATTTCCAGTGCATATTTTATTCTGGATTCTGTGTTTACACCGGCCAATAAACATGTCTTCTACACACAGCTAACACTGCATGGGAGATGAGCAGGGCTGCCTTGACCTCTCATGCTTCCTGTAAATATGTGAGATGCAAGCTGCAATGGAGGAGAGACAGAGTTTGGATTTTTGGAATCTTTTATTTCAAAAAAGATGCTGAGCATGTGTTGGAGAACACAAGACATTGTATGGACATTTTGGTTGCATCTTTGATGCTTATGTTCAGTTTTCTGAAGAGTTCTGCCAGTAAAACTTTGAATAATATTGTTATGGGACTGGACAACGATTTCTTGCAAAGGAGCCTGTTCTTACGCTTCCAGTCTCTTCGAACTGTGCAATATTAATATCTGAAATACATGTTAAGATCCGAATGCAAACCTGCTCTTGCAGATGTGACCTTTGGGCTCCAAACTTCCCACCATTCATAGCATTTTCACTTCCTTTGTTAAAGTCAGAGCTAAATCGGCGTCACCGGCTATCAGGGCAATTTTCCATCACGGGGCTTACAATAAAAAGGTGCTCGGTTTTAAAGATAAGTAGACGATTTGCCAATAAAAGTACATGGTGGTTATCATAATGATAGCTAAGTCCTTCATCCTACCAGCCCATCTTCCCAGAATAGCAACACACTTTGAATTAACATATAATGATCCTTTTTATTCGAGTCATCTGTGTCTGTAAAAGAGGAAGTAATTGGTGGGGAAATGGGAGGAGGAGGAAGGCGGCAGCAGCAGAAAACACAATTTGTGCTTCTCCCTTCTGCTGGGGACCAAGTCAGGACTCCCCAAAGAAACACAACATCCTGCCTTCTGGATGTTGCCTGACTACCAACACCCCACTTTGTTTTCTCTGCTGGATGAGGCTGGTGGGATCTGGCATCCCCAAAGGCAGGAGCCCCAACTACACCTGAGTGATGCCAACTAGGTATACCTGAAGGAGTATCTCCACCTCCATCACTGAGATCCAGCTCTGAGGGCCTTCTGGTGGTTCCCTCCCTGCGAGAAGTGAGGTTACAGGGAACAAGGCAGAGGGCTTTCTTGGTAGTGGCACCCTCCCTGTGGAAAACCCTCCCATCAGATGTCAAGGAAATAAACAACTACCGTATTTTTTGCACCATAACACTCACTTTTTCCTCCTAGAAAGTAAGGGGAAATGTCTGTGCGTGTTATGGAGCGAATGCCTACGGGTGGCGGGGGAGATCTGCTGCAGTCGTGAGCAGAGGATCCATGGTTCCCCTTCCTTCCCTCCTCCGTGGCTCGCTTTGAAACAGCAAAGCGGGAGAGGAGCCGCTTACACAGGTGTAAGCGGCTCCTGTCTGGTTGGCTGCTTTAAACAGTGCTCTCTGTCCCTCTCTCCTCCCCACTCAGCTCGCTAAATAGCAGCAAAGCTTTTCAGCTCTCTAAGCCGGGGAGGAGGGAGAGAAGCAGAGCCTGCTTCTTTTAAAGGAGCAAAGTGGGAGAGGAGAGGAGCCTTCTCCCCTTATACTGTACCCCTCTTCTGCATTATTAGCAGCATCCTTCTCCACACACCCCACGCATGCTTCTTGTCCCTTGAGTGCTTTTCCTTCCCTTCCCACTTAAAATGTGGTTACAAAGCACGGATCCACATGGATCCTCAGGATTTTTGCACTGGGCTACCCCAAACTCAGATCACATGTCTGTGGCCACAGCATGAACCACAAAAATCATACATCCACTGTTTCGTTTAGAATATTTTTTTTCTTGTTTTCCTCCTCTAAAAACTATGTGCGTGTTATGGTCAGGTGTGTGTTATAGAGCGAAAAATACGGTATCTGACTTTTAGAAGACATCTGAAGGCAGCCCTGTTTAGGGAAGTTTTTAATGACTGATGTTTTACTGTATTTTTAATCTTTTGTTGGAAGCCGCCCAGAGTGGCTGGGGAAGCCCAAGCAGATGGGTGGGGTACAAATAATAAATTATTAATATTAATATTATTATGATGCACTCATCCTTCCTATGTTTTCCAGCAACTGGCATTCAGACGCATTGCTTCATCCAGCGAGGCAGACAGAGCACAGCCACCATTGCTAGTAACCACAAACAACCCTCTCCTCCATGAATTTGCCAAAACTTATTTTAAAGGGATCTCAGTTGGTGGCCATCACTGCCTCCTGTGGCAGTGAGTTCCACAGTTTAACTATGTGTTGCAAAAAGTCCTTCCTTTCCTCTGCCCTGAACCTTCCGACATTCAGCTTCATTGGGTGTCCATGAGCTCCAGCGTTATGAGGGGAAAGCAGACTTTTCTCTGTCTACTTTCTTCATTCAATGCATCTCCCCACTTGTGATGCAAGAACTTTGCCAGGCAGGACTTAGCCAGAAAACAGCAGAACTCCAAAAATTATTATGACCAAGTACCAAGCTGCTCCAAAAGCAAATTTTGATTCTGTCTAACCAACTTACATCCCTGCTTCTTCAATAGCTTCACCCAAAAACACCATCAACTTTTGTCCCAGGTGAGGAGCCAACTGGCCTGTTTTTATATGAACTTGTGTCTGTCCTGGCAATTTAAAGGAAAAGAAATAAGCAGATATAGTGCAGAAATCACCCAGCTGAAATATGAGTATAGAAGAGCCAATAGAGGAACTATACAAATAAATGGAAAAAACGAAACAAGGAATGATAGGTAAAATCTATAAGAGACTGATCACAAATAAGAAACAGACAACCCAACTTATTCAAAAGATGTGGAGTAAGGAAGAACAAGTTAGCGAATCAATGGCTGAAAGGATAATGAAAGGAATAGATGAGATTAAAGTAAGCAAATTTAGAGAGCTGAAATTAAATTCTTTCTAAAATGGTACAGAACTCCAGCCCAGCTTGCTAATATGGTAGCAGGATTGAATTCTAACTGTTGGCACTGTAAACAAGCCAAGGGATGGTTTTCCCATATGTACTGGGAATGCCCAGAGGTAAAGGAATTCTGGAATAAAATCCTAAAGTTTATTAATGAAATTTTTTAAGTGAAGCTTTCAATAGACTTTGATTTCATGGCAATGGGTATACTTGGAAACACGGCTATAGAGAAAGGGGACCAGTCTACCTTCAAAGCTATGATATTAGCGGGAAAGGCAACGATAGCTTTAGGTTGGAAAGATAGAGAAAAATGGACAGTAGAGACATGGAATAGTTATTTGTTTGAACTTATTCAGTCGGACATTGTTGCAGTCACGTCACAGGAAACAATGTGGAAGGTCAAGTCCACCACAATAAGGAACAGATGGAACCCCTGTCTTCAATGGATAAAAACTACTGGAACAAAAGACATTTGGAGGAAACTAAAGACGCTATGGCTGTGGCTGAGGATAATTGTTTGAACCCTTCCAATGGATATGGGGGGGTGGGAAGGGAGGGGAGGGAAAAACTGTACGGGAAATTTAAAAAATTGGAAGGAGATTATATAATGTATGTAAAAATCCTGAAATTAATTAATTAAAAGATGATGAAGAGAAGAAATCACCCAGCTGATAGATGCCCTCAGTCCTCCTGCTTCTTGCACGAGACTCTTAACCCCAGGGTTATAGGTTTGAACCCAACATTGGGTGAAAGATTCCAACTGTACGATTCTATCCCTTGCCAGATCCAAGTTACAGAAAGGATGGTTGTTATTATTATTATTATTTTAAAAATCAATAGAAGAAGTTTGGAATTCCTCCAAGTGCAACCCCCTCCCCAAGGGAACCTCATTCCAAAGAAACGTGTGATAGAAATGTGAAAGCCAGCAGGAAGAACCTGGGTATCTGTCAATATTCACAGGAGCTATTTTTAGGCAGGGAGGCAGGCAAGAGAGAGAGAGTAAGAAAGAAGACAAGTATTAAAATGTTAATACAAACTTGTCGGCGTCTGATTGCCTTTAGCGAGCCACTCGCAGCTTCGTTAGCCAGCGGCGGCTCCCAACCTGGGCAGCCTTCAGGGATCACGGATCCCGAAGTCTGGACTGGAAGCAGAGTTTGGCTGGAAACTGTAGCTCTGCCAACCTCTTTAAAGCCCAAACCCATCGCTCTCCACTGCAACTAGAGCCTGCTCTTTCCTGTCTCCCCAAATCAGCGGTTCCCAAAGTGGGCAGGGGCTCTCTCTGGGGGCACTGGGATTATCCAGAGGGGTGCTAAGAGACAAAGGGCTAGCAGAGGGGCAATGGAAGTGACCATTTAGTACTCCTGCTAAGTGACTTTAAACCAAACATTGGGAGTCAAATCGGTTAGGATCAAAAGGGCACAAGATATAGGACATAATATACAATTTGAGGACTGGGGGAAATTGTGGAAAGTAAATATGTGGTCCAGCTCTCACTTCCATACATCACTATGGTTTTCCCAGTAGTGATGTATGGAAGTGAGAGCCGGACCATAAAGAAGGCTGATCGCCGAAGAATTGATGCTTTTGAATTCTGGTGCTGGACTCTGGAGAGTCCCATGGACTGCAAGAAGATCCAACCTCTCCATTCTGAAGGAAATCAGCCCTGAGTGCTCACTGGAAGGACAGATCCTGAAGCTGAGGATCCAATACTTTGGCCACCTCATGAGAAGAGAAGACTCCCTGGAAAAGACCCTGGTGCTGGGAAAGATGGAGGGCACAAGGAGAATGGGACGCCAGAGGACAAGATGGTGGGACAGTGTTCTTGAAGCTACCAGCATGAGTTTGACCAAACTGTGGGAGGCAGTGGAAGACAGGAGTGCCTGGCGTGCTCTGGTCCAGGGGGTCACAAAGAGTCGGACATGACTAAACGACTAAACAACAACAACAAAAAAAAATATATATGAAATTTACAGATTGTTCTCTTTTGAAAGAAAATTACATAAAAATGATGTATAGATGGTATATTACACCAGTACAGATAGCAAAAATATACAAAACTGGGTCAAACACATGTTGGAAATGTAAAGAAAAAGAAGGGACTTTTTATCATATGTGGTGGGAATGTAGAGGATTGGGGGGAAATTGGGAAACGATATACAATGAATTGAAATAAAATGTTTAAAGTGGCATTTGTAAAAAAAACAGAAGCATTTCTGTTAGGGATTGTAGGACAAGACCTGCCAAGAAAAACAAAGAACTTATTTATGCTACAACAGCGGCAAGACTCTCGATAGCACAAGGATGGAAGAACGAGGAAATCCCAACGAAAGAACAGTGGCAAGAAAAATTGATGAGCTATGAAGAACTGACTAAATTGTTATATAAATTGCGGGACAACGACAACTGTGACTTTAAGGAAGAATGGGAGCTTTTTACAAATTATCTAAAAAGACAACAAAATGAACTGGACTCCTTGGCAGGTTTTTAATAAACATACACAAATTTATTGGTTGATAACGTGGTAGATAGATAAGGTAAGGATAAGTATAATTTTATAACATGCAGAGAACAATATGTGCTGAGAAATCAGAGAGAGGAGCTGAGGGAAGTCTCGAGGGGGGTTCGAAGGGGGGCTGGAAGAAAGGGGGGAATAATGAATATGATATGCTTTGATAGTTTGTATGTCGAAATTGTTAATAAAAATATTTTTTTAAACAACAACAACAACAACCAAACATTGGGAAACTGGTATCAACACATTAAGAGTTTACTGAGTGGTGAAGCTGTTGCTAAAAGTGGAATTGAAGACTCTTGCTAAATGACCATCAGACCTTGAAAGGCTTAGGTTTGGATTCACTGCTGGAGGCATTCCAGGACCTTGCTTAGGGATGCCCCGTCGTAGCGGTGAATGTTGAGGCTGCTCCTCCACAATGCATGACTTTGGATGCACATCGCAATGTGGTGGACCACCATCCCATTGGCCTCAACAATGAGGAACAGCTACATCTCCCCCACCCCACAAAGGAAGCCACAACAGCCAGGCGAAACCAAGTACAGAAGCTCACAACCTGGGTGGTTTAAGAAGATTGAGCAAATTCATGGAGGAGAAGGCTACTGATAGCCACTAGTCATGGTGGCTATGATGATAATGATGATGATGATGATGATGATGATGATGATAATAACAACAACAACAACAACAACAACAACAACAACAACAACAACAATAATAAGTTATTATTTGTACCCCACCCATCTGGCTGGGTTTCCCCAGCCACTCTGGGCGGCTTCCACAAAGACAAAAAATACACTAAGATGTCACACATTAAAAACTTCCCTGAACAGGGCTGCCTTCAGATGTCTTCTGAATGTCAGGTAGTTGTCTATTTCCTTGACATCTGATGGGAGGGCATTCCACAGGGCGGGTGCCACCACCGAAAAGGCCCTCTGCCTGGTTCCCTGTAGCTTTGCTTCTCGCAATGAGGGAACTGCCAGAAGGCCCTCAGAGCTGGACCTCAGCATCCAGGCAGAACGATGGGGGTGGAGACGCTCCTTCAGATATACTGGGCCATTTAGGGCTTTAAAGGTCAACACCAACACTGTTCTGCCCTCCACGTTGCCGAAGATGGAGCAATGCTTATGAATACCAGTTGTTGGATTCTACAGGAGGGGAGAGGGCTCTTCTGCTTGATTCCTGCTTACAGGTTTCCCGGAGGCATCTGTTGGCTGCTGAGAGAAAGGGATGCTAGACTAGATGGGCCTTGTTTGGTCTGAGATATCTCAAGGGCTTTCTCATGGAAGAGGGAACAGGCTTGTTTTCTCCTGCTCTGGAGGGGAGGACTCAATCCAATGAATTCAAATTACAAGAAAGGAGATTCCGACTAAGCATCAGGAAGAACTTTCTGACAGTCAGAGCTGCTGGACAGTGGAATGGTCTCCCTCTGGAGGTGGTGGACTCTCCTTCCTTGGAGGTTTTTAAGCAGAAGTTGGGTGGTCATCCATCATGGATGCTTGAGCTGAGATTCCTGCATTGCAGAGCAGGTTTGGGCAATGATGAGACCCCCCACACACACACACCAAACAAAACCCTCCTGGCTTTATCAAGATGAACTTTCTGGAGAATGGTTTGCTTTGATTTTGTGGGGGCTTTATTCTTGCAGCGTTTTAAATATCCAGCACTAAACTTGCATCACTAGAATGTTTTTGAATTATTTTATGCAGGACTGCAAGCCGACTACCTGCTGGATATAAGGAAGTGCCAGCATTTATAAATTATCCAGAGGCATACAGCTCAAGATAAAACCCCAACAAAATCAACTTGCCAGAAGCCCGGAATGGCTCTTTGTTTGCAAAAGCACCAGGTGCCTCTACACACCCCTTCTGCAAAACAAGACTTTTTCCTCTCCAGTGTCTAGCAGTGGAGAGCATGTCTGAACTCAGAAGCTGCTCCACGCCACAGGCTTCTTTGTTCCTGGATACTTCTGGGGGATGAATCAAATCTCCCAGGAGAATGTGAAAGTGGTGGCACCCAACTTTATATTCACCTGGCTGGGAACATGCACATATCCAGACCAGGGTAAAAGGTAAAGGGACCCCTGACCATTAGGTCCAGTCGTGTCCGACTCTGGGGTTGCTGCGCTCATCTCGCTTTCTTCGCCGAGGGAGCCGGCGTACAGCTCCCGGGTAATGTGGCCAGCAGGACTGAGCCGCTTCTGGCAAAGCAGAGCAGCGTATGGAAACACAGTTTACCTTCCCGCCAGAGCGGTACCTACTTATCTACTTGCACTTTGACGTGCTTTCAAACTGCTAGGTTGGCAGGAGAAGGGACCAAGCAACGGGAGCTCACCCTGTCATGGGGATTCGAACCGCCGATCTTCCGATCGGCAAGTCCTAGGCTCAGTGGTTTAACCCACATCGCCACCCGCGTCCCTGATCCAGACCAGGGTACTTGCCTGCATTTTGAAGAAAGGACTGTTTCCCTCAGTGGCCCTCCCTCATCTAGGCCTGGTGGTAGGTATCCTGGAGAATGTTATTTCCCAATGGCATCCATTCCCCCCCCCCCCCCCGCCGGACACGTCCTCTTCTTCAGAGTTAAAATTTCTGTCTGGGCAGATTTATAAAATTTGGAAAAATGTCTGGGGTTTTTTGTTTGGTACGAATACCATTCTATTCGTACTGAGCTGGAAGTTCCTTCAGCAACCAAGGGCAGAGGAGAAGCAACCGGCAGCTTCACTCAATCAATCAATCAATCAATCAATCAATCACTGGGCTTAACATAATTCATTTCTGGACATCTATGGCTTGGTAATAATAATAATAATAATAATAATACACTGATACCTCTGGTTGTGAACAGGATCCGTTCTGGAGGCCCATTCACAACATGAAAGGAACGCAACCCGCAGCAGCGCGCCTGCGCACGCGTGGGTTGCAATTCGCCGCTTCTGCGCATTCATGTCACGTCATTTTGCACTTCTGCGCATGCGTGAGTGGCGTAACCCGGAAGTAACCCTTTCTGGTACTTCCGGGTCACAGCGGGACATAACCTGAAAGAACGTAACATGAAGCGGACGTAACATGAGGTATGACTATAATAATAATAATTTATTATTTATACCCCGCCCATCTGGCTGGGTTTCTCCAGCCACTCTGGGCGGCTTCCAACAAAGTATTAAAATATAGTGGTCTGTTAAACATTAAAAGCTTCCCTTCCTTTCAAACCCCCAAATCACAGAACTTGGAAGTATCTGCTGCACCATCAGTGAAGGCACAAGATCCATCGTCTCTGCAGTAGCCACGAACGCAGAGATTAACATTTGAAATGGTTCGCTCTTTTTCTACACACCCACCCAACTTTTAAAACCTTTTCAAACTTCTTGTTTGATGAATATTTGAGGATGAGAGCTTTAAATACTGGGCTTGAGAGCATTTTCTTGTCTCTTAAAAGGATTGCCGGAAGAATATGAGGCCAACATGCAGCAAGGCCCATTTATTAGAAGCCCCTGGAAATAATTGACATTATTTTAAGGACCGTGATATTTGTACAGGCTCCGACAATGCACACCTCTGTGCCTCTTCTTGTCATGAACTAAGTCTTTGCACGATGTAAACGGAAGACTCTTTGCATTTTACTGTGGGCCTAATTCATATGACTGGGATCCTCCCTCTTCCAACCTTGACACATCTCAGCACCCTTGCAAATATCTACCATCTCCAAACCCACATTCAGTTTAGGGGACACCTACAGGAGAGGGGTCTGTGCAGGAGCCCCTGATTTCAGGCATCCCAGAGGCACCCCAGGGATGATGGGAATTGTAGTCCCAAAACACCTGGAGGGCTGCATTTGCCTATGCCTGGACTAGGGTCTGGGAGACCAGGGTTCGACTCCTCATTGGGTTACCTTGGGGGCCAGTCACTGCCTCTCAGCCAAACCTACATCACAGGCTTGTTGTTGGGATTAAATGAGGAGAGAGAGAAGGAACCATAAATGCCCCCTTGAGCTCCTTGGAGAACAGGGACTCAGCTACAGTAGTAAAAAACCAACACCCAATGTTTTAAATGCATTATAAACATGCAACACCAGATGGCGCTGTAGAGCACAAAACTTTTCCATGTGATTTCTCATAGCGTTTTCCCCCCTTTTGTTATAATGATTTCATTTGTGACTTATTTATAGCATTTCTTTTCATGTGTGCAGATCTAGCCCAGGTAGGATATAAATGCAATAAATAAATAAGTGGAGGAGGACGGTGGCGATAGGGAGGGAGAGACTTCATACACGGCTTAAGTGCTGGTGTTGTGCAGATACAAAAAGGGAGGAGGAAGGTGCAACTGCAACCTTCCTTGGCTGCAAGTCTCGGCTTGACGTATAAACACAGCGATTAACCGCCACTCTCAGCCTGCCCCACGTGAACCAACAAGGCTAGCATCAGCCAGAGAGAGAAAGGATAAAAAGATGGTGCTATAAAAATATCTGATTCATTTGGCCTTGTCATCAGGGCTTCCCATCAGTCAGGGCCAAACATGGATCATGCTGCTTTCTTCAGCTCCCACCCGATGGGAAGACCCAGTTTGCATAGCATCCAGGCCAGGCATAGTCAAACTCTCTCCAGATGTTTTTGGGACTACAACTCCCATCATCCCTGACCACTGTTAGCGAGGGATGATGGGAGTCGTAGTCCCAAAACATCTGGAGGGCCGAGTTTCGGGATGCCTGATCCAGGTACCCAAGGTAGCTTCTAGCGAAGAGCTCGGTTTGGAGAGAGGGAAGCAATCGAGGGGGAAGGAAACACAGCCTTCAAGGACTGCAAAGGCGTTCTGCAGCAGCACTGCAGCCTCAGCTTCTCTGCAGGAAAAACAGCACTTGCTCCATCAAGAGGACGTCGGGTGTGATGCGCACGGCGGAAACCAAGGCACCTGCCTGATACTGAATCAGTGCATCTAGCACGGATTGGCAGTGGCTCCCCAGAATTTCAGATAGTGGAGCTTTCCCAGCCCCGTCCAGAGACTGAAGCTGAGATCTTCGGCGTCCAAAGCAGGTACTCTACCCACTGAGCTGCGAGGCAAGCCGAGTGTGATGGCCTGGGAATCGGATTCAGAGGCTGAACCGGAGGGATCCCAGCCTGCACAGGATCCCCACCTCCAGAACCAGCTGAGCCAGGGGTGGGGCATGAGCCTGAAGGGTCCTCACCTGTGCTGGGTCCTCAGATGCAGGCATCAGCTGAGTCTGCTCTGGCTCCTGAAATGATGGAGGACCCATTGCCTGCAGGTGCTCCACTCTTAGCCCCGTCAGAGGAAGCCGAGGTGGCCTCTGGGTCCGGTCACCCTCCAGCCTCTCCTGAGCTGCAGAGACTCAGGGCAGACAGGCAGAGGGAACTAGGTTCATGCAGGAGGAGTGCTGGCCTCCAGGCCAGGAGAGGCGAGTCACCTGTGGACCGGGGCCACCCTATGCCTCGGGGCAGATAAAAGCCAGCCAGCCCAGTCCCAGGTTGCGGGAGCAACATTGTTGCTAGCCTGTTCCTGCCTGAACCCTGTCCTGCTCTTCTGCCAGAGTTCCTGACCTCACCCAACTCCTTGCCTTGGACCCCGCTTCAGCCTTGACGGACAGCCTCCATACCTCACCCTCGACCTCGGACTGGACTCGGACCTCGCCGCACGGTAACCCCCCGGGACCAGCACACCGAGTCTGTGTTCCTGCCCCTCCGCTTAGCTGCTCCTCTCCTGCAAAGACCCCGTAAAGCGACCAGAAAACTGCCGCACATTAAAGATGCCATAAATACTCAGGATCTCGAGTCTCCAAAGTGATAACTACGTATCGATTCCTCTCTCGTTTGGGGATAAGGGTCCCAAGGAGTCAGCGGGTCCGAGAATTATCTGTTGCAAGATGAAAACACAGCCAAACACACACACACAAAACACCACACATACAAAAGTGGCTCGTTACTTCTCTTGCAAATTGTGTGGTGACTCATGCTACTCAATGTGGTTTTTGAATGGGAGACATAAAAACATGAGAACATAAGAAACACTTGCTGGATATTTATTTATTTATTAATCTATCTTTTAAAAAAATGTTTAGGGGTGATCTCATTTTCCTTAAAGGTAAAGGGACCCCTGACCATTAGGTCCAGTCGTGGCCAACTCTGGGGTTGTGGCACTCATCTCGCTTTATTGGCCGAGGGAGCCGGTGTACAGCTTCTAGGTCATGTGGCCAGCATGACTAAGCCGCTTCTGGCGAACAAGAGCAGCGCATGGAAACACCGTTTACCTTCCCGCCGGAGTGGTACCTATTTATCTACTTGCACTTTGACATGCTTTCGAACTGCTAGGTTGGCAGGAGCAGGGACCAAGCAATGGGAGCTCACCCGTTGCGGGGATTCAAACCGCCAACCTTCTGATTGGCAAGTTCTAGGCTCTGTGGTTTAACCCACAGCACCACCCGCATCCCCTACTCATTTTCCTAGTCATATTGAAATACTACCCCCTCAGTGAATCCAAACTTAGATTCACAAAATGTTTAGGGGCATGCGTACCCCCAGAAAAAGCACTGTATCTTATTAGATTCAGGGGTGCCAACTTGAATAAAAAATGGGGGCAGGAAAGCCCCCCCCCCTGCATAATCAATCACATGGCGCAGTGCACGCACACCATTTGAATGGCAATGCCCATCACCTTTGGGGGGGGCAGACTGACCCCTTCAAATGTTTTATTGGAGGGGACAAAGACCCCCTGGCCCCTAAGACTTGGCTCCTATAATTAGATTTATATAGCATTAGGCCACGTACCCCATCTTGAGCTTCTGGGAGGAAACGTGGGGTAGAAACAATCAATCAATGGAAAGTCTTGCTTTTTTAAGAAAGCTATTGTCAGGGAACTGCCATCGGAAGAGGGGAAGGAGGCGGGGGGGGGGCGTTGGGATACAGAGCACCTCCGAAACTCCTGAGGAGCAGTTCCTCTTCCAGCAGTGGAAACATTGCTGTCAACTTACAGATTTGAAAATAAGGGATCAGCAGCCTCGAAAATAAGGGATCAACAGCCAAAATATGGGATCAACAATTACTTTGATAAAATACATATTTTGTTGCGTGCAAATGGCTTTAGATACCTATTAGGTCCATAAATTACCATATAGCATATATTCAACACACACAAAAACAGCAAAGGACTGCTGGACATAGAAAGGGCCCCATTACCTTCAGTAGCTTATTTAAGGGACATCATCAATAAGGGACAGCAGCGGGACATGGCACTGGGATAAGGGACTGTCCCGCCAAATAAGGGACGCTTGGCAGCTATGGGTGGGAAAAGCCACACCTCCAGTGGAGAAGAGAGGGAAGGGGCCAGCCGAGCGAGGAAAGGGCTTGAGGATGCTGCTGGGAGCCCCAGCACCTCACCTGGCCAGGCTGGCCAGGAGGGACGCACGCCACTTCTGTCGCTCTCCTTGCGCAGAGGGGCGAAAAGGAGGGGGGGAGGAGACTTGGGGTGCCGAAGTTCTTACGTTGGGAGAGAAGCCAGAAGGGGCCACTCCTGGATTCTGCAAGTGACTGAGACGGACATGGACTTGGTAGATCTGCACTGTAAATAGTTTGCACAATGAAACGTGTAAAAGACAGGTTGGAGTCCTGCCTGGTTACTCACGAGCAACCACCACCACCATCTGACAGCTACCAAGTTTGATAGCAAATTAGGGGAGCTGGGTATGTTTAGCCTGCGGGAAAGGACACCGAGAAATGGCATGAGAGCCATCTTCAAATATCTGAAGGGCTGTCACATGGAAGAGGGAACAAGCTTGTTTTCTGCTGCTGCTGCTGCAGAGAGGAGGACCTGAACCAATGGATCCAAGTTACAAGAAAGGAGATTCTGGCTCAACATTAGGAAGAACTTTCTAATGGCAAGAGTTGGAAAGGACATCCTCAGAAGGTCATCATCATCATCATCGCTGGAGGTTTTTAATCAGGGCAATCTGTCCGGGATTCTTCAGTGGTGATCCTGCAATGTAGAGGGCTGGAATGGATGGCCTTTGAGGGTCCCTTCCAATTCTACAATCCTGTGATTCTATGATCCACTAGAAACCAGATCAATCAGCCTTCTGTAGTCAGCTGTGCATCTCTGCAGAAGATCTTTGGATCAGCGACACAAATCTCTCTGCCCCCGCACCCACCCAAAGCAGGCCAGCGTAAGAGTTAAAACCCGATGAAAGATTGGTTGTTTCTCTAAATTTTTGCCAGAGTCCCTTGGCTGCACTGGGAGAGAGTGCAGCATGCTATTCATAAATGCATGGCACTGCAGCCCCAGCATAATGAGGTCCCTGTTCTCTGCTGAAACCGCTTCGGTTCCTGTCGCACAATATCCAGAATTGTACAGGGTTAAACCCATATGATACAATAACCGCATTCAAAACAGCGCTCCCAAACAGCCACGGACCACCACCAGCAGCAGCACCCCCCCCCCCAAAAAAAAGAAAGACAAGCTCACGAGGACAATCATCGTTAGCTTGGGGGGAAATAACAAGGAATAATTAACTACGCCCCCTGTTTTTATTAGGCTTTCTAACGAGGAAGGTACATTTCAAAAGCTGTGTTTTGGGAGGGAGAGGTTTCGCCAGACCTCCTTTTTTGATGTTCTCCTTCCTACCCACAGCAAATCCCACCCTCCCTTTCACTCTCCTTAAAGCATCAGACCAAACACGAAGCGTTAGGCAAACCTGAGCCAGCTCCGATGACATCCATCCATCAAGAACCACCGAGCCAGCCCCCATTCATCCCCCCCTCCTGGCCCGCTTGGCGGCAAAACGTGAGAAACGAAAGGAGCAACTTGGCCAGCGAAAGCCAACTTTGACTACAGCCTGCTCAAGAAACAGACCCTTCCTAGATGAAGAAGCACCAACCATTATTATTATTTTTTAAAGTAAATTGAACAGACACATTTTCATTGGCACAGAATTTCTCCCACTAGCTGTGGCAATAGAGGGGAACTACAACACCCATTATCCCCAATGACTGGCCATGCTGTCTGGGGCTAAAGGGAGACAGACTGTGGTGCCATGCCTTCCAATGCCTCAGTGGGAGACATGACGGGCCATGCTGTCTGGGGCTAAAGGGAAGTAATAGTGCCACTGTATTCTGCTCTGGTCAGACCTCACCTGGAGTACTGTGTCCAGTTCTGGGCACCACAGTTCAAGAAGGACACTGACAAACTGGAACGTGTCCAGAGGAGGGCAACCAAAATGGTCAAAGGCCTGGAAACGATGCCTTATGAGGAACGGCTAAGGGAGCTGGGCATGTTTAGCCTGGAGAAGAGGAGGCTCAGGGGTGATATGATAGCCATGTTCAAATATATAAAAGGATGTCACATAGAGGAGGGAGAAAGGCTGTTTTCTGCTGCTCCAGAGAAGCGGACACGGAGCAATGGATCCAAACTACAAGAAAGAAGATTCCACCTAAACATTAGGAAGAACTTCCTGACAGTAAGAGCTGTTTGACAGTGGAATTTGCTGCCAAGGAGTGTGGTGGAGTCTCCTTCTTTGGAGGTCTTTAAGCAGAGGCTTGACAACCATATGTCAGGAGTGCTCTGATGGTGATTCCTGCTTGGGAGGAGGTTGGACTCGATGGCCCTTGTGGTCTATTCCAACTCTATGATTCTATTCTATGAGAAGGGCTGGGGCCTTCCTGTTAGCAGAGATGAAACCAGTCCCTGTCAGGGGCACAAAAATCACCTATCACTCTATGGATTGTGTGGCATTTGTCGCTGCAAGATCAAAAGGGGCAGAAACTCCCCGTCCTTCTTGCACCACAGCATAAAAGTGTGCGGTAAACTGATTTTTTCCCCAGGGGGTGGGCAAGGGCTGATGTAGCTCATTGCTGGGGATGCCAATACAGCTTTTTGCCAAGGGCACAAGGAATGCCTCTGTGTATAAGAGCTCATAGTTTGCATGCCAAAGGTCCGAGTTTTTTATTCCCAGGATCTCCAAGTTGGATGGCAAAGGCGTCCACCAGAGTCCTTGGAGAGCCACTATTAGTCTGGGTAGACCAAAGGTCCCCAACATGGTGACTATAAAAGTGCCATGCCCTCCAATGCCTCGATGGCAAAATCTGGGGCACAATCTTGCCAGTTGCCATCTCCCTGTTTCCCCCCGCAAGAGAACGGTGCCCATTTTGGACACTGTACCCTCGTGTGAATTTGCACCGCACTTCAAAATCTCACCAGAGAGCGCTGTCCTAAAAGGGCTGGCATTCTCTCGCAAAAAACACACACAGGATGTCCCGGTTTTCACACGGCACTTGCAGGGTATGCAGTGTGCCCACCAGTACTGATGCCCATTAAATACCCCACTAAAAATCTTATTCAACATTCCAGCTGCTGTTTGTTCTTTCTCTTTGCACTGGCTTAGGTGCATGCCTGAATTTCATTGGGTGCCAGGATTGGACACCCGCTCTCCCTTCTGTGAAGAACAGGAGAGCGGTGTGGCGGCCATTTTGTGCCACACACAACACAGCGGCCATTTTGCGGTTGGCTCCCACGGTATTTTCTCAAAATGTGCCCTTCAGTCTGGTGCAGAAAGCATTAAGCCAGAAACATCTAGAGTCCAGCTCAGCCTAAGACCAAGTCCAATAATATATGGATGACCAGAGGTTTCTCAACTTATCTCCAGGAGTTTACACTGTGACTCGTCTCTCTACCACCTCCCTCAGAAATGGCAAGACTGGGTACCAAAGTCTTTCTACTTCTGACCAAATGCACTGAGCTGTATTTGAACTGATTTGCAGAGCAGTTCAGCTCTTGCAGTCGGCTCTGTTGGGACACAGGAGCTTGGGTCATGCAAAGTTTCTTTCCGCTTGTCAGTGGTTGGCCAATACACTGGGATTTCCAATGTTATAGGAATTCTAAGGTCTCATATATATAAAGCGTATGTTCATAAATTTACAAGGCAAACACATACGTAAGTATATAAACTACGTGTCTGAAATAGTACAGGAGAACAATCCTGAAGCCATTTTGACTCTTCCAAATTGACCTCAAATATTTCTCTGCAAGGAGGAAGGAAATGGGAAAAGCTTTCCAATTGTCTTTGGACTGTAGGGGCTGCTTACACCTCCCTGTAAATACAGTCTGGCTAGTATCTGTTAGGCTGAGCAGGCTATCAATGTGCGTAAGAGATTCAGGAACTACCGTATTTTGCGCCCCATAGGACGCTCCGCCCCATAGGACGCACCTAGTTTTTTGGGGGGGAAATAAAGAAAAAATTTTTTACTTCCCCCCCAGGTGCGGGGCTGGAAGAACCAGGTTGGGGAACAGCGGGAAGGCACACTCTGCCTCCCCGCTGTCCCCCGAGCTTGTGGGGCTGGCGATGGGGAGAAGTGCGCTGATCCCGGGACTGCAGGCAGCTCTGCACGGCCACCGGGAGCGGGCGGGACTTTGCGCCCGGCTCCTGGTGGCCGCGCAGAGCTGCGCTGAGACGGGGACTGCAGGCAGCTCTGCCCGGCCATCCGGAGTGGGCCTGGCTCCCAGTGGCCGCGCAGAGCTGCGCTGATCCCGGGACTGCAGGCAGCTCTGCGCGGCCATCCGGAGCGGGGCGGGACTTCACGCCCGGCTCCCGGTGGCCGCGCAGAGCTGCGCTGATCCCGGGACTGCAGGCAGCTCTGCGCGGCCATCGGGAGCGGGGCTTTGCGCCCGGCTCCCGGTGGCCACGCCGAGCTGCGCTGAGCCGGGGACTGCAGGCAGCTCTGCGCGGCCATCCGGAGTGGGGCGGGACTTCACGCCCGGCTCCCGGTGGCCGCACAGAGCTGCGCTGATCCCGGGACTACAGGCAGCTCTGCGCAACCCTCAGAGCCGGTCTCCCGAGGGTTGCGCAGAGCTTCCTGAAGCCTGGAGAGCGAAAGCCTGCATTCGCCCCATAGGACGCACACACATTTCCCCTTCATTTTTGGAGGGGGAAAAGTGCGTCCTATAGGGCAAAAAATACGGTAAGTATTTACCATCTCCAAGGAATGGCCAGGCTACCCAGAAAAGGGAATCAGATAAGGCATGATCAGGTATCCTGGCAGACAGGAGAGAAGCAACACACTCAAATTTCTGCTGGGGACCACCTACTTCTGTGATGTATGTATGATGTTTTGTGGGGTGGTCTTGATCTACAGGGTGGCGATTTCAAAAGTCTATATAAGTGCTTGCACAACATTGTTCTGGGTTCCTCCTCCCTCCTTTGTGTGGTGAGTGAGGACCCTGTTGCAACAGCTTTAATAAAGATCAGGCTTACTAGCTGCTTTGCTTCTCAATAGTCTCTGGTTGGCCTCGGTTATTTTCTCCTACCGACAGAGAACCTACATAAGGACTCTATATGGGCTCTTGGGTACCCCATAAGAGAGAAGGAGCAGTTTTTTTCTTATAACACCAAACAACAGGCTCAGCTTTTGACTTCTAATAAACTTTCACAGAAAATCTCAGAAAGGACCTGGTAGGGATATATAGCTGTTACCTGGGACCAGGAAGACCAGGGTGCAAAACCTACTCAGCTATGAAGCCCACTACTGTCTCTCTTTAAGACAGTCACTGTCTCTCAACATAACCGACCTCACAGAATTGTTGTGGGGATAAAATATAAAGCAGCAGAGACATGTGTACATCAGCCTTGAGCCCTTTGGAGAAAAGGTGAGATTGAATGCAACCCTTTTAAAAAGAGAGAAGTGTGTGTGTGGTTTTTCATTCTTGCTTTCCTTCTCTCATGGCTGACCGAAATGGGTGACATGCCTGGCACTCACACAAAAATCCAAATGTGTCCAAAGGCCTAAAAAAAAGTTAATGTCCCCTAGCAACATTTTTAAGGGACGCGGGTGGCACTGTGGGTTAAACCACAGAGCCTAGGACTTGCCGATCAGAAGGTTGGCGGTTCGAATCTCCATGATGAGGTGAGCCCCCGTTGCTCAGTCCCTGCTCCTGCCAACCTAGAAGTTCGAAAGCACTTCAAAGTGCAAGTAGATAAATAGGTCCTGCTCCGGCGGGAAGGTAAATGGCGTTTCCATGCGCTGCTCTGGTTTGCCAGAAGTGGCTTCATCATGCTGGCCATATGACCCGGAAGCTGTACGCCGGCTCCCTCGGCCAATAAAGCGAGATGAGTGCCGCAACCCCAGAGTCGGTCACGACTGGACCTAATGGTCAGGGGTCCCTTTACCCTTTACCTTTAGCAACATTTTTATTTTAAAAAGAAACCAGAGAGTGCCTTCTCTGCAAAGCCATGGGTGGGGTAAGGCAAGATCCCCTTTTCCTTATTGATCGATTGATTGTTAATTCGTTTACCCCAAAGACAAAACCTTTTTCAGACATTGTGGTGAGGATGGAGAAGTATAAGCAAAGCGGTGAGGATCCGTTTGCTTCCTTGATTTTATTGGCTATTTTATGTAGGCTTTAGTGTACCATCAGCACTCTAGTTTTCTGGAATTACACGAGCTATAAATACAGAGCTCAGCCTCTGTGGCACATGGGACAAGAGCGGTGGAGGAATTTTCTTCTGCCTGCTTTTCGCAGAGGACCAATTTATTATGCTGCTCCTGAACTTCCGTGATTTGATTTAATATTTGTATTCTGCTTTTCCAGCAACAAATGCTGAGCTAAAAGCGGACCAGAATAATCACAACCACATTAATAAACAACAAACGTTCCAACATTACTATGATATCAAACACAGCAGTATGTAAATATAGAGAACGACAACAGTTTGGGAGACAGCGCCCAGCCAGATTGCTCAACTCCCAGATTTTATGATGTGGTTTGGAAGGAAACAATCCATTGAAAGGAACCAGGGGATGTTTTCCTGAACCTGTCGTCTGGGAGAAGTATATATTGTTATGAAAATTCTGAAATCTCAAATATAGAATAAATGCATAACTCTTGCTTTTGAAACTTGTTGTTCATGTGGGCCCCTTTGCAGTGTTGGAGCCCTTCATAATTCCTCTTGCCTGAGACCACATAGACCAGGGGCCAGCAATCTAAGGCCCATGTGCCAGAAGCAGCCCACGGAGGTCGTTGGACCAGCCCACGAGCCGAACCGAGCCACCCGCTCATGCACTGCGCTAAACCAGTGCAGTGCAGTGTGGGGACTCGCTTCCGTGGCACCAGATTCAATGTGGCGATTCCCAGACCATCCTCAGGCCAGATTTAGAAGGCAATTGGGCCTGATCCAGCCCGTGGACCTTAGTTTGCCAACCCATGGCCCAGATGCTCTGCATAGAGGGATCACCAGGTCCGGCTGGGCTTTCTGATTGTCACATCAATGATCCTCCTCTTCCTCTTTCCAGTGTTGATGCTTTGTGTAAACTCTGTTAATCCTCAGGAATATCACACCTTGACCTGCCTGAGCCACTGTGACCCCACCTTATGTCTGATGTATTTCTGCTTTGCAAAGGGGAGGCCTGTCTTCTCCATGCCAAAAATGCTAACCTTCAAAAAGAGGTGTCTCTCTTTGTTCTGGGTCTGCCACCTGTTTACAAGGAGGGGTGGGGGACTCTGTGGCAACAGAAAAATAAAGATCTGCCTTGCTTCTCACTGGATCCTGCCTCCATCCTTTCTTCCCTGACCAATCATGGACTTAGGGGACTCAGAGTCCCTTGGGGAGTTGGGCAGCCAAAGCCAAACAAGAATTTCCCCTATAACAATATTATGGGAAGAGGCAATGTCGTGCAGTGGTTAGAGAGTGTTGGACGAAGACCTGGGATGCCAGGGTTCAAATTCTCCACTCATCTATGAAGCTCACTGGGTGACCTTTGGGCCCAATCTCTGCTTCTCAGCCTCACCTACCCAGCCTAAATATACCCAAATGCTTCGACTGTTCCTCATAAGGCTTGGTTTCCAGACCCTTGATCATATTGGTCACCCTCCTCTGCACACCTTCCAGCTTGTCTGTAACCTTAAATTTTGGTGTGCAGAACTGGACATAGGACTCCAGGGGGGATTGGATCAATACAGAACTGAGCAATATTATGGCTTCCCTTGATCTGGACACTAGACTTCTATAATTCAGTAGACTCCAGCAGAGCTGGAATTTTACTCCTGGGTCTTCTGAGAATCTCAGGAAACTCTTACCAGCTTTCCGGAACTTGACTTGAAGAGTGAACTTTTGCTATTCTTCCTTCTCCTCCGAGAAAAAAGGGAGAATTGTCCTTTTAAAAGCTCAATCTCCTTGATATTTCTTATGTTAATGATCTCACATTTTTTATCCTCCTCTGCAACAATGGCTCCTTGCTGCCATGCTGTGCTCTTCCCTTTCGTTTTACTTAAATGATTGCTCCATGACACCCCTCTTGAATAAAAGCATGGGAAAGAAATAGCTGAGCTTCTCTTATTATTAAGCAACATTAGACTCGTGTTTGTTCTCCATTTAATTTGCATATGGAGAGTTAAAAACCACTCCTGTCGGGATTGACAAAGAGGTAATTCTAAGGTTGGGTTCTCTCCCCCCAAGAAAATAAAGTCAGTATGCTAAACAAAGAGGCTAACAGGACCTTTTGTTCGACCTTTCCAGGAGCTTTGAAAAATGCTTTCAGCTTCCCACAATCACCAGAAATACATGGTATCACACAGAGATGTGCCCGTTTCCAGCAGATCAAGGAAATGAGATTGGGATTGTGTTGAAACCGACTCTGAGCCCACAGAAGGGGGAACAAGGAGAGTGAGAAATCTTAGATCAACATAAAGCAGGGAAGGAACCATTATTGATCTGGCTACTGACGGCGGCCGGCAGAATCTACTACAAACTGACTGTGGTTTCACATATTTCATAAGAGCATAAGACAATAATACGAGGGTGCTGGATCAGGCCAGTGACCCATCTGGTCCAGCAACCTGTTCTCACAGCGGACAACCAGATGTCTGTGGAAAACCGACAAGAACTACCCTAGCAACCTTGCACAACTCCAAGACAACGTTGTCTGCCCAATTGACTTCAACGAGCAAAGAGATGCTGAAATGAAACAGAGGGTGCTGAGCAGTTGGTTGTAAACAGCACAGCTGCCCCACCATCCATAGCAACACTGCAAGGCAGTAGGAGAAGCTGATTGGATGCAGACCTCTGCTACTCCTACAGCGCTTGCAAGGGGCTGACCCTGCTTGTGAGCCAGTGTGGTGTAGTGGTTAAGAGCGGTAGACTCGTAATCTGGTGAACCGGGTTCGCTTCCCTGCTCCTCCACATGCAGCTGCTGGGTGACCTTGGGCTAGTCACACTTCTCTGAAGTCTCTCAGCCCCACTCACCTCACAGAGTGTTTGTTGTGGGGGAGGAAGGGAAGGGAGAATGTTAGCCGCTTTGAGACTCCTTCGGGTAGTGATAAAGCGGGATATCAAATCCAAACTCTTCTTATGTCCTAAGCGTCAGGCATGCCCTCCAGGTCAGACCAGAGTGGGTCAATCGGGGTCACAACCCTGTTTCACGTAGCAGCCAGCCAACGCAGCCACAAACAGAGTCACAAGACAACCCCAGTCTCCAGCAACTAGTATTCCATGGTAGGCCACCCCTGAGACTGGAGGCTCCATTGTTCATTGCTGTCTCAAAAGGCACATTGCACACCACCCTGTGACCATGATGGATAAATGACAGTCTAGGTCTATAGCAAATAAATGTAGCCATCATGACTAACAGGAAGCAAGACATTGACTCATGCAGTAAGTAATGAAGTAAGATTCCATCCTGAATCTATTGTCAATCATTTTATGAAAGCAGACTCTTGAGAGACAGGTAGAAAAAAATTATCTTGGATCTTCCAACAGCATATATCATCTGTGATTACTAAGACCCAACACAGGTTTCTCAAAAATAAGTCATGTCAAACAGACCTCATTTCTTTGTTTGATGGAATTAAGTTTGATGGAACTTGGTGGATCAGGGGAATGCTGTGGACATAGTGTATCTTGATTTCAGTAAGGCTTTTGACAAAGTCCCTCATGATATTCTTGCAAGGAAGGTGGTAAAATATGGGTTGAACGAGGTAACTGTTAGGTGGATTAGTAGCTGGTTGGCAGACTGAAGCCAAAGACGACTCATTAATGGTTCCTGTCATCCTGGAAAAAAGTGCCAAGTGGGGTGCCGCAAGGTTCTGTCCTGGGCCTGTTGTTGTTCAACGACTTTATGAATGACTTGTATGAAGGAATTGAAGGGGTGTTCATCCAATTTGCAGATGACACCAAACTGAAAGGGGTAGATAATGCTGCAGAAGACAGAATCAGAATTCAAAATAATAATAATAATAATTTATTATTTATACCCCGCCCATCTGGCTGGGTTTCCCCAGCCATTCTGGGCGGCTTCCAACAAAGTATTAAAATACAGTGGTCTGTTAAACATTAAAAGCTGCCCTAAACAGGGCTGCCTGCAGATGTCTTCTAAAAGTCTGGTAGTTGTTCTTCTCTTTGACATCTGGTGGGAGGGCATTCCACAGGGCGGGTGCCACTACCGAGAAGGCCCTCTGCCTGGTTCCCTGTAACGTCACTTCTCGCAATGAGGGAACTGCCAGAAGGCCCTCGGAGCTGGACCTCAGTGTCCGGGTAGAACGATGAGGGTGGAGACGCTCCTTTAGATATACTGGACCAAGGTCAGAAAGGACCTTATCAGATTGGAGAACAGGCCTCAAGCCAACAAAATGAATTTCAATAGGGACAACTGTCAGGTTCAGCTCTTAGACTTTGCACCCTAAGGTCCCATGGCAGGTTACAACAATTAAAACACAATGTCAAGAATAGTTTGAAACAACTTACAATTGTAGAAATGTGGTGGGTCCTACAGTCTCTCTAGAGGGGAAACACCCCAAGGAGGAGTGCAGCTCTGACCCCGGAAGTGGCACCTCTTTGGACGAGGAGTCTCAATCAGCTCCCCAACCAAGTCTGTCTGCCCTTACCAGTTCTGCAGAATGGCAAAGAAGCCTTCAGAGGCTGTTGGGAGAGGCCACACCACAAGGGCTCTCCAAGGTCCTGAAGTAGCCAAGCCTACGCATCTCTCTCCCAACCACCTTGTCTTGCAGATGCTGCAGAGTGCAGAAGGCTGGTTCAGGGAGAGTTCTGCCATTCTTTCTCCTGTAGCTAAATTTAAACAAAGAAAAGATTCCTGGAACAGCCTGTACATGAGTGGAACATAAGAAGATCCTGCTGGATCAGGCCATCTAGTCCAGCATTCTGGTCTCACAGGGGCCAACCAGATGTTCAAGCACAAGAAAATTCTCCTTTCCTGTGGTTTCCAGCAACAGGTGTTCAGAAGCATTGCTGCCTCTGATCATAGAGGCAGAGTATAGCCATCATGGCTAGTAGCCATCAATGGCTTTTTCCTCCATGAATTTGGCCATCTAAGTTGGTGGAGGGGAGTTTCATAGTCTAACTCTGCACTGAATAGAGACATACTTCCATTTATGCGTCCAGAATCTTCCAATATTCAACTTCATTTGATGTCCACAAGTTGTAGTGTTGTGAGAGCGGGAGGAAAACTTTCCTCTCTCTACTCTTTCCATGCCATGAATAATTTTTACAAACTTCTATAATGTTACCTCTTACTCAGTCGTCAAAGATAAGCAGGACTTGGTCTGGCCAATGGTGGGATGGGAGACCACCCTGGGAACTCTCTGCATGATATTTTGAGTTCCACAAGAGGGGGAACATAATGCTTTAAAGGTCTAGGTGAATCCCTGTAAAACTGGACAATTGCACTAGGTCTCTGTGAACTCTGTCCAGGGCTGCAGGAGATTGATTATATATTTTAAAAATTGCCGCTAGCTTCTGAACCCACTGAACTGAAGCACCTCCGAGACGGAAATTAATTACCTTTCTTCTACCTATTTGCAGAGCAAAATCCTTGATTGAGCCTTCTTAGCCCTGGCAAAATATTAATCATCATATTCATACTTGTGTCAAGATTTTAGATTATTACCGGTAACTGTTATTTTTTTAATAATAATAATAATAAATCCATCAGACACGTTTTGCTGAGATTTAAAGGCTCTCTGGCAATGCAGATAAGCAATGAAAACTTGGAGATCAGCCGTCCCCGAGTAGTTCCTCTCCAAATGATTTCGACTGCAACTTCCATCAGGCTCAGCGACGCTTCAAGGCAACTGGAGAGCAACATGCTGGAAAAGCTGCTTTAGAGGAAGCAAGGGAAGGGCACTCTCAAAGCTGCTGAATGCCCTCTGTTTGAGCTGTTGACCCTTGTTTCCAAAGGCCATAAGAGTGTGCCCATAAGAACATAAGGAGACCCTGATATATCAAGCCATTGGATCCTGCAACCCAGCATCCTGTTCTCACAGTGACCAATGAGATGGTTGTGGGATACCTGCAAACAGGACCTGCTGAATATACTCTCTGTGCACAGGCAAACTTTCCAACATACATCTGCTGTTGGTTAGTGGCAGATGACGCCAGCCTAGTCATAGCAATGGGAATAATAATAATAATTTATTACTTATACCCCGCCCATCTGGCTGGGTTTCCCCAGCCACTCTGGGCAGCTTCCAACAGAATATTAAAATACAATAGTCTATTAAAAATTAAAAGCTTCCCTAAACAGGACTGCCTTCAGATGTCTTCTAAATGTCAGGTAGTTGTTTTTCTCTTTGACATCTGGTGGGAGGGCTTTCCACAGGGCGGGGGCCACCACCAAGAAGGCCCTCTGCCTGGTTCCCTGTAACTTGGTTTCTTGCAGTGAGGGAACTGCCAGAAGGCCCTCGGCGCTGGATCTCAGTGTCCAGGCAGAACGATGGGGGTGGAGACACTCCTTCAGGTAGACTGGACTGAGGCCATTTAGGGCTTTCAAGGTCAGCACCAACACTTTGAATTGTGCTCGGAAATGTACTTGGAGCCAATGTAGGTTTTTCAGGACCGGTGTTATGTGGTCTCGGTGGCTGCTCCCAGTCACCAGTCTAGCTGCCACATTCTGGATTAGTTGTAGTTTCCGGGTCACCTTCAAAGGTAGCCCCACATAGAGCGCATTGCAATAGTCCAAGTGAGAGATAACTAGAGCATGCACCACTCTGGCAAGACAGTCCACAGGCAGGTAGGGTCTCAGCCTGCGTACCAGGTGGAGCTGGTAGACAGCCGCTCTGGACGCAGAATTAACCTGTGCCTCCATGGACAGCTGTGAGCCCAAAATGACTCCCAGGCTGCGCACCTGGTCCTTCAGGCTCACAGTTACAGGACCAGGGAGTCCCCCACACCCACCCGCCCCTTGTCCCCCCAAAATAGTGCTTCTATCTTGTCAGGATTCAACCTCAATCTGTTAGCCGCCATCCATCCTCCAACCGCCTCCAGGCACTCACACAGGACCTTCACCACCTTCACTGGTTCTGATTTAAAAGAGAAAACACCCAAAAGCAAATCTTGCTGCCTTACTGAGCTCTCAGAATAACACCACAGCAGAAACTCTGCAATCCCCAATGCGTACAGGGTGTATACCTGAGATTTTGTGTGTGTCAGCTAGTTTACACATGTGCTTTTGACATTGTAAATAAATATACATACATTACAATTCCCGAGTAAGGAGATGGCCTTTCCCCAAGGTGTTTGCTTAGCCTTAGCCAATAGCTAAAAGGGACACCTTAAAGCAGTGGTTCTCGAGGGGTGTGGTGCAGTGCACTAGTGTGCCAGGCGAGGAAGGCAAGTGTGGCAGGAAGATTCAAGGACAATCAAAGAAGCATCTAAACCTTTCAGTGTAGTATTGTATAGTTTTGTTTTAGTTTTTTGCAGAACAGAGATAGATATCTTCAGTGCTTTTTTCTGGGGGTACACAGGGGTACACATACCCCTAAACATTTTGTGAATCTAAGTTTGGCCTCACTGAGGGGCAGTATTATGAGTAGGAAAATGAGAGTACCCCTAAACATTATTTTTTATAGAAAAAAAGCACTGGATATCTTTGCAAAATAAGAGCAAGAGCTTCAAGTGATTGTGCAAGCTCACCCCTCTCATTGAGGCCCATACACAAGAGTTATATTCTGGAAATGATTCCTGTTCTTATGTAGCTGCATTATTTTATACTTTCCGGGGATGTCCCATGATCATATTATAAAGTAGCTGTGTTCTGTGCTTTAAAGGGAGTTCTTTCTTTTGGTTCTCCAATGTATAAGAAGTACACCCAATAATCAATATCTATCAATATCAATAAAAGCATCAATATTCATACCAATATCAATACCAATTTAAAAAATCAGTGTGAGCCCAGAAAAAATAGTTTGAGAACTGCTGCCAATGGCTGGAAGATGGTTGCTTAGATGAGCATTGCTGGCCTTTGATCGCTGGTGGCTACTAGCTGTGAACAAGTTCTGCCTATTTTGGTGAGGTTTAATAGGAAGCTGTTTACAGGTTAGGAATCCAGAGATACCAAACAGGAGGCGTCTGGGAATGTTGTCATCCCCCCCACCCCACCCCACACAATTCAAGAAGGAGCTTTGACTGTGGAAACTCCAAGGTTTGGGGGAACAACTGTCATTGCTTAAAAAGCCAGCTCTGCCGACATTCTTGCCTACCCTCTCCAGCTTGGCATGCATTTTTCCTGAAGCAAACAGGTACAGCAAAAGAAACTGTTCTCTCTCCAGGACAGTCTCATCATTTGGAAACTGACCCTGTGAAAGACTGCCCCCTAGAGGCCCCTGCTGCTCAAGGAGAAGGTGGTGAGCACAAAACATTGAAATAATTCAACTAGAGTTGCTTTTGCTGAACTAGGCATTTTGGACAATAGTACATGGACGGCTCCATCTTCTACAGAAGGCGCACCTTAGAATCAGAAATGTTCTGGATCTGAGCACCCTGCTAAGCCACCCAACAGCCTACCTGGGTATCCACAGCACTGCGGGGTTCGCAAAGGCTCCATTTCCCAGCCCCCAGTGGGGCAGGTGATTCCAGGTGGCCAACAGAGGATGTGCCAAAATCCAACCGGTTGATGCAGGACCATCACAAATGCCAAAGCAAAGGTAAACCCACAAGAAAGAATCCTTAGGGCAGTCTGCACACACCAAACACAAAAAACCAAGCAGATTCCAGCTGTGTGCAATAGCCAAAAACAGGAGATAAAGGAACCTCAAAAGCATGGAGGGCAAGACAATTATTTATCTGCTTTTTTTATAAAAAAAGAATCCTTTTCAACAGGAATTGACGGAAGGGTTGGGGTATTGCCGACTAAGTCCTGCCAACCGTCTCTAGACTCGCACCCAAAACCTGCAGATGAAATTCCTCAACCAACCACCCTGCTTTGAATGGGGAGTGTGGGTAGAATCACACACCATTTGCCAGGGGAGAGCTGTGTGTCGGCTGCCACATCCATGCGCTCTCATCACCAGAGCACAGCTCACACGGCGTTGAGCAAAACGGCAGCGGGGAAGGGTTATGCCAATCACGCTCATTGCTCTGTGCCCGACTCCAGGAACCCCACACCTCAGAGCCACCAAGACTGACGGCGGCCTGTTTCTTCCTGCCCACATATAACATGCTGTCTTTGCGAGAAAAGAAACACACACACACTAGATTGAATGAACATCCTGTCCTCCGAGGAGAACCTTTTGTAATGCACACTCACACAAAGAAGGTTATTTTTTTCATATATATATATATGCAACCATGGTGCCAAATAACACCACCTGCCATCAAAACTCAGATCTGCAGGAGTCACACAATCAGGCAGGGACATCAACAGATGGTTGGGGGATCATTATAAATTGAATATAACCAAACACAAGTCCAAGTGCCATTAGAGTGCTCTGTTCAGGGGTGAAAATCTCATGCATTTGCCCCCGCCCCCCAAAGGAAATATTATGAAACTAGCACAGAACTTCAGCAACACACATTCTCTGCATGCAATATTTTTTCGGGTGTTCGGCTAGGAAGGAAATTGGTGGAAAAGTATGGGGGATACTATCAAGCACAGGAGAGGAGAGGAATTCGTTTGGGGTTTTTTTCTTCCCCAGGAACAGGCCTCCTCAAACAGCTAGAACCTGGTTTGATGGCGGGAAAGCCACACAAGAGGCAAAATTCCCAGGGCCCAAGAGACCACTCATCGTTACCAAATGGCCTTCCATGTACCAGGGGAAGCCAAGGGGCCTGCCTCTCTGGCCCAGAGCCAGCCCTGCCCAGCCTAGCCCCCTTTCCAGAGAGGATGCTCTTCAAAGAGGCATGAAATCCATCTCTTCCGTGTGTGTGTGTGTGTGTGTGTGTGTGTGTGATCACTAGCTGGAGAGAAGAGACGCGGGGAAGGTTTGGCCTCTCTCTGGGTTCGGCATTCCCCACATCAGAAGGCTGTTGCCAGGGAAATGGAATGAATGAGAGAAATTCAGAAGGAAAATGCAAAACTACCCCCACCCCTAACCAAAGCAAAAAAAAAAAGGGGGGAGCAGTTACTTCCAGGGGGAGAAAGGGGTTCGATACAGAAGCACCGAGCCTTGTCTCTTCCCTGTGCAGCAGGAGGAGGCTGATTCTGGGGAGGAGCAGGGTTTTTTTTTACACACATAATACACACACAATTGCCGCAGAGAAGGAGAAGCAAGCTGCCTGCCTGCCTGCCTGCCTGCCTGGGGAGTGAATGAATCTTCCCTCCCCCGCCGCCCCCTCGCTCTGCCAACGTCAGCCGGAGATTTGCATGGCACAAGCGGCGCCCACCGCCGTCTCCTCCTCCTCCTCCTCCTCCAAACCGGGCACCGCGGCCATTGGAGCCGGCCAGCGCTGTGTGCGCGTAAATGTGCCACGCTGAAGATGCCGCCCGCTCTCGGCTGCTTCCAGAGGGTTAAACTCCATCTCCCCCTGGCTGCCAACCCGAGTTAATTTCCACCTCCACAACACCGGGGGTTGGGGAGATTTAATAGAGGGTTATTTTTAGCATCCTTCCAACACGCGCGCACACGCGGGCGCACACACACACACCAAAAACCTTCTACAGGGAAGCTTCCCCCCGCAAAAAAGAGAGACATCTGAAAGGCCACCCCAGAAATAGATGCGGGAAAGTTTGCAGCCTGTCAAAACCTCTCCTAACCTCCGCTCACCGGGAAGCAGGGCTGAGAGGAGTTCAGGAAACCGGGGGGGGGGGGGGAGAGAGAGAGAGGTCTTTTTCAGCCTCCAAGACTCTCTCTGGGCTCTGCTGACATCTCAGCACACGCCTGCCCCTGTCTCTGCAGCCTCGGATTGCACCCACCAGCCTCTCCGGGCGCCCATCACCAGGGCCTCCAGCCCACCAATGCAAGACCCCCTGGAGGCTCCCAAACCGAGCCCAGAGGTGGAAAGATTCCCCCTCCCATGTGCAAGCAGACCGTGGCTGGCATCGCATCTTTCGGGGGGAGGTGGCGAGGGATGAGGCAAACGAGCCTCCTTCTCTTTCCCGAGGTCTTTGCAGCTGGTATTTAGACAGCTGCGTGGAGAAGGGGAGCGGGGGCCAGCGAGAGAACAGAGGGGGCCATTTACGCGCCCAGGAGAGCCCGGCCAACCTAGGCAACACGGAGCTCCAGAAAGCCCGGAGCTGGGAGGATGGAGCGGTGGACGGAGCGAGTCAGAGACGGACCGAGTCCTCCCGGGCATTGCCCGGTGCCCAGATGTGCCTCCGGCTGCATTTGCAGCTGGAGGAAGAAGAGGAGGGAGCCTGGGGCTTCCTCTCCTTCCTTCCTTTGCCCACCGCCAAATCTCCCGTTCCTCCCTCCCCACCCCAAAGTCAGCTCCCTTCAAACGGTCCCTCTCCCTGGGATGCCAGCCCCCTCCTCCGTTCCTCGGTGGCGCAGAGCAGGTCCCCCTCCCCTCTCCCTCGCTTCCCGGACCGGCGGGGAGGTGGGGGCAGCAATCCGGTCGCCTGAGCCAAGACCCGAGTTCGAGCCTCGTTCGGTTGAGATTTGGGGGTGGGGGAGTGCGAAAGAGCTGCTTTTTGAGCCCCGGAAGGTCGGGGGTGCGAAGAGAAGGCTCTCCATGCTTGCAAGGTCACCACGACGCGGGAGGTGGGCTGTTTTCCCCCCTCCGGTGGAGAGAGAGAGAGAGAGAGCAGTAGCGAGCCGGTGGCCGGCACTCACCGTAGACGCCTTGCCCGGAGATGCCCTCCAGCAGCACGGCGAGCAGCCACACGGCCCCGTAGGCTAAATCCATCTTGGCGGCGGCGGGAGCAGCGGCAGCCACATATCCGGGCGGAGGGGACCGGGAGCAGGAGGAGGCGCGCCCCGCTCGCTCGCTCGCTCCGCCACGGCCCGCTCGCGGCTCCCGAGGATGGAGGAGGGCGAGGACGAGGATGGAGAGGGAGGCAGCGGCAGGAGGAGGAGGCGGAGAGGAGGCGCCCCCCGGGCAGGAGGCGACGCGCGGCGGCGGCGGAGGCTCCGAGCCCCGGCTAGATCGCGGCGTCCTTGCGCGGCGCACTCTGCTGCGGCGGGGCCGGCGGCAGCGGCTCGGCGGCGGCGGCGGAACAGGGCGCAGCCATGGCGGGAGCGCCCCCGGCGCACTCCCGGGCCTGCGGGCGGCTGGCTCTTTCCTCCTCCTCCTGCAGCGGCGGGCCCGGGCTGGGAAAGGCAGGATGCGCGCCTGGCAGCAGCTGCGGGGCTTGCGCGCCGCGGTCACGTTGGGCGCTACGTGCTCCGAGCCGCCAGCCGACAAGGCAGCCCCGAGCTGGCCGCGTCAACCGCGCGCCGCCGCCGCCGCTACCGCCGCCACAGCCGCTGGGACCGCTGGTGCCGCCGCCTCTCGCTTCTCCTCCTCGCGAGCGCCGCGGAATGGGAGGCGCCGCGCCTGCCTGCCTCCCGCTTGCCCAGCCTCCGCGCACCTCCTCCTTCCTTCCCTCCTCCTGGCCTGTGGGAAGCTCGCCGGCTTGCGGGCAGCACCGCACGCTTCGTCGGCAAGCGGTCGGGTGCAGGGATCTCGCTCACGTCTGCTTGGACATCTTTGGCTAGGGCGCGCCGACCCGTCTCCTGGGGAGAGTCGAGAGGGATGGAAAGAGGTCCTCCTTCACGCAGCGCATAGCTAAAGCGTGGAAATGCCCCCTCCTCGTGGGGGGGGGGGGCAGCGGCGGCCACCGACTTGGAGGCTTTAAAAGAGGCAAACAGAAATTGGCGGGGAAGACGGCCCTCGATGGCTACCAGCCAGAATGGCTCTGCTGTGTCTCCACAGTTGGAGGCAGCGATGCTTCTGAATGCCCGTTGCTGAAGGCTGCAGGGAGAGAGAGAGGCTCTTGCGCTCAAGGGCTTGCTTATGGGCATCATCTGGCTGGCCATCGTGAGAACCGGATTGCTGGGCTAGACGGGCCACTGGCCTGATCCAGCAGGCTCAATTTATGTTCTTAATGGACAGGGCTAACTAAACACCAGGAAGAACTTTCTGACACTAAGAGCTGTTAGACAGCGGAACGCTCTCCCTCTGGAGAAGGTGGACTCTCCTTCCTTGGAGGTTTTAAAGCAGAAGTTGGATGGCCATTTGCCCTGGATCCTTTAGCTGAGATTCCTGCATTATAGCGGGTTGGACTAGATGACCCTTGGGGTCCCTTCCAACTCTACAATTCTAGGATTTTAGGCCCATTAATATAAGCCATAAATCAAGGAGGGCTACCAATGGCTACTAGATACGGTGGCTATGCTCTCCGCCACTGTTGGAGGCAATAATGCTTCTGAATCCCAATTGTTGGAGACTACAAGAGGGGGGAGAGTTCTGTGTTCAGGTCCTGCTCCTGTGTTTCCCACAATGAGCATCTGTTTGGCCACTGTGAGAAGAGGGTGCTGGATTAGACGGTCCATTGGGCCATCACCCTGGGACCTTAGGGTGACGGGAGGGGAATAAATAAGTGAAGAATAGTTATGTTCTTAAATATGTGACTCCTGGTCCTGGTCCTGGAAGCCAAAGCAAAGCCAGCCATAACCGCTGCCCCCAATCTGGATGACATGATGTGCAAGGGGACTCTAGCAGCATTTCCCCCCAAGCTGGGGAACTCTGCACCACACTTTTGGGCATCAGGTCTTTTCACCGACTTGATTTTGGGTGGGCTCAGAAGCCAGTTGACACCCACAAGACATACCCTTCCCAGGAACTTCTCAAAAGCGAAGACATAGAATCATAGAATCATAGAATCATAGAATCATAGAATCATAGAATCATAGAATCATAGAATCATAGAGTTGGAAGAGACCACAAGGGCCATCGAGTCCAACCCCCTGCCAAGCAGGAAACACCATCAGAGCACTCCTGACATATGGTTGTCAAGCCTCTGCTTAAAGACCTCCAAAGAAGGAGACTCCACCACACTCCTTGGCAGCAAATTCCACTGTCGAACAGCTCTTACTGTCAGGAAGTTCTTCCTAATGTTTAGGTGGAATCTTCTTTCTTGTAGTTTGGATCCATTGCTCCGTGTCCGCTTCTCTGGAGCAGCAGAAAACAGCCTTTCTCCCTCCTCTATGTGACATCCTTTTATATATTTGAACATGGCTATCATATCACCCCTTAACCTCCTCTTCTCCAGGCTAAACATGCCCAGCTCCCTTAGCCGTTCCTCATAAGGCATCATTTCCAGGCCTTTGACCATTTTGGTTGCCCTCCTCTGGACACGTTCCAGTTTGTCAGTGTCCTTCTTGAACTGTGGTGCCCAGAACTGGACACAGTACTCCAGGTGAGGTCTGACCAGAGCAGAATACAGTGGCACTATTACTTCCCTTGATCTAGATGCTATACTCCTATTGATGAGGCCCAGAATTGCATTGGCTTTTTTAGCTGCCGCGTCACACTGTTGGCTCATGTCAAGTTTGTGGTCAACCAAGACTCCTAGATCCTTTTCACATGTACTGCTCTCAAGCCAGGTGTCACCCATCTTGTATTTGTGCCTCTCATTTTTTTTGCCCAAGTGCAATACTTTACATTTCTCCCTGTTAAAATTCATCTTGTTTGTTTTGGCCCAGTTCTCTAATCTGTCAAGGTCGTTTTGAAGTGTGATCCTGTCCTCTGGGGTGTTAGCCACCCCTCCCAGTTTGGTGTCATCTGCAAATTTGATCAGGATGCCCTTGAGTCCATCATCCAAGTCGTTGATAAAGATGTTGAATAAGACCGGGCCCAAGACAGAACCCTGTGGCACCCCACTAGTCACTCTTCTCCAGGATGAAGAGGAACCATTGATGAGCACCCTTTGGGTTCGGTCAGTCAGCCAGTTACAAATCCACTGAGTGGTAGCATAGTCAAGACCGCATTTTACCAGCTTCTTTACAAGAATATCATGGGGCACCTTGTCAAATGCCTTGCTGAAATCAAGGTAGACTACATCCACTGCGTTCCCTTCATCTACCAGGCTTGTAATTCTGTCAAAAAACGAGATCAGGTTAGTCTGACATGACTTATTTTTCAGAAATCCATGCTGACTATTGGTGATCACAGCATTCCTTTCTAGGTGCTCACAGACTGTTTGCTTAATGATCTGCTCCAGAATCTTCCCTGGTATTGATGTCAGACTGACTGGGCGGTAATTATTTGGGTCCTCTCTTTTCCCTTTTTTGAAAATAGGGACAACATTTGCCCTCCTCCAGTCTGCCGGGACTTCGCCTGTTCTCCAGGAATTCTCAAAGATGACTGCCAGTGGTTCTGAAATCACATCTGCCAGTTCTTTTAATACTCTTGGATGCAGTTCATCTGGCCCTGGAGACTTGAATACATCTAGACTAGCCAAGTATTCTTGTACTATCTCCTTAGTTATTCTGGGCTGTGTTTCCTCTGCTGAATCATTTGCTCCAAATTCTTCAGGTCGGGCATTGTTTTCTTTATCGGAGAAGACTGAGGCAAAGAAGGCATTGAGGAGTTCAGCCCTTTCTGTGTCCCCTGTTTGCATTTCACCATCTTCTCCTCTGAGTGACCCCACGGTTTCTTTGTTCTTCCTTTTGCTACGAACATACCCATAAAAGCCTTTTTTGTTGCTTTTAACCTCTCTAGCAAGCCTGAGTTCATTTTGTGCTTTAGCTTTTCTGACTTTGTGTCTACACGTGCTGGCTATTTGTTTGAATTCCTCTTTGGTGGTTTCCCCCCTTTTCCATTTTTTGTACACATCCTTTTTTGACCTTAACTCAGTTAAAAGTTCTTTAGATAGCCATCCTGGCTTCTTTAGGCACCTTCCATGTTTCCGTCTCATTGGTATTGCCTGAAGTTGTGCTTTTACTATCTCCCTCTTAACAAACTCCCAGCCATCTTGAACTCCCTTTCCTTTTAGTATTACTGTCCATGGGATCTCACCCAGCACTTCCCTAAGCTTTATGAAGTCGGCTTTCTTAAAGTCGAGAAATTGAGTCCTAGTATGCTTGGCTGCTCCTTTCCGCTGTATAGTAAACTTCAGAAGAGCATGATCACTCGCGCCTAATGATCCTTCCACTTCTACCCCACTAACCAGGTCATCAACATTGGTTAGGACCAGATCTAAAATGGCTGTTCCTCTTGTTGCTTCTCCCACTTTCTGGACAATGAAGTTGTCTGCAAGGGCAGTGAGGAATCTGTTTGACCTTATGCTCTTGGCTGAGTTTGACATCCAACAAATATCCGGGTAATTGAAGTCCCCCATTACTACTATCTCCCTTCCTTTTGCATGCTTGGCCATCTGTTCCAGGAAGGCATCATCTATGTCCTCCGTTTGGCTTGGGGATCTATAGTAAACTGCCACAATGAGGTCACTGTTATTCTTCTCTCCCTTAATTTTGACCCAAATGCTCTCACTTTGGCTTTGAGGTTCTAAATCTTGGATCTCTTCACAGGTATACACATCCCTGACATATAACGCCACTCCTCCTCCTTTCTGGTCTGTTTCTTTGAAATAGATTGTATCCCTCCATTATTACATTCCAATCGTGGGATTTATCCCACCAGGTTTCAGTGATTCCTATTATGTCATATTTAGTTTGCTGTACCAGGAGCTCAAGCTCATCTTGTTTATTTCCCATGCTTTGCGCATTAGTGTACAGACATTGAAGTCCATTAATCATTCCCCCGTGTCTCTTATTTAAGGATTTTCTCCTCCCACCACTAGGTCTGCATGCTCTTTGCTCCATTCGGTCTATGACATTTGGATGATCATCTTCATCAATTGATAGACTCCTACCTTCAGGAGCACTGTCTCCCTCCCCCACATTAGTCAGTTTAAAGCCCTCCTGATGAGGTTTCTGAGATTTTTTGCAAAAACATTCCTCCCAACCGTTGTGAGGTGCAGCCCATCGCTTGCCAGAAGTCCATCTTCAAGAAACTGCATTCCGTGATCTAAGAATCCAAACCGTTCCTGTTTGCACCATTTGCGAAGCCAGTTGTTCACTTCCACTATTTTTCCCTCTCTCCCTGGGCCACGTCGTTCAACTGGGAGGACAGATGAGATGACAATTTGTGCATTTAATTGCTTCAATTTCCTGCCCAGAGCCTCGTAATCTCTTTTGATCTTCTGGAGGCTATTGCTTGCAGTGTCATTGGTTCCCACATGAACCAAGAGGAAGGGGTATTTGTCAGTGGGTTTTATGATTCCTTGCAGTCGTTCAGTTACATCTTGGATCTTAGCCCCGGGGAGACAGCACACTTCCCGAGACATCTTGTCAGGCCCACAGATCACTGCTTCTGTTCCCCTCAGTAGGGAATCCCCTATCACCACTACACGCCTCCTCTTAGGTCTGGTCGGGGTTCTTCTGTGAGCTGTCGGTTCCAAGGTCGCCTGGACATTCCCAGAGGACTGCCTTTGCTCCTCGTCTTCATATACCTGATCGACTGTAATGAGGGAGAGATCCTCAAATGGAGTCTGCTCTTCGTCTTCCATGCTAGGGGAAAGGACCTCAAAGCGATTGCGTATTTCTAAACAATCAGAGCGAACCCTGGGCCTCCTACTTCTTTGAGTCACGTTTCTCCATATATCTGGCTCCTGTGTTGGTGAACTAGCCACCTTCTCAGGGGAGTCCCCTGTCTCTTCCTTGGTGGAGACGGTGTGCTCTGTTGCTTCCAAGAAGAGTTCCAGCTCTCTAATTCTTTGGAGCGTAGCTACACGTTCCTCCAGTTGCTGGACTTTGTCTTTTAAGAGGGCAATCAACATGCAATTGCTGCAGGTAAAGCTGCCTGCAACCTTTGGCAAGATGGCAAACATTGCGCAGGAACCACAGGCGACTGCAGCTGTTCCCTCACCCTCCATCTTGGGAACGTGTCGTTGGGGGTGACTACAGTGGTCCTCTATCATAAAAAGTGTGGAGACAGGACAAATAAATCCCTCCCAAAAAAACCTAGGTCTCCCCCAACAAATGTTTGAGACTAGCTCCCCTAAATCTAAAATATGGATCAAACTGCGCACGCCGCTAGGCGCGCGCCGCTGCCCTAAGGCTCTGATAAGCTCCTCCCACAGCTAATCACCTACCTCAACAGAAGCCCTGCCCCCTCTGACCTTTGCCCAGAGAGAGCAGCTAAACAGCCACAAGAAACTCACACAGGAAAACCCTTTTTGTTCCTTCTTCAGCCGCTGCCCTAAGGCTCTGATAAGCTCCTCCCACAGCTAATCACCTACCTCAACAGAAGCCCTGCCCCCTCTGACCTTTGCCCAGAGAGAGCAGCTAAACAGCCACAAGAAACTCACACAGGAAAACCCTTTTTGTTCCTTCTTCAGCCGCTGCCCTAAGGCTCTGATAAGCTCCTCCCACAGCTAATCACCTACCTCAACAGAAGCCCTGCCCCCTCTGACCTTTGCCCAGAGAGAGCAGCTAAACAGCCACAAGAAACATGCATATATACAGAAAGAAGTTCCCAAAGTCAACCTGGGAGGGGGAATAAGAGGGTGACCTGCATTATTCTCAAGGCCCCCTCTTCCTTCTGGGATAAACATCAACAGCTGCTTTGTGTTGAATCAGTCCACTGGCTAGTACCTGTTCTCCAAGATCTGAAGACCTGTCACTGAAGTTATGGAGATGGTCTGCAGGCAATGTGTGTCTTCTTCCACTGAGCTATAGCTCTTCCCACACATGATTTAATTTTCATTTCCTCAAATATGGGCTAATCTGGGATTTGAGTCTGGGACATGACCCCCAAAGTGAGAACTGGGACCCTTGGCCAAGGATGATTAGCCTGTAGCCCTCTAGATGGGGCTGGACTCCAGATCCCATCTGCCCCGGGGAGCTTAGCCAACCACCATCCGACAACATCTAGATGGCCCACAGATTCCTCCTGCCCTACACAAAGAAGTTGAAAACTTTCAAGAGATGGACAGTTCATAAATTTTGGGGTGAATGAATCTATGCTATCAAGAGAAAGAACGGAGGAGGCTGATCTAGCAGGTCTCTCCTTATGTTCTTAAATTCATTGAGTACAAGGCTATCACTAGACAATGCAGGAGCATTCATGGAGCAGAGTGAGGTGTGTGGACTCCAATACAGACAACTTCCAGTCTACATGGGGGTTACGTTCCAATGTGCCATGCTTTTAAGTGAAATCGAGTACATTTGAAACACCATTGAAAAAGCCTGCATAGTTTTCTGTGCCCCTTTCTGTGACTTTTTTGTGTGACATTTTTGGGTCACTTCCACGTTCAGTGCAATGCTCAAATGCACGGTCATGCACATATCGGGTGCGCCTACAATGGTCGTTGCCTGTACTAATCCGCCACTAATGCACTATTTTTGTGTTAATTATATGTTGCAGAAAACACCTGCAAAAAGCCCCATCAATTGACAGGGGCCTCGTTTCCCACTGGCTGGCTTCCCATGGGCATTTGACTGGCCAACGTTGGAATGGGATGCTGTGCTATGATGGGCCATTGGCCTGATCCAGCAGGACCCCTGTGCACTCTTTCCAGCATTTGAGAGAGTTTCTGAATACAAGTTGCTGGCAATCACAAATGGGGAGAGGGGCTGTAGTGCTTCTATCCCGCTTGCATGGTTCCTATTGGAACATCTGGTTGGCCACTGTGAGAACAGGACCTTGGGCCTGATCCAGCAGACAGGCTCCCGTTCTGAGACAATAAAAGCAAGACAACAACAACAAAATAGCATTTAATAAGCACCACCTAGATGGCCTGGGCAAATAAAAGGTATTTGCTGGAGGGACATTTCAAGCAGCAGAAGGCAGGTCTTCCTGGAGAGAATTCTAGAGACAGGGTGCCAACACTGAGAAGGCCCTCCCAAGAGGACCTCACTAGCTAGTCAGAGTACTTGTGTGAGAGAAGGGATCCTTGGTAATGAGGTCCATGGGGACCTGCCTTCTACTGGATCAGATTATTTCATCTCAGTATTCTCCATTCAGTCACACAGTGACACTCTGTGGTCTCAGACAGTGAATGGTCCTGCCCATAGCCTGTTATATTTTCTCCAGGATCAGAGACAGACAGCCTCTCAAAAAGCCAGTTGCTGGGTTTCATGAACGGGAGAATGGTCTTGTGCTTCTGGGCTTCCCAAAGATACCTGGTTCATCACCATGGAAAGCACTAAGCTGGGCTGGAGAGGCCTTTGTCCTGATCCAGCCAGGCTCTTCTTAGCAGGCCCAGCCCTATCATTAGGCTGAGGGAAGTGCCTGCCTCGGGTGGCAGTTCCTGAGGGAAGGGGACACAGCTGTGTGATCTGTTCGACTTCCCCTGAGCCTCTGAAGGAAGTCAGACATGGAGGAGCTGTCCCTTTGCCAGTGCTGAATTGGGATGCAACTCCGAGCATGGTTGGCTTTTGCACATGGGTTGGGGTGCAGGGTCCCATATGGTTCTTCATTCCAGGCGGCAAAGTGTTGTTGGCCAGCCCTGCTCCTTACTAGAGTTCAAGGGCTCTTTCCATTCAGGCAAGAATGCTTGGGGTGGAAAAGGGGTGGTCAGTGAGTGGTGTGACCAGAGGAGAGGGGAAATAGCTGGGGTAAAAGCTCCAAAGACCAGAGAAGATGCCACATCCTGGTTCATCAGTGGCAAAGGGCTTGTTGTTGTTTAGTCGTTTAGTCGTGTCCGACTCTTCGTGACCCCCTGGACCAGAGCACGCCAGGCACTCCTGTCTTCCACTGCCTCCCGC
This sequence comes from Podarcis muralis, assembly GCF_964188315.1. Lineage (NCBI taxonomy): Eukaryota > Metazoa > Chordata > Lepidosauria > Squamata > Lacertidae > Podarcis > Podarcis muralis. The sequence continues at coordinate 2,795,194 of NC_135655.1, forward strand.
AGTTTAGTCAAACTCATGCTGGTAGCTTTGAGAACACTGTCCAACCATCTCGTCCTCTGTCGTCCCCTTCTCCTTGCGCCCTCCATCTTTCCCAACATCAGGGTCTCCTCCAGGGAGTCTTCTCTTCTCATGAGGTGGCCAAAGTCTTGGAGCCTCAGCTTCACGATCAGTCCTTCCAGTGAGCACTCAGGGCTAATTTCCTTAGGAATGGATAGGTTTGATCTTCTTGCAGTCCACGGGACTCTCAAGAGTCTCCTCCAGCACCAGAATTCAAAAGCATCAATTCTTTGGCGATCAGCCTTCAATTCTTCGGCGATCAGGCAAAGGGCTAGAAGATGCAAAAGCAGCCTGAGGACCAGACCATCCATTCATTTCCCCTCCTTCCTGCTTGGCAGACATTCTTGAAGGCAACGCTCCAGATCATTTTGCTGTCTCGGCTTGAGATTTGAGCACATGAGTCTGTGCAAGGGCTTTCACACATGTGAGGGGGGGGGGAGCCAGGGCCTTCCAAATCCAATTTTAAGGTGGTGAGTCAGCCTCCATGGTTTGATATGGCATGCTAATGGCATTTCCTCCCAGCAAAAGAAAAAGGGGGGTTGTTCTTTACACAGAACCAACACCCCCCGACCCAAGGGAATGTGTCCTGTCCTCCACCCCAGCCCTGTCTTTGGCAAACACGGGAAATTGTCAAAACTCTCAAAACTTGGCATCGTAGGAAAGCAAAACTGCCTTCCCCTCCCCATCCCAAAATGTTGTGAATACATTTCGAATTGGCATATAAAAATAAGGAGCAGGCATATGTTAAACCATACTGGGAGATTCCAGCAATGTAGGCATTGCTTAAACATGACATATCTGAGCTAATCTCTAATTGGGGTCCCTGCATACATTACATTTTAGGTGTACATCTAATGTTTTCCCCCGCAAATGTACACCTAGAAATTTGTCCAGAATTTCCAGCAGAAAACTCAATGCCTATTTCTTTTCATTAACTGTTATTTATAACATTCATTGATTTAACAAAATGTATATGTCACACATGTATATTAGAACCCATAAGCTGTATCACATGGAATATTTAAAATTATCAATTAAAACATGTAAAAGCAACTAAAAACATTTAAAGATAATTAACGTTAACAGTAAAAAAAAAAAAAAGACACATCAATATCTACGAGTCTAGATGGGCTTACCTAAACAACAACAACAAAAATTAATCAGTCACTGAAAAGAGCACAGTGAATGCGCCTGTCTGGTGTCAATCGGCAGGCAGTTCCAAAGTTTAGGCGCTGTGCTAAAATATTGATTTCTTAGAAGTGCAGTGTAAGTGTTATTTGGAATCTGTGACAGCATCAGTTCTACAGACTGAAGTGGTTGAGGTCAGGTGACCCAACAAGTAAACTGGTTCCAAGTTACTAAGAGTTTTATATACCACTTTGAACAGGTCCCAGTAAGAAGTTGGCAGCCAGTGCAGATCTCTGAGCAGAGGTGCAACATGCTTTTCAGGAGGCACTGATGGCCACCAACTTGGGGGTCTTTGTCTATGAATTAGACCAGGGGTGGCCAACTCCCAAAAGACTGTGATCTACTCACAGAGTTAAAAACTGGCAGTGATCTACCCCCTTTTGGGGGGGGGGGGTTCAGGTCAAAGTTGTTGATTTTTTTTCAGGGAGGAGGTAAAATGTTGAGCTTTTTTTAAGGGAGCCACAGTTGTTCAGCTTCTTTGGGGGGAGCCAATGATCTACCAGTGATCTACCAGTAGATCATGATCTACCTGTTGGACATGCCTGAATTAGACAAATTCATAGAAGAGAACACTATCAATGGCAGCTAGCCAGGATGGCTTTGCTCTGCCTCCACTTTTGAAGCTACAGTGCTTCTGAATACCAGTTGCTGAAAACTGCAAGAGGGCAGGCTGTTCTTGTTCCTGAAATCTGTTTGCAGGTTTCCCATTGGGGTATTTGGTTGGCCACTGTGAGAACAGGAGGCTGGGCTAGAGGGATCCAGCAGGATCCTCTTATGTTCTTGCTGTGAGAAAACAAACAAACAGAAGCCTCCCTTTCCTTTTCCTCCCTCTTGTCAGTGCAATATCCGTGCCCAAAATGAATGACAGATGATGCAGGCTGCAAAGAGCTGACCTGCTTGTCAAAATGTCCGTCCAGAAGGGGCAGATGGTGGTAGGCCAAAGCCTTAACTAGATTGGGAGGCATCAAGCCAAGATACCTGATGCTATCTTGGCTGTCGACGGGACTGTAGTTCCGCTGCAAAGCCAAGACGGTGTTGCATGAGGGTTGAGTTCTCATTGAAGGGGAAAATCAAGGACTGTGTTGTATTGCAGGTTGGGGGCTCACAGGATTGGATGTCCCTCTGGCCTTCTCCAAATGTGCTCAGCTCTTTCACCCTTTCTTTAGAAGTCTTGAGTCTCCAAGTACCTACCACCTTTGTCACCCTCCTCTGGACACAGTTCAGTTTGTCAACATCTTTCTTAAACTGTGGATCCAAACCTGAAGACAGACCCCAGCTTACCCTCCAAGGTTTCTCCAATGAAAATAGGGATGTCCTATTCTACATCAGGAAGTTTCTCCCACATTTGATCTCTCCACAGACATAAACGTCATATACTCATATACAGGGACGCAGGTGGCACTGTGGTATAAATCACTGAGCCTCTTGGGCTTGCTGATCAGAAGGTTGGCAGTTCGAATCCACGTGAGGGACTGAGCTCCCGTTGCTCTGTCCCAGCTCCTGCCAGCCTAGCAGTTCAAAAGCACACCAGTGCAAGTAGATAAATAGGTACCGCTGCTGCGGGAAGGTAAATGGAGTTTCCATGCGCTCTGGTTTCTGTCACGGTGTCCCATTGCACCAGAAGCAGTTTAGTCCTGCTGGCCACATGACCTGGAAAACTGTCTGCGGACAATCGCCGGCTCCCTCTGTCTGAAAGCAAGATGAGCACCACAACCCCATAGTCACCTTTATCCAGACTTAACTGTCCAGGGGTCCTTTACTTTTGTATGTTGTTGTTGTTTAGTCATTTAGTTGTGTCCGACTCTTCGTGACCCCATGGACCAGAGCACGCCAGGCACTCCTGTCTTCACTCTTTTGTGTACTCATATACATTGATCACCTTGAGTCAATTGCAACGTCTCAGCCTCACCTGCCTCACAGGTTTGTTGTGAAGAAAAAAGGTGCGAAGGAAGGGATAATGTGTAACACCTTCAATAGATAAATAGAATGAAATAAAATTGGACTAGATGAATCCCAGCTCTGCAATTTTATGATTCGATGTTATGCTGCAGCTTGTCTTCCACCGAAAGCTACATCATTCGCCTCGCCGTCCACCATGGCAAAACGCTGCAACTTAACTTAATTTACAGAATTAATTATGTAAATTGTGTTGCCATTATGTTCTTCCACCCCATTCATTTCAATGCAAAGGAAACCCAATGCAAATCGGGGGGAGGGAAGGATCAATTACTTGCCATTTGCAGACAGAAAACAACACTAGCAGCAAATGCTGATCATATTTGCAAGATTGATTTCCATTCCAGACATGGGGATGACAAATAAGCAAGCATTGGCAATTTCCACTCCGGTTTCTGTCAGAATTCTGTGACACCCCTGCAAGACAGACACATCTGCCGGGCAGCTGCACCAGGTGCTATGTCACTGCAGTTAGACAGACCATGATCCCTTATGCAGTCATGTTGTTGTTGTTGTTTAGTCGTTTAGTCGTGTCCAACTCTTCGTGACCCCCTGGACCAGAGCACGCCAGGCACTCCTGTCTTCCCCTGCCTCCCGCAGTTTGGTCAAACTCATGCTGGTCGCTTCAAGAACACTTTCCACCATCTCGTCCTCTGTTGTCCCCTTCTCCTTGTGCCCTCCATCTTTCCCAACATCAGGGTCTTCTCCAGGGAGTCTTCTCTTCTCATGAGGTGGCCAAAGTCTTGGAGCCTCAGCTTCACAATCTGTCCTTCCAGTGAGCATTCAGGGCTGATTTCCTTAAGAATGGAGAGGTTTGCAGTCATACTGGCCAACATTTCCCCTCTCTGAGGGCTCCTGTGCCCTTAACATCTGCTTTACAACTGTAACCTCAACAGGTGGTGATATCCATATCACTGTATGGGTATGCTGGAAAAGCTTCACTTATAGAACTTTTCTTTATCCATTACTTTTGTATCCCATCCTTTCCCCAAGGAGGAAAGGGGCTGTGGGCACTGCCCTCCCCTTCCATTCATTGCCATAACAGAAATTGGGGTTAGCCTGGCACGGGGCCAGTGGATCAAGGTCAGCCAGTGGCTCAACTCCATGGCAGACTGGAGATTTTACAGAACCATAGAAATGGAGAGCTAGAAGGGACCCCAAGCGTCCTCTTGTCCAACTCTCCACAATGTAGGAATCACATCTGAAGAATGCACCTGTGGCTTAAAAACTTCCAATGAAGGCGAGTCCATTGCCTTTCCAGGCGGGGCTTTTTCCCCAGCCAGAGCTCAACTCCAGAACCTTCCAGCTGGGTGCCATTGATATAAGGGAACAAGGGAGAAGTTCGTGGTGAGCTCCAGCCCCTCTGTTTCTAGAAAAATAGCATGGTTTCCAGGTAACCAAACTAACCACCAAGAACTCTTCCTAAGGTTTAGCCAGACTCTCTTTTCTTGCCATTGGTTGAGGTCCTAACTTCTTGCAGCAGAAAAGAAGCTTGCTGCAAACTTCCATGCGACAGCAATTCTATGGCTATCCAATTGTGGGAATGTTGTCGATACAGTGGTACCTCGGGTTAAGTACTTAATTCATTCCGGAGGTCTGTTTTTAACTTGAAACTGTTCTTAACCTGAAGCACTACTTTGGCTAATGGGGTCTCCTGCTGCCGCCATGCTGCCGGAGCACGATTTCTGTTCTCATCCTGAAGCAAAGTTCTTAATCCGAGGTAATATTTCTGGGTTAGCGGAGTCTGTAACCTGAAGCGTATGTAACCTGAAGCGTATGTAACCCGAGGTTCCACTGTACTAGGAGAGGATATATTGATTTAATAGTATCCTTCCTAACCCACGCTTGTGAGTCAGCAGCAGAGAGACATTCCCCAATAGATAGCAGGAAGCTAGTTGGTAGACTTCTCCGAATCTCTTTACTTAACCAATCCAACCCGGCTTCGTTCAGATTGGAGTGTATTCCTGGCAAGACCCCTTTTAAAGGTAAAGGTAAAGGGACCCCTGACCATTAGGTCCAGTCATGGCCAACTCTGGGGTTGCAGCGCTCATCTCGCTTTATTGGCCGAGGGAGCCGGTGTCCAGCTTCCGGGCCATGTGGCCAGCATGACTAAGCTGCTTCTGGTGAACCAGAGAAGCGCACGGAAATTCCGTTTACCTTCCCGCCGGAGAGGTACCTATTTATCCACTTGCACTTTGACGTGCTTTCGAACTGCTAGGTTGGCAGGAGCAGGGACCGAGAGACAGGAGCTCACCCCGTCGCGGGGATTCGAACCGCTGACCTTCTGATCGGCAAGTCCTAGGCTCTGTGGTTTAACCCACAGCGCCACCCGCATCCCAAGACCCCTTTTAACCCTCCAAAAAAGGATAAAGACATAAGAAGCTTCTTTTAAAAGTATAACAAGAAGTTTATGCAGATCCAGTTCGCAGCTGGATCCCTGAAGTCAGGCTTTAGCTTGTAGCTACAGATATAGTGTGGCTTACATCCTTGTAAGGATGGGTCCATGCACTGCTGGCAGAAAGTCAGCCGTGCAGTCCAAGAGAAGAAAAGGCATCAAAGGAGAAGACTGGACCTTTTGTGGGGTCTGCCAGGGTCAACCCCACCTACCTGGCCACATGCAAGGGGAGGATGATCCAGACCAGGTGGAACAGGAAGTTCAACTGGCTGGATCAACATCCCCCTGTCCGTGTCCACTCTAGGCAAACAAGGAATGTTGCATTTGACTGCTCCAATGGATACATCCCACACCTATCACCTCTCAGTCTTCTCTTCTTCCAGCTTGAACACCTCCAACTCCCTCAACCATTCCTCATAAAGTTTGGTTTCCAGACCCTTGATCACATAATCCTGCCTTGTCGATATGCTACTTAAATTGTGGCACCCACAACTGGACACACTTCTCCTGGTGGGGTTTGACCAAAGCACAATGGCTTCCCTTTGTCAGGACACTCCATTTCTGTTGATTAGACCTCAGGCCTGTCTGCCATTTGAAAGAACAGTGTCCCAGCGAGCAAGAAAACCCACTATTTGGCAAAGTTCCTGCAGTTCCTGCCATCTAACCCGGCTGCTATTGTGAGAAGGGGAGAGCTCACTGCCTCATGGGATTTTGCCTGCAATTAATATTCAACGCACACCTAGAATCCCATAAGTAAATAGCTGCAAATGGTTGGGTCCATCATATTTCTCTTTAAATGTGCCAAACTAATTCAATTTCATTCCAATTCGAAATGGGCTTGATAATGTTGACCTCCTCACTTCTCACACATTACATCAATCAGAACACCGCCAACCTGGATGGCTTTAAAGGGGGGTTAGATAAATTCCTGGAGGAGAGGGCTATCAATGGCTCCTAACCACAATGGCGAGGTTCTACCTCCACAAATGGAGACAGCAATACTTCCAACTTGCAACATTCTTCTGGTTGGCCACTGTGAGAAAGGATGCTAGACTAGACTGGGAGATTCACCAAGGCACTTGCTGACCTGGGCTGCTCAGTTGTCCACCTGCCTGCCCCCATCTCCCATCGCCCTTCTCCAAACCCTCCAGCACAGCTGTGATGGACCAGCAGCTCTGAGAGCCCATTTTGTTGGATGCTGTAGTTCAGAGCACCACCTGTTGGCAGCCATGTGAACTGCAGAGTGACAACATCCTTAGAAAATATCGGGTTTACATAAAGCACACACAAATCTCTATCTCTATCCCTATCTCTAATGTGGATTTCCAGCTGTGAAGAGACCGGAAATACACAGACGAAAAGAGTCTTGTGGATTAGATATGGTCCTCAACCAGGGGGCCAATTATGCTAGGGAATTTTTTAATTTTATGAGCTATGTGACTTTGCTGTAGTTTGAACTTTTTACACAGCCTTTTCATGCACTGTGATATTTTATGTGTTGTGACTTTGTTGTCATTGATTATAGTCTAGTAATGATTTGCTGTAACTGTTGAGAGTGGATTTCTGTTTATTCTTTGCTGACATTTTGAGAGTTAATTTTATTGCATAATATATTCTAAACGGATTATTGAACATTACTTGATACAAGTTGCTTATTTTAAGGTCATGTTTTTTATTATGACACATCTGCATTGGGTCAGATTGTTACAGGATGTGTGATCCTCGTTTTGTATTTTGTTGTTTCTGCAGCTTACGGAAACTGCCCTGTGTAGAGCGATAGAGAAAGATGGTATACAAATTAAAAGGGAAATGAAGAAATGAAATCTGTGTCACTTAATGGAGTGCATAGCGGAAGCTACTTTATGCAGAAGGGAATGGGTGGTTGCCAGCTGGGCGGGGGGGGGGGGGGGAGGCAATCTGTCCAGCTCCTTTAAAAAGTTCTATATGCAGAAATCACCAAGTCAACCTCTGCTAGCTCCTTCCATTTGTTACAACAAATGAGAGGGATCCGTTTCCGGCCAGGATGCTGCCCTCCCAGTTCCCATGCATTGCAACGGATTAGAAGACCTGCAATTGCTGGCGACCGAGACCCTGTTATAAGAACATCTCCGGGGCTCAGCTCCAATGCTGGGAAGAACACCGATTTGTCAAGGGTTAAATCCTATGTAACCATTCCACGGTTGCCTTTTAGCATTTTGATTGCGTGTCCCACTGAGCCAATTTTCCAGGAAGGCCGGTGATGCATTTGAATGTCAAGAAAGTCATTGGCCGATATGGGTTTTTGCAACCCCCCATGAAAAGGTCTCCCCTCCATAAGAGACACTTGGGACAGTCTGCAACAGGCAGCCCACTCCTGCCCCCAAGCCATATCTCTGAAGGCTTCCATCTGTAAGCAGCTCCCTGAACACAGCAAACAAGCAAAGGGCTGTTGTGCTCTAGCCTTGCTTAGTAGCTTCCTGCTGGGACATCTGTTGACCACTGTGAGACCAGGATGCTGAACTAAATGGTCCTCTTCTGACATCCTTGAATTAGGCCAAGTATTTGGAGTTTTGGGAAAAAAGATGATTGGGATGAGATATGATGGGTTTTTATTTTTTAAAATGATGGGTTTTTATTTTATATATTTTTAAATATATATATATAAATGATGTGAAGGGAGAGAGCATTTCCCACAACACTTTCTCCTAATACTTGAGTCGCTCAAGGAACTTCATAGGCAGCAGATTCACCACAGGCACCGTATTTTTCGCTCCATAAGACGCACTAGACCATAATCATAGAATCATAGAGTTGGAATAGACCACAAGGGCCATCGAGTCCAACCCCCTGCCAAGCAGGAAACACCATCAGAGCACTTCTGACATATGGTTGTCAAGCCTCTGCTTAAAGACCTCCAAAGAAGGAGACTCCACCACACTCCTTGGCAGCAAATTCCACGGTCGAACAGCTCTTACTGTCAGGAAGTTCTTCCTAATGTTTAGGTGGAATCATCTTTCTTGTAGTTTGGATCCATTGCTCCGTGTCCGCTTCTCTGGAGCAGCAGAAAACAACCTTTCTCCCTCCTCTATGAGACATCCTTTTATATATTTGAACATGGCTATCATATCACCCCTTAACCTCCTCTTCTCCAGGCTAAACATGCCCAGCTCCCTTAGCCATTCCTCATAAGGCATCGTTTCCAGGCCATTGACCATTTTGGTTGCCCTCCTCTGGACACGTTCCAGTTTGTCAGTGTCCTTCTTGAACTGTGGTGCCCAGAACTGGACACAGTACTCCAGGTGAGGTCTGACCAGAGCAGAATACAGTGGCACTATTACTTCCCTTGATCTAGATGCTATACTCCTATTGATGCAGCCCAGAATTGCATTGGCTTTTTTAGCTGCCGCGTCACACTGTTGGCTCATGTCAAGTTTGTGGTCAACCAAGACTCCTAGATCCTTTTCACATGTACTGCTCTCAAGCCAGGTGTCCCCCATCTTGTATTTGTGCCTCTCATTTTTTTTGCCCAAGTGCAATACTTTACATTTCTCCCTGTTAAAGTTCATCTTGTTTGTTTTGGCCCAGTTCTCTAATCTGTCAAGGTCGTTTTGAAGTGTGATCCTGTCCTCTGGGGTGTTAGCCACCCCTCCCAGTTTGGTGTCATCTGCAAATTTGATCAGGATGCCCTTGAGTCCATCATCCAAGTCGTTTGGAAGAGGAAAACAAGGGAAAAAAATATTCTGAATCCCAGAAGCCAGGACAGCCAGCGGGATCACAGCGCAGCGACCCCGCTGACTGTCCTGGCTTATGGGATATCCACACACAGCCTCTCCCGGGCAAGGGGAGCCTTCATCCCCTGCCCGGGAGAGGCTGCGTGCGGCTAAGGCTCCCCCAAGATCCACGCTCCCTTTAAAGAGCACGCAGAGTGTGTGTGCGGCTCTTGGGGGCTTTTCCCTGAGGAGGGCAGCCCTTCTCACTCCTCAGGGAAAAGCCCCCAAGAGCCGCACACACACTCCATGCGGCTCTTTAAAGGGAGCGCTGAGCAGAGCCTCCCGCCTGCATTCGCTCCATAAGACGCACACACATTTTAAGAGGGGAAAAGTGCGTCTTATAGAGAGAAAAATACAGTATGTTTCCAAGCACAATTCAAAGTGTTGCTGCTGACCTGTAAAGCCCTAACAGACTCGGCCATGTATATTTAAAGGAACGTCTCCACCCCCAACGTTCAGCCCGGCACACTGAGGTCCTCCTCTGAGGGCCTTCTGCTGGTTCCCTCACTGCGAGAAGTGAGGTTATAGGGAACCTGGCAGAGGGGCTTCTCGGTTGTGATGCCCGCCCTGTGGAACGCCCTCCCATCAGATGTCTAGGAAATGATTGATTATACAACCTTTATAAGACATCTGAAGGTAGCTCTGTATAGGGAAGCTTTTTAAGATTCGATGTTTTATTATGTTTTTATATCTGTTGGGAGCCGCTCCGAGTGCCTGGAGCAACCCAGTCACATGGGTGGGGTACAATTATTATCATTATTATTATTATTAGTTTTCTCCTAGAAGATAAGGTGCCAGTACTCACCATGAAGTTGTTTCAGTAAGTGCCACACTTTAACCAGTGCCGCCCCCCCCCTCCTCCTCCTCCTCCTCCTTCCTCTTCTTCTTCCTCTTCTTCAGATTCTTGCATTGCAGGGATTTGGGCTAGATGACTATTGAGTCCCTCTGAACTCTCCCATTCTATGATTCTATTAAAGGGTTGTTTTCTTTTCACAATACAGTGGTATCTGGGGTTACATACGCCTCGGGTTACATACGCTTCAGGTTACAGACTCCGCTAACCCAGAAATATCACCTCGGGTTAAGAACTTTGCTTCAGGATGAGAACAGAAATCGTGCTCCGGCAGCACGGCAGCAGCAGGAGACCCCATTAGCCAAACTGGTGCTTCAGGTTAAGAACAGTTTCAGGTTAAGAACGGACCTCCAGAACGAATTAAGTACTTAACCCGAGGTACCACTGTACATAATGAACTTACTGGATCCACTAACACAAAATTTGGAGATGACCATTAGCTTGCTTTAAAGGGTGATGAAACAACTTCATGACAAAGGTGGAGGAGGAGGAGGAGAGGTCTATTCACAGGAACTATGGATCCGTGAGAAACAAAACCTCTAATTTTAACAGACCTCTCTGACTGTGAACTTCTATTAGCTGCAAAGCAGAGAAGGGCATTTTATTCCTGGCTCTCCTGGATGCTCTGGGTTGGAGAAGAAGACACTGGCTTAGGCTGACCCAACAGGGCTCCTCTTCTATTTTTACAACTGCCTTGGGACCCAGTCTCCAGATCAATGGGGGTCCAGCCATGAGGCCTGGGCTCCTGGCAAGTACACAGAGATCCACGTGGCTGTCCAGCTTCTCCCCAGAATGATCTTGCCTGAGAATTGGACACAGTCCTTGTGGAGACGGCAGCTGTTCCCTCTGGTGGACTTGCCAGACAACTGCTAGAGGAAGGCAGGTGAAAGCTTGACATTCTCCGCTCTTCAGTGACAGATGCTGGAAAGAACAGAGGCTCTATCGGGTGACAAGTTTTCCAGACAATGTTTATCGATCCCTCTGTTCTATTGACAGGGAAAGCGCTCAATATTATCTTCCGAGTCTTGCAAAATAAGGAGAGGCCTTGAGGACACTAGCCCCACCCCACCCAATGTCTACCATGTGCAAAACACTACCTTAAAAACAAAAGGGGGAAAAGAAGGCTATAGGTGTATGCTAAGGGAACCCCAGCTCAGATCCAGCACTAAATAAATTTTGCAGCTTTCCTTCCCATGGTAGAGGGCTCTCTGCTGTTCCGGGTGCCTTACACTATTGTAGAGTTGGAAAAGGGCAACCGAAAAGGTCAAGAGCATGGGTAGGCAAACTAAGGCCCGGGGGCCGGATCCAGCCCAATCGCCTTCTAAATCCAGCCCACTGATGGTCCGGGAATCAGCATGTTTTTACATGAGTAGAATGTGTCCTTTTATTTAAAATGCATCTCTGGGTTACAGTGGTACCTCTGGATGCGAACGGGATCTGTTCCGGAGCCCCATTTGCATCCTGAAGTGAACACAACCTGCACCCACGCATGCACGGGTCACGATTTGCTGCTTCTGTGCATGCATGTGACGTCATTTTGAGCGTCTGTGCATGCGCAAGATGCGAATCCCAGAAGTAACGCGCACAACCCGAAAATGCTTAACCTGAAGCTACTTCAACCCAAGGTATGACTGTACTTGTGGGGCATAGGAATTCATTTATTTTTTTTCAAAATATAGTCCGGCCCCCAACAAGGTCTGAGGGACAGTGGACCGGCCCCCTCCTGAAAAAGTTTGCTGACCCCTGGTCAAGAGGATGAAGGAAGTCCTCTATGAATAAAGGCTGTAGCATTTGGGACTTTTTAACTTTGGGAGAAAAGCAATGACAAACCTAGACAGCATCTTAAAAAGCAGAGACATCACCTTGCCAACAAAGGTCCATATAGTTGAAGCCATGGTTTTCCCGGTAGTGATGTATGGAAGTGAGAGCTGGACCATAAAGAAGGCTGATCGCCGAAGAATGGATGCTTTTGAATTCTGCTGCTGGAGGAGACTCTGGAGAGTCCCATGGACTGCAAGAAGATCAAACTTATCCATACTTTAAACTGGTGAGAAGTAACATATCCCTTCCCCCACCCCCCAAAAAAACCCAGCAATCCAAGAAGCATTGATTTAAATGTAAAATAGGAGGCAAGCAGATTTCCGTCAGCCCCACCCAAGATGGCCACCTGCCACTTCGGGTGATGGGAGCATGACCAGGTTGAAGGGGGATTCTGGAAGTTGTTTCAGAGAATCAAATAACTGCAGAGTTTGAAGGTCCCCAAGGGTCATCTAATCCAGCCCCCCCCCCATGCAGGAATCACAGCTACAGAATCCCTGACAGAGCCATCCAGCCTTTGTTCAAGAACCTCCAGGAAGGAGAATCCGCCAGCTCCCAAATGAGTCCATTCCACAGTTACCATCAGAAAGTTCTTCCTGATGTTTAGTCAGAATCTTGTTTATGGAAACTTGAAGACATTGGTTCATGTCTTACCCTCTGGAGCAGAAGAAAACAAGCTTTCTCTACCTTCCATGGGACAGCCCTTCGGATATTTAAACATTGATAAAATTTTGTTTTCTCACGGTCCGATCAATGGGCAATCAAAGTCCCACATGAAGATGTCAGGACCAGGAGCAAGATGGCAGGGAGAGAGCAGGAACGAGAGTCCAGAAACCAGGGGTCCGAGAGTCAGGAAGCAGGGAGTCATGAAGTCAAGGGTCCGAGGGTCGAGAAGCAAGGAGTCAAGAAGCCGAGGTCCAAAGATCAGGAAGCAAGAAGCCAAACGCAGCAAGGCAGAAAGCATGTTGCAAAGAGCCGAAGGGAAATCATAGAGTTGGAAGAGACCACAAGGGCCATCGAGTCCAACCCCCTGCCAAGCAGGAAACACCATCAGAGCACTCCTGACATATGGTTGTCAAGCCTCTGCTTAAAAACCTCCAAAGAAGAAGACTCCACCACACTCCTTGGCAGCAAATTCCACTGTCGAACAGCTCTTACTGTCATGCTCACCTTATATCCCTTCCCAGCTCTTGCCACCAGGTGCTGTGAGTTACCAAGCAGCCTCACCTTGTGCGGCCATGCCTTGCCTCTCCAGAACAAACTTAGGAAGGCCCCAGTCCTGCGAAGCCCTACTGGTCACAGGGCCCGGCTCCTGCATGCAAAACTGACATGCTTTTGTTTTATTATGCATTTTCTTTTCTCATTTTCTTTTTTAATGTTGCGAACCGCCCTCTGATCTTCAGGTGAAGGGCACTATGCAATTTCGACAAGTAAATAAATAAATAACATTTCAAAACGGCAGTATTGTAAGGAAGGCTAAAGGACGCCATTGGAGTGGTGGCCATGGGGAGGAGAAAGGAGGGAACGTTGATGGATACCTCTTGCCCAATTGGCCCACTCTGGCTGAGCGAGGGGGCTCACAGCTCCCCTGCAGCCCCCTTCAGTCCCGGGAAGACGTCTTCCTGGATGTTTATCACAGGATTGCAGGAGAATAACAATTAGGTTTTATCAGGATGTCACCGTTGATTAAAAAAGGCGGTGGATCCAGGAGGACTGTGAGATAATTACATTTTCCACGGTACGGTACTGTAACATTTTATTTTTGGAATATAGCCTTTCACCGCCATAAACCCCAATCGCTTAATATTCATCTCAGACTCCCGCACACAAAAGGCAGCGGCCCTGTGGAGATACAGTCCCTGCAGCCTCTGACGTCGTGCATCCTCTTTATATATATATAAAGAAATCTAAATTGCAGCTCTATTCCTGTAGAGGCTGAAAGAAAGAGCTGTCAGCAAACTTTACCACAGTGCCCTGATTTCCATCCCACACTGCCGACAGGCTGCCTGCCTGCCTCATTTGTGGAGCAGTGAGAGAACTTTGGGGCAAAGCAGTGGGTGGGCCAAGCCAAGCAAGACCCCAAATAGATTGTGGGAAGGTCACTGCATACTCGCCTTTTTTCCAGCCTAAAAAATCCCTGACGCTGCAAAGTTTTAGCATAGGAGCATCACTCCACCCCTTTGAGACTCTGGGTTGCCCTTTTCCGAACCGTCTCCAACTCTACGGTATCCTTTTTGAGATCAGGCAGCCAGAACAAGAGAGGGTCATCCAAATGCAGTTGAACCAAAGATTTGTTTAAATTAAAATAAACTTTGTTTTTTTAAAAAACCCAGAAGCTTCCCTACTGAGTATTACAGGAGTGGACTTACCAAGATCACAAAAGAATGTATTTATGTATGCAACCACTGCCAAATGGTTTCTGGGCATGTTTAGCCTGGAGAAGAGGAGGTTAAGGGGTGATATGGTAGCCATGTTCAAATATATAAAAGGATGTCACATAGAGGAGGGAGAAAGGTGGTTTTCTGCTGCTCCAGAGAAGCGGACACGGAGCAATGGATCCAAACTACAAGAAAGAAGATTCCACCTAAACATTAGGAAGAACTTCCTGACAGTAAGAGCTGTTCGACAGTGGAATTTGCTGCCAAGGAGTGTGGTGGAGTCTCCTTCTTTGGAGGTCTTTAAGCAGAGGCTTGACAACCATATGTCAGGAGTGCTCTGATGGTGTTTCCTGCTTGGCAGGGGGTTGGACTCGATGGCCCTTGTGGTCTCTTCCAACTCTATGATTCTATGATTCTATGATTCTATGGACTTACCAAGATCACAAAAGAATTTATTTATGTATGCAACCACTGACAAATGGACACTGTTAGCACAACATTGGAAGCAAGAAGGAGTCCCAGCTAAAGAACATTGGCAAGTCAAACTAATGGAATAATCTGAAAAGGCAAAAAATGACAATGAAACGAAGAGGAAGAGGTGACAATGAATTTAAGGAAGAATAGGAGATGTTTATTGCATATATACAGAAGTACTGTACACAGATTAATACATTAGCAGGATTTTAGGATTAGCGTGGGTGGCGCTGTGGGTTAAACCACAGAGCCTAGGACTTGCCGATCAGAAGGTCGGCGGTTCGAATCCTGCGACGGGGTGAGCTCCCGTTGCTCAGTCCCTGCTCCTGCCAACCTAGGAGTTCGAAAGCACGTCAAAGTGCAAGTAGATAAATAGGTACTGTTCCGGCGGGAAGGTAAACGGCATTTCTGTGCACTGCTCTGGTTCGCCAGATGCGGCTTAGTCCTGCTGGCCACATGACCCGGAAGCTGTACGCCGGCTCCCTCGGCCAATAAAGCGAGATGAGTGCTGCAACCCCAGAGTCGGTCACGACTGGACCTAATGGTCAGGGGTCCCTTTACCTTTACCTTTAGGATTACTTGTAATTTTGTTATGAATGGACAATAGGTAACTTCAAAGTTAAGAATGGACATGTGATACATTGACAAATAATGGAACCAAGGAAGGGACTAGGGGGAAGTCCCATGTACTAGGAAGAACTTAATAATGGCAAGAGCTGTTCAACAGTGGAAGGGGCGGCCTGCAAGGTACTGGAGTCTTCTTCATTGGAGGTTTTCCAACAGAGATTGGATGGCCATCTGCGAGGGGTGCTTTAGCTGCGATTACTGAACTGCAGGGGGTTAGACTAGGTGATCCTTAGGGGATCCCTTGGAACTCTACAATTCTTTGATTCTCTGAAAACCAGGACTTGGACTCCCAGAGGTTGGGAGCTCCTTTAATTGAGCAGCAGAAAATCCGGGAGTCAGGTAAGATGCCTCAGCATGTTGGTTGATGGATGGCCTGGGGTCTGAACACATGAGCTTGCTCTTCTGCTCTGCCAATACCAGCGGCACTCGAAAAAATGCAACCTTGTTCCTCCCCTACTTTCTTCAGGTTATTTTGCAAGCGAAAGGCACACACAGATAATTCAGCGAAGGCTGACATTAAAAAGAGTAATGACGATCTTCTGCATTATCAGCAGGGGTGGGGGGGAGAGAGAGCAAGGGAGCCAGCCCTTGTTAAGTTATACAGATAGATGAATGCACAGCGCACTTGCTTGGCAAAGTTCTCTCTTGTGTGCTATGGAAATGAGCTGCGGGAGCAATTTAATATCGCGTAACCTAGCTGAGCTGATACGCCTGCATGGAGGGAAACTCTTCTGGAACGTCTCTCCCCGGGCCTCCTCAGAATTCCCAGGGAAATGCTGGGCACTCCACCATCGCCTCTGGCTAACAGATACTCTGCATCAAACACAGGAGAGATATTATTAGCATGGGAAGGCTGTGCCCATCCCTCGTGAGAGGAGGATGCCAGAGAGTACAGTGGTACCTCTGGTTGCATACCAGATCCGTTCTGGAGTCGCATTCGCAACATGAGCAGAACGCAACCCACGTCTGTGTGTACACTTGTCGCGATTCGCCACTTCTGTTCATGCGCATGATGTCATTTTGAGTGTCTGCGCATGCGCGAGTGGCAAAACCCAGAAGTAACCATTTCCGGTACTTCTGGGTCGCCACAGGACACAACCTGAAAAGACGTAACCTGAACTGAACGTAACAAGAGGTATGACTGTAGATGGATTTGAGCACACTCTGCTGGCAAGGGGAGACAGGGAGCTTGGTGGGTGTGAAACAGACATTAGAATAATAGAAGTTTGAAAAACAGGGTTGTGCATAATCTAGAATTATGCATGGCATGGAAGGAGTGGATAGAGAAAGGCTTCCCTCCCTCTCTCATAGCATTAGAACTTCTGAACATCCTATGAAGCTGAATGTTGGGAGATTCAGGAAAAAATTGTAGAAAGGCAGTGCCATTTCACACAGTGAAAGGACTATGGAACTGGCTCCTGCAGGATGTGAATGAATGTTCAGGGTGGCAGGAGAGGATATATTGTTTATTAATATCCTTCCTATCTTGCGCTAGCAAGTTCCTTTATGTAGCAGAGTTACATTTCCCTTTTTTACATGCACAGCAGATAGCTGGTTGCAGGCTCGTGTGAGCCTCTCACCATTATACAATTCAATCTGTCTCAGATTAAATTGTACATTCCTGGTAAGTTCCCTTGAATCCTCCTTCAAGAATAAAGATGCCGCCATCGTATTCAAAGTCATTAAAAGAAGTTTACTTACATTAGTTCACAGTTGAATTCCTGAAGGCAGGCTTGGTCACAAATATGTACATGTGGATCTACCCCATATGGGGAATAATCCCAGTGCTCCTGCTAGCTAAAAGCTGGACAAATGAAGAAGAAAGTCAAAAAGAGAGAGGTGTGCTGCGTGACTTGTCCTTTTGTTACCTGGACAGGTGAGGTCACGCCCATCTTCTATCACATGCAAGAGGAAAGATGCTCCAGCCAGGAGGAACAGGACGTTTCAACTGGCTGGACCAAACATTCCCTTGCATGTCCACTAAACAAGGAATGTTGTACTTGACTGCCTCCCATGGATCACACCCCACACAGGAGGCAATGATGGCCACCAACCTGGATGGCTTTAAATGAGGTGTAGACAAGTTCATGGAGGAGGAGAGGGCTGCTGATGGCTACTAGCTGTGATGGCCTGGGACTCAGGCTCAGACTCGGAACCAGAGGAGTCTCAGTCTGCACCAGATCCTCTGCCTCAGGGGGCATCTGAACCAAGTTTGGGGCCTGATCCTGAAGAGCCCCAGTCTGCACAGGTTCCCCTGCAACAAGCACCAGCTGGGCTGAGTCAGGGGCCTGATCCTGCCCTGGCTCCAGATGTGAGGATGACCTCGCTGCCTCCAGCTGGGCCATCACTTACAGCTGCTCCACTACCGGTTGGGTCAGGGGAGGTTGAATTGGGTCAGGAGAGGAGAGGCTGAGGCCCCTGGGTCTAGTAACCCACTGATGTCTCCCGAGCTGCAGAGACTCAGGTCTGAGAGAAGGAGAGACCTGAGTACTCACAGGAGGAGTGCTCACCTTCAGCGAAACAGGGAGGTGAGTCATCGGGGGATCAGGACCGGCCGTTACCCCGACAGAGATAAAAGGCTGTCGGACCCCGCCCCAGGTTGTGGGAGCAACATTGCTGCTTGCTGGAACCCGCCTGTGACCCTGTGCCTGACCTAGCCTGGTTTCCTGCCTTGACCCTGTCGCACAGACTCTTCGTGCAACCCTTGCATTTGGGACCGGACCCTGACCGTGTTGCTCGGGTTTACTCCTGGGCCAAGCACACTAGCCAGGGTGGCTGGGCTCAGCCTCCACAGCCAGAGGCAACAATGTTTCTGGAAGCCAGAGAAGGAGAAAGGGGTCTTGTCCTTGGATCCTGCCTGCAGCTTCCCCACAGGTATCCAGTTGGCCCCTATGAGAACAGGCATTGGCCTGATCCTGCAGGCTCTTTACAGGAGCTGTTTGTGATGTTTTGTTTGTCCAGCTTAGACTGTCCCCCCGAGAGGAAAGAATCTGGCGAACTTCAGCGCCGCTCCACGAAGGATGATTTACCTACATGGAGGTAATTGTGTAGGAAAACACTTCTGATACAGCAACATTCAGCATCCTAGCGGAGAGTTCCTCACAGCAGGAGGACAGTGATCCAGCTACCTGCTGCTGCAGCCTCTGTCAGCTCCCTTGTGGATTTGTAGTCCATTGGGGGGGGGGGGAGCTCTTACCAGACTTCGGATATCACAATTTGTAAAAGGTATGCGTGGTGCAGGCAGAGAGAGGGTTTTTTTCCCCCTCCTCTCCCTTTCTTCATAGTACCAAAGCACAATCTCACCCAATTAAACTGATTGGCAGCAGATTGAGGACAGATGAAAGAAAGCCCTTCTTCACACACGGCACATAATTAATTCAATTAACAAAAAAACCTTTCGTTTTAAACGCTGCATTAAGGGCGGTTTCAATCTTCATTCCAGCTCCAAAATGCGGGAGTATTAGAGCTCTTAAGGGCTACAATATTAAGAGACGTGGTGTGATGGCCTGGGACTCGGACTCAAATCTGAACCTGAGGAATCCCAGCCTGCACAGGATTCCCTGCCTCCAGAAACAGCTGAGCCAGGGCTGGGGCTTGAGCCTGAAGGGTCCTCACCTGTGCTGGATCCTCAGGTGCAGGCACCAGCTGAGTCTGCTCTGGCTCCTGAGGTGATGGAGGACCCATTGCCTGCAGGTGCTCCACTCTCAGCCCCATCAGAGGAAGCGGAGGTTGCCTCTGGGTCCGGTAACCCTCCAGCCTCTCCTGAGCTGCAGAGGCTCAGGGCAGAGACGCAGAGGGAACTAAGCTCCCGCAGGAGGAGGGCTCGCCTCCAGGCCAGGAGAGGCGAGTCACCTGTGGACCGGGGCTGCCCTATGCCTCGGGGCAGATAAAAGCCAGCCAGCCCAGTCCCAGGTTGCGGGAGCAACATTGTTGGTAACCTGTTCCTGTCGGCACCCTGTCCTGCTTTTCTGCCGGAGCTCCTGACCTCACCCTACTCCCTGCCTTGGACCCAGCTTTGACAGACAACCTCCATACTACACCCTTGACCTCGGACTGGACTCGGACCTCGCCACACGGTTAACCATCGGGACCAGCACACGTGCCATTTAGACGAAATGGAGAGGGTGTGGGGTCCCACCCAGCTTCAAAGATGGTGATCTTAAGAAGAGCCCGCTGGATCTGGCCAATGGCCCATCTATCCTGGCATCCTGTTCTCCCAGGGACCAGCCAGATGCCCGATAGGAAAGGCCCCCTTCCTGTTTCTTGTCTGTCAAAGACTGAGGGCTCATCCCCTCTTCCATCTGATCCATGACTTCTAGGCGAAGGTCTGAGAGGTGTTGCTTTGATCCTAACCCTTTCCCCAGAAAAACCCGCTCTTCGCTGCTGAGTCAGAGCAAACATCAACATACCCTCCAAGTGTCCCTATTTTCCAGGAACATTCCTGGAATTTACACAAACCTTTTGCAAATTTGCCGCCAAAATTGCATTCAAAATATTTGCATCAACATTTGGGCATTCAAAATAGGGCATTCAAAATCTTTGCATCAACATTTGGGCATCCTGATCAAATTTGCAGATGACACCAAACTGGGAGGGGTGGCTAACACCCCAGAGGACAGGATTACACTTCAAAACGACCTTGACAGATTAGAGAACTGGGCCAAAACAAACAAGATGAACTTTAACAGGGATAAATGTAAAGTATTGCACTTGGGCAAAAAAAAAAAATGAGAGGCACAAATACAAGATGGGGGACACCTGGCTTGAGAGCAGTACATGTGAAAAGGATCTAGGAGTCTTGGTTGACTACAAACTTGACATGAGCCAACAGTGTGACACGGCAGCTAAAAAAGCCAATGCAATTCTGGGCTGCATCAATTGGAGTATAGCATCTAGATCATGGGAAGTAATAGTGCCACTGTATTCTGCTCTGGTCAGACCTCACCTGGAGTACTGTGTCCAGTTCTGGGCACCACAGTTCAAGAAGGACACTGACAAACCAAAATGGTCAAAGGCCTGGAAACGATGCCTTATGAGGAACGGCTAAGGGAGCTGGGCATGTTTAGCCTGGAGAAGAGGAGGTTAAGGGGTGATATGATAGCCATGTTCAAATATATAAAAGGATGTCATATAGAGGAAGAAGAAGAAGAAGAAGAAGAAGAAGAAGAAGAAGAAGAAGAAGAAGAGGAGTTTGGATTTGATATCCCGCCTTTCACTCCCTTTAAGGAGTCTCAAAGCGGCTAACATTCTCCTTTCCCTTCCTCCCCCACAACAAACACTCTGTGAGGTGAGTGGGACTGAGAGACTTCAGAGAAGTGTGACTGGCCCAAAGTCACCCAGCAGCTGCATGTGGAGGAGCGGAGACGCGAACCCGCTTCACCAGATTACGAGACTACCGCTCTTAACCACCACACTACACTGGAGGGAGAAAGGTTGTTTTCTGCTGCTCCAGAGAAGCGGACACGGAGCAATGGATCCAAACTACAAGAAAGAAGATTCCACCTAAACATTAGGAAGAACTTCCTGACAGTAAGAGCTGTTCGACAGTGGAATTTGCTGCCAAGGAGTGTGGTGGAGTCTCCTTCTTTGGAGGTCTTTAAGCAGAGGCTTGACAACCATATGTCAGGAGTGCTCTGATGGTGTTTCCTGCTTGGCAGGCGGTTGGACTCGATGGCCCTTGTGGTCTCTTCCAACTCTAGGATTCTATGATTCTATGATTTGTTAATTGTTCATAAAGTTCAATGAAAAAGCAGAAGATACATAGCTGTCAACTTTGTCCTTTTCTTGTGAGGAATCCTATTCGGAATAAGGGAATTCCCCTTAAAAAAAGGAAAAAGTTGACAGCTATGCAGAAGAACCAGTGGATCAGTTCATTCTATATCCCGTTCATGCATAAGGTCCATGTATCTGTGGGCTGCTATTATTTTAGATCTGAAAACTGATTACATTTATGTATGAGTTTACATGTATAATATCTGAGCATGGATTAAGTTTGCTTTACTTCTGTTGTGCCATATGGGTCACTTTAAGAAAGAAAATTTGTATCTGTGGATTGCCAACACCTGTTACTCAAACCAATATTGCGCTTGTCCACATAATCCTGCTTTGTAAAAGGTGTTGTTTACTGCAACCACCACTATGCTATAAGATTCACTATCCTGTAACATTACATATGGTATGTACAGTAGTGTAAAGTTTTTTTAATATTATTTTTTGCTGAAAAATGTGTGAGATTACGATAGTGTATTTATTTGCATTACTTAGAGCCTGTACTACTGATGAAGCCTAGAATGGCGAAACAAGGCTAATATTCCAGAAATCCTTGTCTTAGACTCTGTGAAAGGATTCTGTGGAACTGTAACAACCCTTCATGTGGATTATTGGACTCTATGAAGAGACAGGAGATTCTTGAGAGTCCCATGGACTGCAAGAAGATCCAACCTCTCCATTGTGAAGGAAATCAGCCCTGAGTGCTCACTGGAAGGACAGATCCTGAAGCTGAGGCTCCAATACTTTGGCCACCTCATGAGAAGAGAAGACTCCCTGGAAAAGACCCTGATGTTGGGAAAGATGGAGGGCACAAGGAGAAGGGGATGACAGAGGACGAGATGGTGGGACAGTGTTCTCGAAGCTACCAACATGAGTTTGACCAAACTGCGGGAGGCAGTGGAAGACAGGAGTGCCTGGTGTGCTCTGGTCCAGGGGGTCATGAAGAGTCGGACACGACGAAACGACTAAACAACAACAACAATGAACAGACAGGTGGAATAGACACTTATACATGTATGGACCTTATGCATGAACGGGATATAGAATGAACTGATTCACTGGTTCTTCTGCTTTTTTCATTGAACTTTATGAGACTTCCGTTGAAATCTACAATTTGATACAATGAATAGTATACCTTATTTATTCAAAAATACAGCCGGTTACGTCTTGTGTGTTTATTGGAGTGGGTTTTGGCAGCAGCTGCCTGGGGGGTGTCGCCCTCCGCCAAATACCCAAGTACGACTCTCCCAGCAGCCGCTCAGAAATGTTTGCTTGTGTCAACTGAGCTAACGCTGGTCGTTTGGCGGAGCTACATGCTCTGGTCCTTGATGGGATCGTTCCCGATAACGGCTTCACAAATTGGAAGAAAGTGATACGCATCAGCTGGGAACACGTAGAGGATTTTTCTCATTCAGGAAAGGAATCAGACCTTGATAGACTGAACCTGGAGGTTCCCATTGTTCAAATATTATACACCTGCCCTACTTGTTCGGACAATGCTCACCAGTAACAACCGATGCCTCAAACATTCTCTTTGCTAAATCTGGCGTTTCTGATCCTCAGGAATTCTGAAAATGACACCTACACTCGCTAGATTCAACATGCTGCCACCTGCCTTATTGCAGGGCAGATTCGAGGGTAAACCATACGCGGAACGTGTCTGCCCCTGCGGCTGGATGGAGGTAGAACCTGTCTCTCATGCCTTGTTACGCAGCTGTTTCTACGGGGATATACGCTCGGTATTTATTACCCCATCTATGCAAAAATCTCCAAATGAATCAGAACTTCAATGTCTAAAATCCCTGGTAGAGGACAAGGATCCTGAGTTCACGTTAAGGTAACCAAATTCTGTGAGTTTGCCATAAAACTTAGGGAACAAGCTGTGCTATCCTAATAAGGCCTTACATGTTAATTTTAGGTTATATGTTAGTGACTAAGTTTTAATTGGGACGCGGGTGGCGCTGTGGGTAAAAGCCTCAGCGGCTAGGGCTTGCCAATCAAAAGGTCGGCGGTTCGAATCCCCGCGGCGGGGTGCGCTCCCGCTGCTCGGTCCCAGCGCCTGCCAACCTAGCAGTTCGAAAGCACCCCCGGGTGCAAGTAGATAAATAGGAACCGCTTACTGGCGGGAAGGTAAATGGCGTTCCGTGTGCTGCGCTGGCTCGCCAGATGCAGCTTTGTCACGCTGGCCACATGACCCGGAAGTGTCTCCGGACAGCGCTGGCCCCCGGCCTCTTGAAGTGAGATGGGCGCACAACCCTAGAGTCTGTCAAGACTGGCCCGTACGGGCAGGGGTACCTTTACCTTTACCTTTAAGTTTTAATTTATATATTTTTTAACTGTTGCTAGATCTGTATTGTCGCTGTTATACCTAATTGTAAATTCAAATGTATAACTCTCATGTTTTATGACTTCCTTGATATTGTATCTGGGCTGGAACTGGTCTGTGACAGAAATAATAAAATTCATTCACCTGCACTGCTTCAAAAGGCCCATTCCTACCAGCTTTCTGTGGTGCTCTTCTCTGGTTTTGTGTTTTTCAATGTGGGCATTTTCTTTGTGGAACAGATGATAGCCATCAGAAGATGGGGTAAGCATGTTTGCTGCTGGTCCAGAAGGCAGGACCCAACCCCATGGATTCAAATGGCAAGAAAGAGGATCCTGATTAAACGCTAGGAAGAACTTTCTGATGATAGGAGCTGTTTGGCAATGGAGTGGACTCCCTTGGAATGTGGTGGATACTCCTTTACTTTGTATCAATTCTTTTTCAAATTTTGATGTTTCTTTTGTAAGTCCTGCTTTTTTATCAATGGTTAATCTTTGATGTATTTGAAAATATTGCAGCCAGTCTATTAGGTGCCCTTTAATTCCTTCGTATTTTTTCAGTATAGGTTCATCCTGTTGTCCTTCTAATAATAATCGGTATGTGGCCCATTCCCCATCCGTATTCTTTTTCTTAACTGCCTGTGTTTCTGTAGGTGACGCCCACAGGGTGATCTTGGGTTCAGTAGTAGTTGTTCTTGTTGTTTAGTCGTTTAGTCGTGTCTGTCTCTTCATGACCCCCTGGACCAGAGCACGCCAGGCCCTCCTGTCTTCCACTGCCTCCCGCAATTTGGTCAAACTCATGCTGGTCGCTTCGAGAACACTGTCCTACCATCTCGTCCTCTGTCCTCCCCTTCTCCTTGTGCCCTCCATCTTTCCCAACATCAGGGTCTTTTCCAGGGAGCCTTCTCTTCCCATGAGGTGGCCAAAGTCTTGGAGCCTCAGCTTCAGGATCTGTCCTTCCAGTGAGCACTCAGGGCTGATTTCCTTCAGAATGGATAGGTTTGATCTTATTGCAGTCCATGGGACTCTCAAGAGTCTCCTCCAGACCATAATTCAAAAGCATCAATTCTTCGGCGATCAGCCTTCTTTATGGTCCAGTTCTATACGGGAGGCAGTGGGAGACAGGAGTGCCTGGCGTGCTCTGGTCCATGGGGTCTCGAAGAGTCGGACACGACTTAACAACAGCAACACCTCTCAGCACCCTTAACAAACTACAGGTCTCATATTTCTTTGGGAGAAGCCATGACCAAGCGTAAGAAGAGCCTTCTGGTTCAGGACAGTAGCCCATCCATTCCAGCATCCTGTTCTCACAGTGGCTAACCAAATGCCCCAATGGGAAACCTGCAAGCAGGATCCAAGCACGAGAGAGCTCCCCATGCCACTGTGGTTTCTAGCAAGTGATATTAAGAAGGATCGCTGCCTCCAACTGTGGAAGCAGAGGATAGCCATCCTGGTGTGCTGGGCCCAGGGGTAACCCAAGAAATGCAGTCCAGGTCCAGTCCAGAATCCAAAGGTTCCACTAGGAGTCAGTCTGACAGGGCCAAGGCAGGAAACCAGGCAAGGACAGGTACAGGATCTGGCATACAGCAATGTTGCTCCCGCAACCTGGGGTGGGGTCCGACAGCCTTTTATCTCTGATGGGGTAATGGCCGGTCCTGATCCCCCGGCGACTCACCTCCCTGTTTTGCCCGAAGGCGAGCACTCCTCCTGCGAGTACTCAGATCTCTCCTTCTCTCAGACCTCAGTCTCTTTAGCTCAGGAGACGTCGGTGGGTTACTAGACCCAGGGGCCGCCTCAGCCTCCCCTGACCCAACTGATAGTGGAGCAGCTGTAAGCGATGGCCCAGCTGGAGGCAACAAGGTCATATCCGCATCTGGAACCAGGGCAGGCTCAGGCCCCTGACTCGGCCCGGCTGGTGTTTGTTGCAGGGGAACCTGTGCAGACTGGGACTCTTCAGGATCAGGCCCCAGACTTGGTTCAGACACTGCCTGAGGCAGAGGATCCGGTGCAGTCTGAGACTCCTCTGGCTCCGAGTCCGAGCCCGAGTCCCAGGCCATCACACCTGGCTTGTGGCCACTGATAGCCCTCTCCTTCTCCATGAATTTATCCAATCCTCTTTTAAAGCCATCTTGGTTGGTGGACACCGCTGCCTCCTGGACCAATGAGTTCCATAGTTTAACTCTGCACTGTGGGAAGAAGATGTTTGTTTTATCTGCCCCGAATCTTCCACCATCCTGGGATGCCCACAAGTTCCAGTGTCAACCTGCCTGTTCCTTGAGACCTGCTTCCAAGGACTTTCTCCAGGTTCTCCTCCCCAGCACCACCTTCAGAACTTAACTGGGTGCTGACAGACAAGAAGGCCTTTGCGGCAGCAGTCTCGTGCCTCTGCAACAGCCCCCCAGGACGGAATTGCAAGGCGCCTGTATTATGATCGTTTAGACACCAGCTGTTTCCCCTTTTCCTCCTCTTTATCCAGGCTTTTAATTGAATTGTTGCTGCTAGTTTTTATTGGCCCTGTGCTTTTATTGACTGCTGTTTATTGATTTTGTCTGCTGCTTGCTGCTTATTTTATTGCCGATGGTGGTTTTTACGGCTTGCTGTGTTGAACGTGTTGAATATTGTAAGTCGCTTTGGAGACCTCTTGCTAGGAAGCAATGAAAAGGGGGGGGGAGCCTTGGAGGGGGAGGGTGCTCTTTCCATCCCTGATATAGTCCATGTACATAAGAAAATATGATTCAGGTAGGTAGCTGTGTTGGTCTGATGCAGTCGAAATAAATAAAATAAATAAAAAATTGTCCAGTAGCACCTTAGAGACCAACTAAGTTGGTTCTGGGTATAAGCTTTCGTGTGTATGCACATTTCTTCAGATACACTGAAACAGAACCTGTTGAGACTGTTAATGATTGCAATTAGTCCAATTGCAGTTGTTAACAGTCTTCAACAGGTTTACCATACCCATTGAGTCAATCTCCCATCTCCTACTACCCATCTGAGAAAAACCCCACCCCACCCTCCCGCTATGTATAAGTTGGCTTCTGTTTCAGTGTATCTGAAGAGGTGTGCATGCACACGAAAGCTTACACCCAGAACAAACTTAGTTGGTGTCTAAGATGCTACTGGACAATTTTTATTTTTATATATTTTTTTAAGTAAATAAGAAGAGCCTGTCTGCTGGATGATGCCAATGGCCCATCTAGTCTAGAAACCTGTTCACGCAGTGGCCAAGCAGTAGCCAATATGCTACAATTCCAATCTAGGGATTTCAAACATTTCCTAGAATTGTAGAATCAGATAGGGACCCTCAAGGACCATCTCCCTGCATTGCAGGATCCTGCTGTCAGAGGAATCTAGCGAAAATAGGATTGGAAGCTGCCAGTGTTTTCTTATTAGTCCCGTGTTCAGAAAGGAAATCGATCCAGCAAACACTAACGGTGTTTGCTGCCGCTGTTGTTGTTCTCACTCTTTAAACGATATGAAATTGATTATGTTCCTCCCTCTACCCCCATCATTTGCACTGTGTTTCCTCTGCATTGCAATGAACAGTGTGGAGTAATAAAATAATTACACAATGAATTGTGTAAAATGCCACCTCAGTGGATGCTGAGACAAATAACACAGTTTTTGCTAGAAGCCAAATTACAGCGAGACGGAAGCAGCCCTGCAGGTGACGAATGTGGGCTGGAACATAAATCAATGCCTTTTTATATCACTATTCCCATACCCCCTGACTACGAGCCTTGTCATTGGGGCTGATGAGAGTTGTCACTCCCAAAATCTAGAGGACACCCTGTTGTCTGCCTCTGGTCTAGAAGCTGATTTTCACTTGCAGGTTTGCTGAGCCAGGTTTGTAGAGGACCACCACCCAAAGGTCAATGAATAGAGCCTGAAATCTCTCAGGAGCTTATTCTACCTTGGTCAGACACCACTGGAGTCCTGTGTGCAGTTCTGGGGACCCCAGTTTAAGAAGGGCATTGACAAGGTGGAAGGTCTGTGGTGGACGGCGACTGGAGTGACCAAGGGCCTGGAAACCAAGCCTTATGAGGAATGGTTGAGGGAGTTGGGTATGCTTAGCTTGGAGAAGAGGAGAACGAGAGGTGATATGATAGCTGTCCTCAACTATCTCAAGGGCTGTCGCATGGAAGGTGGAGTGAGCCTGCTGCTTCAGAGGGGAGGACACAAGCCATTGGACTCAAGTGACAAAAAAGAAGATCCTGACTGAACATCAGGAAGAACTGATAGTAAGAGCTGTTTGACAGTGGAACGGACTTCCTTGGAAGGTAGTGGACTCTCCTTCATGGGTGGCTTTCAAACAAAGGCTGGATGCCATCTGTCAGGAATTCTTCAGCTGCAGTTCCTACATTTCAGGGGGTTGGAGATCCTGGAGGTCCCTTCCAGCTCTATGGTTCTATGGTTCTATATTTCATGCTTGTGAAACATGGAGCACTTATAAACACCATCTCCAGCTCTTCGAAAGATTCCATCAACGGTGTCTCCGAAAATTTTTTACACATCACCTGGGAAGACAGGCGAACTAATGCCAGTGTACTGGAAGAAGCAAAGATCACCCGTGGTGAAGCAATGATTCTTCAACATCAACTTCGCTGGACTGGTCATGTTGTGCGGATGCCTGATGATCGTCTTCCAAATCAACTACTCTATTCCGAACTTAAAAATGGAAAGCGTAATGCTGGTGGTCAACAAAAGAGGTTTGAAGACGGTCTCAATGCAAATCTAAAAAAAAATGTAGTATAAACACCAACAATTGGGAAACACTGTCCTGTGAGCACTCCAATTGGAGAATAGCCAATTGGAGAATAGGTGTCATGGGCTTTGAAGATGCTTAAACTCAGGATGCAAGGGAGAAATGTGCTAAGAGGAAGGCACGCTTGGCAAACTCTCACCATGATCATCTCCCACACGGAAACCACTGTCCCCACTGTAGAAGGACGTGTGGAACCAGAACTGGTCTCCACAGTCACTTATGGACTCATTGTTAAAATCGTGTTTATGGAAGACAACCTGACTTGGCTACGAGTGATCACCAAAGAAGAAGAAGGTTATATGA
Organism: Podarcis muralis; assembly: GCF_964188315.1. Lineage (NCBI taxonomy): Eukaryota > Metazoa > Chordata > Lepidosauria > Squamata > Lacertidae > Podarcis > Podarcis muralis. Next base: position 2,823,845 of record NC_135655.1, read on the forward strand.
CCATTAGGCTTGCTTGCTGGAACTGGTGAGAGTTGTAACCCACATCAACTGGAGGACACCATGCTTTCTTCCTCTGGTCCAGGAGCTGACTTTTACTTGCAGGTTTGCCAAACCAGGTTTGGATGGCAAGAGTCAGGCATGGGGCTTAGAGCATCTGTCTCTGCCTGTCCCGTCTGCCATGCAGCAAGCTTATGCCCGAGTGAATCCAACCGGTTGCACGCTCTCTCTGTAGATGCAGCACCATGTGGGAGCATCACAATCCCACCGACTCCAGCGCAACCCATTTCCACGTAAGCATGCCTAAGATCATGGCCTCAATCAAGCACCCAAGTGACTGTCCCCTTTGAAATTACACAATAAATTAAAACATCAAATATTCATTGCGTAATCTCTGTTTGACATTTCATTCTCATCCATGAATTGCGGAGGGAATTCGCGCCCGGCCATATTATTAATTACCCATCCATTATTTATGCGCTGCTGTATTATTAATAGAAGAGCAATATATATATTTTAATTTTTTTTTAAAAAAAATGTATCCCTATTGACGCTTGCATTGGAAACCTACAAAATACAATGCGATGGGGAAAGAAGCTGGATGGTCCATAAATCATGGCTGGGCTAAACTGGTTGAGAAGTTCTTCTCAGTTGAGCCTACTCGTCAAGCTTCTGGAGCAGAAGAATGTCAGAAGATCGTAGCAGGATTGGACTCAAGTCCACACTGGGTGGGGATGATGGCCAAGTCACCATGGCTAATAGTTGATGCAGAATTTTTTGGAGCACTATCATCACAATCGTCCTTTATTTATAGGCCACTCTTCCATAGTTGGGTTCATGGGTGGTGCTGTGGTCTAAACCAGTGTTTCCCAACCTTGTGCCTCCAGCTGTTTTTGGCCTACAATTCCCATCATCCCTTGCCACTGGTCTTGCTAGTCAGGGATGATGGGAGTTGTAGGCCAAAAACATCTGGAGGCACAAGGTTGGGAAACACTGGTCTAAACCACTGAGCCTCTTGGGCTTGCCAATCAGAAGGTCAACAGTTCGCATCCCCACGACGGGGTGAGCTCCCGTTGCTCGGCCTGTAAAGCGAGATGAGCGCTGCAACCTCAGAGTTGTCTGCAACTGGACTTAACCATCAGGGGTCCTTTACTTTTACCTCCCCCCCCCCCCATAGTTAAAACAGCGCTCAAGGCACATGAAGAGATTTACATCATTACAAAAATATAACAGTGGTAGTAGTTGTAATAATAATAATTTATTATTTTTACCCCACCCATCTGGCTGGGTTTCCCCAGCCACTCTGGGCAGCTTCCAATGAAGATTAAAAATACATTAAAACATCAGTCATTAAAAACTTCCCTAAACAGGGCTGCCTTCAGATGTCTTCTAAATGTCAGGTAGTTGTTTATTTCTTTGACATCTGATGGGAGGGCGTTCCACAGGGCGTGCGTGTTGTGATAATGCTCCAGGATCTCTGAGCATCCTCCGGTGAACATAGCTCTGGAAAAGGCATCCCCTTCTTTTCCAAGGCACTCAGGCGACATAAACCAACTTGATTTACGCACACGAGCCTTCTCTCTTAACACAGCAAAAGAAAGAGGCATCGTAGTTCTAAACTACTATTTATATACACTATATTACACAGACACAGAATCAGGGTCCTTTCTCTCATCCAGCTCCGAGAGAGAACAGGACAGCGTAAAAGTGAAACATACAGTTTCACAGACTCACACCAGAAGAGAGATAAGACAGTCTTCCGTTCTCAGGCTCCACTCAGACAGGCGTGTGAAATATACCAACCATAAAATCAGCGCCGGGGAGCTTGAAATCCTAACAGGGCGCCACCACCAAGAAGGCCCTCTGCCTGGTTCCCTGTAACTTGGCTTCTCGCAGGGAGGGAATCGCCAGAAGGTCCTTGGCGCTGGACCTCAGTGTCCAGGCTGAATGATGGGAGTAGAGACGCTCCTTCAGGTCTACTGGGCCAAGGCTGTTTTGGGTTTTCAAGGTCAGCACGAAGACTTTGAATTGTGCTCAGAAACGTAGACTTTATGATTCTAAGGGCGTTCTCTCTCTCTCTCTCTCTCTCTCTCTCTCTCACACACACACACACACACACACACACACTTCTCTATCCAGGGGAGCATTAGCATAGTTCAAGGATACATTCCAACCAGGCAAACATTTTCCAGAAGGGTGTGAAGGAAGACTAGTGAGAAGGACCAGAGGGATAACAAGAGGTCCCCAGTTCTGAGGTCCCTTTAACTCTGCTCTACGAGGAGCAACCTGCATAGGAAAAATGGAAGTTATCCACCAACGTAAGGAGCGGTTAAGAAGTTGGGGATATTTGGCGTGCAAATGAGAAGACTGATAGATGCTAGGAGAGCCATTTTCCAATCTCGAAAAGGCTGTCTCATGGAAGGTGGAGCAAGGTCTTCTCCTGATCCAGAAGGGAGGACCCAAACCAATGGTTTCAAGTGACAAGAAAGCAGATTCCAACTAAACCTTAGGAAGGGCTTTCCAAGCAAGAGCCGTTTGCCAGTGGATGAGGTGGTGGACTCTCCTTTATTGAACGTTTCACAACAGAGGTTGGATAGCCATCTACCAAAGATTCTTCAGCTGTGGTTCATGCACGGCAGGGGTTTGGACTAGATCATCCTTGGGGTCTCTTCCAACTCTACAATTCGGTGATCCCAACATGAAAGGTCTGGGTAAAAGCTAGAGGGTAGAGGCCAGGGAGATGGGAAGGGCCACAGCCTAGTGGCAGAAGATCTGCCTGGCATAAGGAAAGTTCCACCTTCAAGTCCTGTCATTGCCAGGTGGAAAGTGGCAATGTCCTGCATCTGGAACCCTGGAGAGCCACTGTCACTTAGTGCAAACAGTACTTAGCCAAATGTATCAATTGTCTGGCTCAGCAGTAAGCAGAGTAGGCTCCCATTCATTGTTTGCCAAGTGTCCATAAATGCCCTTTTCCTTCTCTATTAGGGGGTGGTTTTATGTTGATGTAGTAGTTATGAAATGCTCGTTTGTTCCATAATAATTTTATGATCCCACTCACCACTAAAATTTCACCCAGAGTGAAGTCCAGGCTAAATCTGTTTACATGTTTTTCTCAAAAGCTGACATTTGGAAGCTGACATTCTCTGTCAAATCAACAGAGGTATTTCAAAATAATTTGTAAAAGCCAGTGGAATTTCTCAGGGGAACCCCCCACCGCGTGTGTTCCTCACTGCTGTGGACTCCATTTTAGGGTCTCCTGTTCCAGGCAGTCCCATAACTGCTAATGCCCCACAAGAGAACAGGGCCTTTTCTGTAGTAGCCCCTCGCTTCCATCTATACAATGCTATCTCCAGGGAGACCCACCTGGTGCCAACTTTGTCATTTTTTCAATGCAAAGCCAAGGTGTTTTGTTTTGCCAGGCATTTGGACGGTGCCCATGATGGGATATTTAAAAAATATGTTTATACATTTTCATTACTGCATTCCACTATTGCAACCCATCACTTCAATATTTTACATTGTGGGAATGTCACTGTGGGAATACACTTAACTTAAGCCTGGACTGTCTCACTTGTAGAGCTCCTTTGTACTGGTGGCTGAGATGAAGCCCCATGCGAGGTGATGGAAGAGAGGGCTACTGATGGCTACCAGCTGTGATGACTCTGCTCTGCTCTTCCTCCACAGCCAGGGACAGCGATGCTTCTGAACACCAGTTGCTGGCAACTGCAGGAGGGGAGAGCGTTGGGATTCACAGAATGCTGTGTGAGATAGTAAGTCTGCAGGCTTGAGTTTGCTAGCTGATGCAATCAGCCTGCAATACTTTCTGTGCAAGTGCTGCGTCAGAATGACGCCCAGTAATGTGATTGGACTGTCAGTTGATTGGATGTCATCGGTTTAAAAGGCAAACCTCTCCAGCAGTAAGGGTGATGGTGTAGAAGAGTGTGGTCAGAGAGAGAGAGATAGAAAGGTCTTCCTATTCGCCTTAAGGTGCAGCCAGGTACTCTGTTTGACTGTACAAACTGCTCATGTATTACAGCCTGTAGATATTTGTGTATATAAAGGTAAAGGGACCCCTGACCATTAGGTCCAATCGTGGCCGACTCTCGGGTTGTGACGCTCATCTCGCTTTACTGGCCGAGGGAGCCGGCGTACAGCTTCCGGGTCATGTGGCCAACATGACGAAGCCGCTTCTGGCGAACCAGAGAAGCGCACGGAAACACCGTTTACCTTCCCAACGGAGTGGTACCTATTTATCTACTTGCGCCTTGATGTGCTTTCGAACTGTTGGGTTGGCAGGAGCAGGGACCAAGCAACGGGAGCTCACCCTGTCACGGGGATTCGAACCGACGACCTTCTGATTGGCAAGTCCTAGGCTCTGTGGTTTAACCCACAGTGCCACCCGCGTCCCTCTATTTGTATATATAGCTCACAATAAACATACTGTACTGAAGAACCTGGAACTCTGAGCATTTCTGCTAAAGTGCCTCAAAGAATTCACGGCAGAGAGTTGCTCTTGTGCTCGGATACTGCTTCCTGGTTTCCAACAGGCATCTAGTTGGCCACTGTGAGAACAGGATGCTGGACTAGATGGACCATGGGTCTGATCCAGCAGATGCTCTTCTGTTACCACAAATTCTCCTCTCACACCCATTATAGCAAGGGACTGAAATATCGGAAGGGCTGTCCCTTGGGAGATGGAGCAAGCTTGTTTTCTGCAGCTCCAGAGAGTCAGACACAAACCAACAAATTCCAGTTCCAAGAAGGCAGCTTCCAATTAAACATTAGGAAGAACTTTCTGTTTGACAGTGAAACAGACTTCCTCAGAAGGTGATGAGCTCTCCACTGATGGTTTGAAAGCAGAGGTTGGGTGGCCATCTGTCAGGGATTCATTGGCTGTGATTCCTGCATTGCAGAGGGTTGGACTAAATGACCACTGGGGGAACCCTCCAGCTCCACAATTCTGTGATTATAGGAGGAATTAAAGAACCTTTTAATAAGGGTGAAAGAGGAGAGCGCAAAATATGGTCTGAAGCTCAACATCAAAAAAACGAAGATCATGGCCACTGGGCCCATCACCTCCTGGCAAATAGAAGGGGAAGAAATGGAGGCAGTGAGAGATTTTACTTTCTTGGGCTCCATGATCACTGCAGATGGTGACAGCAGCCACGAAATTAAAAGACGCCTGCTCCTTGGGAGAAAAGCAATGGCAAACCTAGACAGCTTCTTAAAAAGCAGAGACATCACCTTGCCAACAAAGGTCCGTATAGTTAAAACAATGGTTTTCCCAGTAGTGATGCATGGAAGTGAGAGCAGGACCATAAAGAAGGCTGATTGCCGAAGAATAGATGCTTTTGAATTATGGTGCTGGAGGAGACTCTTGAGAGTCCCATGGACTGCAAGAAGATCAAACCTATCCATTCTGAAGGAAATCAGCCCTGAGTGCTCACTGGAAGGACAGATCCTGAAGCTGAGGCTCCAATACTTTGGCCACCTCAGGAGAAGAGAAGACTCCCTGGAAAAGACCCTGATGTTGGGAAAGATGGAGGGCACAAGGAGAAGGGGACGGCAGAGGACGAGATGGTTGGATAGTGTTCATGAAGCTACCAGCATGAGTCTGACCAAATTGTGGGAGGCAGTGGAAGAGACAGAAGTGCCTGGCGTGCTCTGGTCCAGGGGGTCACGAAGAGTCGGACACAACTCAACGACTAAACAAGAACAAGTGGCTTAAGGCAGCTTCCTCTGTTCCCATCAGGATGCTTGTGAAGGGCAAGGCATTGCCTCGGAAGTGGTTCTTCATTGTAGGCACAGGTGCCAACTTGAATAAAATATTGGAAGGCCCGAGTAAGCCCTGCCCTGCATAATTGACCACATGGTGTGGTGCACAGACACCATTTGAATGGCAAGGCCCATCAACTTTAGGGGTGGTGCTCAGCCCCCTCAAATATTTTATTGGGGGGGGGGCAAAGACCCCTTGCCCCCTAGGAGTTGTCCCCTATGGTTCAAGGAGAAGCTAAACTCTCCCCCTGATCTTTGTGAACTCCACAGAAGGACTCCTGGTGGCCCACACATCTTTTCCACATGCCCTCTGAAGGCCTGCCTGTGGAGCCTTTTGTTTTCCGTAACCGAGAAGTAGCGGGAGTTTTTGCTGCGAGAAAAAGATCAAGGCATCACAGAGAGAAGGGTCTCGTTCTCAGTCCTCTGCAAGCGCAGCACTGCAGATCGCTCGCCGCCTCTGTGGGGAGGGCTATTTTCTTTACAATACGTCTATGAATTATAAATAAAGAGAAATTGCAGGGTCCTCATTCCTGGAAATCCAAATTGGGCTGGTTCCCTTTTTAAAAAGAAAAAGAATCCTGCTGAACTTGCTGAAAATTAAGGCAATGTGGCACAAACAGAGCATTTTGGCTCCGCAGCTGACGGCAGAATGGCAATTCCACTTTAATGATTATTAAATAGCTTGCATGACATTGTTAAAAGGACGCAGCAAAACTGTGGTCTGGAATCTCAAATGCAAGCAGCAGGGAAATGGCCTCTTCTTCTGAGCTGAGCCCAATGCCTGCTGCAGAGAGCGGGAGCCAAACGCCCGGGATTCCCCTGGGTGGATTCCCCTGGGTGGATTCCCCTGGGTGGATTCCCCTGGGGGAAGCTTGTGCAACGGAGGCCGCCTCAAACGGAGCACCTGCAGAACCAGCAGCCTCAAGGTTTTGTAAGCAAGGGGGCTGGCCTGGAATTTTAACATGGTTTATTTCTGTGCATCATGACATCAGCACAGTGGAGGGTAAGCCTAATGTAAAATATACTGCTCCTGAACTATCTGTGACCCTGGTTACAAGCGCCTATCTCAGACGTGACCTGGAAGGAATAATTACCATCCTGACCTCTAATAGCTGCAGAAAAGATCGGCATACTAATCCTTGCATTTGCCAGAAGACTTAAATATCACCCCCTCCTGTAAGCAAGAAACAGATGTCATGCAGACGTTGGAAATCTCTTGCAAGCAAATTTATGATTCGGAAACTGTGAAAATCAACATGTGGTCTCCCTGAAATTAAGCCGGTGTCGCCTTCACTATAAACGTGGGATGGAGATTTGAAGAGGACCAGTTTTCCCTATGAAGATTTCTTTGCACATAGAAAAACAGCCCATCAGGGTGGACCCTTTCTGCTGAGCTGTTGGATTCCTACTGACAGGGAAGGGAGGGATTTTATGTGACGTCGCTGGAACATGCAGCAGGTCTGGTCTATCCCAGAAGTCCCTGGATGCTCACTTCCCCATTGCCATGTTGCAAGGATCCTGAGGAATTTTAATATTGTCATTATGACGTGGTATCTTGGTGGCGTGTGTAACGAAGGTGCCTTGGAGGAATTTGTATCCTGAAAGGCAGGATGGAAAGGAATCGGAGCATTGGAATATGATCCACTTAGATCTGGGGGTCATTGCGAATGTAGCTCAGCCAGCAAGCAGCAGCTGTGGAAAAGGCCAATTCCATGCTAGGGATCATTAGGAAAGGGGTTGAAAACAAAACTGCCAATGTCATAATGCCATTATACGTATAATGCCAATGGTGTGACTATACTTGGAATGCTGTGCACCACTCTACATGTTGGAAAGGATATTGCAGACCTGGAAAAGATTCAGAAAAGGGCAACTGAAATGATCAAGAGCCTGGCTTCATTAAGAACATAAAAACAGCCTTGTTAGATCTGGCCAGTGCTATTTCCATATGCTAATTTCACTAACAAATTATTTCTATGCATTTTTATGCACTTTACCATAATATATACATTTTCGTACATTGTGTGCTTGGAAAACCACATTGTTAAACTTGGACCAGTGGCAATTCTGTAGGATGGCTGTGTTTCATAGAATCATAAAGTTGGAAGGGACCCCAAGAGGCATCTAGTCCAGCCCCCTGGGATGCAGGAATCTCAGCTAAAGCATCCAAGACAGAGGACTTCCAACCTCTACTTAAAAACCTCCAAGGGAGGAGAGACCATTTTTTTTCCTGGAAAAATGTTGGGGAAACCCCCACGAATTTCGTTTGTTTGTTTGTTTGTTGTGGACCTAGTTGGCAGTGCCAACCGCCCGCCCCCTGGAAGAGGATAAATATAAGATGTGATTAATAAACTCAAGCAGACAATGATCTGGATTAGAAATGGCCACAACTTTAATGCTTACAGATATGGGTGGATTTTTGGATGAAGGATGTCCTATAGAGGAGGGAGAAAGGTTGTTTTCTGCTGCTCCAGAGAAGCGGACACGGAGCAATGGATCCAAACTACAAGAAAGAAGATTCCACCTAAACATGAGGAAGAACTTCCTGACAGTAAGAGCTGTTCGACAGTGGAATTTGCTGCCAAGGAGTGTGGTGGAGTCTCCTTCTTTGGAGGTCTTTAAGCAGAGGCTTGACAACCATATGTCAGGAGTGCTCTGATGGTGTTTCCTGCTTGGCAGGGGGTTGGACTCGATGGCCCTTGTGGTCTCTTCCAACTCTATGATTCTATGATTCTATGATATCTGCTCCCCTCACCCAGCCAGAAAATTATTATTATTTAATTATAAAAAGGCAAGGGGACTCAGCTCCCCCAAGTTCGTGCTCAATAAAAGCCCTGGGATAGTCCATAACCGCTCTAGGGAGTCCGTCCCATTGTTTCGCCTCTCATGGAAAACGTGAATTCGAGCGGTTCGGCTTTCGATGCCCGCAGCCTTCGAATTCCACCCCTATCTCTCGAGGACACGCGAGGAGCCTGCAGTTCAGAAACTCCCAGCTCCTCCTCCTCCCCGTGACCCGCTTCCCTCTTTCTGCCTTCCACGCTCTTGTAGCTGCCGCCTCGCCCGCCCGTCTCCGTTTGTCCCGGCGCGCTCAGCCAGGGGCGCGCCGGCAGCCGAGCAGAAAATGACGCGAGGCCTTCCCTGACAGCTCCGTTCCTGGGAAGCGACATGCCTGCGAGGCTCCGCCATCCATAACCACCAGCGGCACCTGCATCTGAAGAGCTGTAACGATCTGCGGCCGCTTTTCGCTCACGGGGAGAGGGAGAGGAGAGACCCCGCTGTCAGGACGCGCGAGGCGACGCCACGACGGGCGCATCCGAGGCGCGCCAGGGAGACATGGACCAGCCGGCTTCCTCAACCATCGCTTCATCATTTCTGCCCTCTCCTCTTTTTTGGCAGAGGCGCAGTCAGCAGCTGGAACTGAAGAGGAGCAGGCAGTCCCCTCAAGTCCCAGCAGAGCCGTCCCCATCGTCGGAGCCTTGGCCCTTTCATGTAATTCCAGCTCGCTTCCTGCAGGCTCACATTGTTTAACGCAGCCATTTGGGCACCGCCACTTACTCTCCCTGCCTGCCTCTGCCGCCGCCTCTTCCAGGGGACGGTCAGAGTGGAGGATTTGTGGCTTGAGGCAGCCTTATCTCGACAGTCCAGCAACGCTAGGGAGGCCGGCCGTGCGCTATCTGTGTTGCAGGCATTGGTTTGAGGCTGTGGGGACAAGGGCGGAAACAGCCTTTGCCTGTGCGGGGCCATCGGGAATGGGGACAAAGCAGTGGCGTAGCATGAGGGCAGGGGGGGGGCTGTGGCCCCGGGCACAGAATTCTGAGGGGTGCCCCCACAACAGGCTCCCTCACTGAGGCTGCCTTCTGGAGCCATGGAGAGGTGAGACGCACTCAGACCTGGCCCTTGAGGCTGCAGCCGTGCCTCCTTCTCCTCATGGCCAGTGAAGGGACGCTTGCCCCGGGTATAACTCCTGCCAGTCAGAGCCCAGACTTCTCCTGGCCTGGTCCTTCTCTGTGGCCTCCCTCCTGGTCTCTGTCCTTGGGCGAGGGGCACCCCCAACCACAGGAGCACAGAGTCACTCATTCACCAGGGACCTGCCACTGCCTGTCCATGACTGGGCAGCCAAGAAGATGCAGCCAAGGAAGGGCTGCAATTGGAACCTTGTCTTGCTCTCTGCTGCCCTCTGCCTATGTGCTGGGCCTGGGGGTAGCTCGAGCCACGTGGTCCAGGTCCTGTCCCAAAATCCGAGGGTTCCAAGAGGAGTCAGTCCAACAGGGCCAAGGCAGAACACGAGGCAAGAAACCAGGCAAGGACAGGTGCAGGATCTAGCATACAGCAATGTTGTACTCCCGCAACCTGGGGCGGGGTCCAACAGCCTTTTATCTTTGTCAGGAGGGCAGCCGGTCCTGATCCCCTGGTGACTCACCTCCCTGTTCTGCCCAAAGGCGAGCACTCCTCCTGCAAGTACTCAGGTCTCTCCTTCTCTCAGACCTCAGTCTCTGCAGCTCGGGAGACGTCGGTGGGTGACTAGAGCCAGGGGCTGCCTCAGCCTCCCCTGACCCAACCGGTACTGGAGCAGCTGTAAGTGATGAATCCTAGTTGCTGGAAACCACAGGAGGGGAGAGTTCCTCTTGTGCTCAAATCCTGCTTGCTGGTTTCCCATCATGGGCACCCAGTTGGCCACTGTGAGAGCAGGATGCTGGACCAGATAAACCATTGGCCTGATCCGGCAAGGCTTTTATTACATTCTTAATGGGGGCAGCTGATTATGATGGAAGCTGTGCAAATCCCATCCTGGTTTGATTCTGATGTCTTTAGCAATATCGGGTCATTGTCGTTCTGTCCTGGCCTTTTAGTGGCATTTGAAATGAATTTGATATTTTGAAAGGCTTAAATTGTCTGTATTCAGTAGGTTGCAAACTGCTTTTGGAAAGAGCCTGTAAAACTGTGCAATGATAGTAAATAATAAATTGCTGCTGCTTGCCTTCCTGAATACACAGACGGGAAGACTGCACGTTAATAGATAAATGAACAACAAAGGATAGGAGAGGGAAGGGGTAGCAAAGGATGGCAGTGGGGAAAAATACAGCCCAGAAAATTCCATCTCTGAGGATGTTTCAGTGGCAAAGTAAGTTTTCCTTCTGCTGCAGCAGTGGAGAAGCTGGCGAGCATTTCTGACCAACTTCTGCATATGATTTGGAGATGGGTCACTTCAGCCAGGCTTACAAAACAAACCGGACAGTCTTCATGCATTATTCCGGTCCAGGACAGGGGTCAGAACCCTCATTTGCATGTTCGGTGACCGAACAACATTGCTTACAAAAACACAGTTGATTAAGGGGAAAGGGCGTGGGGCAGAGGTTTATCGAGAGTGCCGTGACCAAAGCAAATGTCCAGGTTTAATCAACGCAGCATTTGCATAAAAAGCAGACATGGATTAATTTCAGATGCTCCCTTGTTTATTCCAAAAAAGAAAAAAAAGCACCCTCAGACTGGGGCACAATTTATTAACAATGCACTTCAGAAATATCTTAACTTCCCCCAGCCCACCCCATCCTTCACAATATACAATTAAACATTATTCCTCCTGTTCGTTGCACATTGGGTGAAGCTGAGGTCATGCAACAAAATTGTTTGGCGGTATATTTGGGATGGAGGCAGGGAGAAGATGAAGTCCCCGTGCTTGTTGTTGTTTAGTTGTTTAGTCGTGTCCGCTTCTTTGTGACCCCCTGGACCAGAGCACACCAGGCACTCCAGTCTTCCACTGCCTCCTGAATATTGGTCAAACTCATGCTGGTAGCTTCGAGAACACTGTCCAACCATCTTATCCTCTGTCGTCCCCTTCTCCTTGTGCCCTCTATCTTTCCCAACATCAGGGTCTTTTCCAGGGAGTCTTCTCTTCTCATGAGGTGGCCAAAGTCTTGGAGCCTCAGCTTCAGGATCTGTCCTTCCAGTGAGCACTCAGGGCTGATTTCCTTCAGAATGGAGAGGTTGGATCTTCTTGCAGTCCATGGGACTCTCAAGAGTCTCCTCCAGCACCAGAATTCAAAAGCATCCATTCTTCGGCGATCAGCCTTCTTGATGGTCCAGCTCTCACTTCCATACATCACTACTGGGAAAACCATAGTTTAACTATACGGACCTTTGTTGGCAAGGTGATGTCTCTGCTTTTTAAGTCCTCGTGCTACATCTCATTAATTCACTGCTGTGGGATGGGTTGATGGCTACTAAGTTGGACGGCTTTTGACAAGACTTCAGCAAACCCAAAGAGAAAACTTTCTCAACCTTAATGGGTGGGATTAGGGCGCCCTAAGGGTGTTCTCCCCACATAAGACTTTCATGCTTCCTTCACCAGGGACATGCTCCATGGGAAGCTGGCTTCAAGCACCAGGTCCATGGGCAGACCAACTCTCACAGAAACATAGAAAGTGCCCTTCTAGGTGGCCAAGAGGCCTTTCCACCCCCTTCGATTCCCTGCCTCCCCCTTCATCCCCTGAAGAAGCCGCCCACCAGCCTGAGGTTGGGCACATCTTTCCTCTGTACTGCCTTCCGCTGGTTCATCAAGCCCTAATGCTGCTACTTAGAATGGGAATTTTATACCCACTGATGCGCACCAGGACTATACCATTAAAGAGCCTTAACCAGGAAGAGAAGAAAAAGATTATCCCTCGGTTAAATAGGTCATGCATACACTTAGCATATGTTGCATTAATTCTCTTCTGCTGAGCCAATCGTGCTGGCTAATTGAAGATCTTAGAAGAACAGGGGGAAGTTCTTTCCCAAGCAGTTGAAACAAATCAGCCTTCGGAGGAGGGCAGGGTGCGCATAGGAGAGGGGACTTCAGTTAACGGGTGATAAAACTGGTCGATTTCTGGTCCATGTCTTCCTCTATTAACTCCATCTCACCCCTTTCCTGCATTGACCTATAGGCTTATTTTTTAAAGGACATCTATACAAAACTTTCATACAATCCTAGAACTATGGCACTGGAAGGGACCCCAAGGGTCATCTAGTCCAACCCCCTGCGATGCAGGAATCTTTTGCCCAACTTGGGTCTCCAATCCACAACCCTGAGATGAAGAGCCATTTGCTCTACTAAGCTATGGACTTTGCATGTAAATACATTTTCACATGTATTTTCAGACATAATTTACTTTTCTTTATTTTTGTGTTTTTCTTCTTTTTTTAAAAAAATATATATTCAAAATTAAGACAAAACATATTATCCAGAAACATATCATCCTTATTTTTTTCCCCATTTTCCTCCCTCCCCCACAACCCACCCCCCAGCTTCCCTCAGTTCCAGTCTTTGGTTTCTCTGAGAATGCTATTTTCTGCATGTTACAAAGTTGTATAAATCCTCAAACTATTTAGCTGATTATTATCAATAAAAAGTTTGTGAATGTTCATTCAAGGCCAGCCAAGGAGTCCAGTTTGCTTTGTTATGTCTTCAAATACTTTGTGAAGGGTTCCCATTCATTCTTATAGTCACAGTTATCCTTGTCCCGTAGCTTATATGTCAGTTTTGCCAGTTCTGCATAGTCCATCAATTTTTCTTTCCATGATTCTGTTCAGTTTCTGTTAATTGGTTCTCGTGGGAAACTTGCAGATTCTAGCTTCGCACAATTAACTCAGGCTGGTGTCAATTTACTCTTGGCAGAAAGCCCAGGTCTGCTTGACCTAGAAACTACTTACTCTGATTGGTTAACGACCAGCACTCAACTCTGTTATCAAGGGATTGCTAGCTCAGTTTGAAGTGAGGTGTTGTTAGGAGTAGAAGTGCTGTGTATGGTTTTGAGAGAGAGAGAAAGAGAGGGTTTATTTTGCTTTGATTTGTATGCAGAAACTCTGCTGGTTTTATTTTCTCTTTTTAATAAATCCTGTAAATAGTTATTCTGAGTCTAGCTGACTTGTCATTACTGCCGCAACTAGCTTCCTCGCTGTGCAGGAAAACTCTGCTACGTTTGGGCTAAAGCCAGTAGGGCTATGCCTGACACTCCAAAGTTCCATGAGGTTATGGGCATTGTGCTGCCAGCCTGAGTTGCGGTGGTGTCAGCATCAACGGCGTTGGTTCCAGTAGTTCCAGAAGTTGTTGTTCCTGCTGGTGCAGCTGATGGACTCTGGCTGGTTCCTGACCGTGGTGAGCTGGTGACGCAGTGGACACAAGGACAACAGCTGCAGCGTGTGAGTGCTGGGTGCTGTGGTTCCTGTTTTCTCTCTCGGTGGTTGTGAGTAGCTGGTTCCGGGTTCCAGGGACATCGCTCTCAAGATGACCTCACAACCAGTTCAGATGGCTTTTGAGCGTCTGAATGACTCCAATTACTTGCTGTGGTCGGAACGCATGCAGGCAGTGCTGCAGAGGGATCGTCTCTGGCAAGTGGTGAGTAAGTTTCCTGCGAAGCCTGATGATGAAGACCTCTATAAAGACCAAAGAGCAAGGGCCACAATTGTCTTGGGGCTGGAAGATTCCCAGTTGCCGTATGTGAGGGGAATCAAGACAGCTAGAGGTGTGTGGCAAGCACTTAAAGAACTCCATGTGCGTGAGACAGCGGTTTCCAAGCTGTTCATTCGCAAGGCATTGTACAAGGCAATGTTACAGCCTGGGGTTACAATGCAGGAACACCTACACAGTTTACAGTTAAAGTTTGCTGCGCTACAGGAAAGAGACTGTGCGTTAGACCAGCAGGAGAAAGTGGCTATTATTTTGAGTTCTCTCCCGGAAAGCTGGGATAATTTAGTTTTGTCTCTATTTTTTTTTTATAAATTTTTTATTACGTTTCTTTCCATAGTTTTATAGGTTACAAACAAATAACATAATTGCAAGAAACAAATTTTCCCTTTTTTTAACAACAAAAACAAACAAAAACAACTTGGACTTCCCCACCCCTTCCGATTCTGCGTTATTTAAATTAACAATGTCAGCATTTTGTTCCCTTATTTCATGCCTTATTGTAACTTTCAAATGTTATGTACCCAGATTCAATATATTGTATCTCAGTTTCAATGCCTTTAAAATAAACATAACATGTTCGATTCAAATTGTCTCCTTTTCTCTTTTATCACTTATTTTACAATTTACTTAATCATGATTGCTAAAGCATAACTTTTCCTAATCATGCACTATCTTAAGAATCATACAGCTTGTAGTATTTTTGCAAATAGTCTTTAAATTTTTTCCAGTCCTCCTCAATTGTTTCTTTATCCAGATCTCGGATTCTGCCGGTCAGTTCAGCTATCTCCATGTAGTCCATCAACTGCTTCTGCCATTCCTCCAGCGTGGGCAAATCTTGTGTCTTCCAGCTCTTAGCAATGAGTATTCTTGCTGCTGTGCTAGCATACATAAACAAGGTTCTGTCTTTCTTTGGCATTTTCTGGTCTACCATGCCCAGCAGGAAGGCCTCTGGTTTCTTGGGAAAGGTATACCTAAATACCTTTTTCAATTCATTATAAATCATTTCCCAGAAGGTCTTCACTTTTGGGCAGGTCCACCAGAGATGGAAGAAAGTCCCCTCTGCTTCCTTACACTTCCAACATTTATTGTCAGACAGGTGATGTATCTTAGCTAACTTGACTGGGGTCATGTACCACCGGTATATCATTTTCATAATGTTTTCCTTCAAGGCACTACATGCCGTGAATTTCATTCCGGTGTTCCATAACCTCTCCCAGTCTTCAAACATAATATTATGTCCAACATCCTGTGCCCATTTTATCATAGCAGATTTAACTAACTCGTCCTGTGTGTTCCACATAAGCAGCAAGTTATACATTCTAGATAGAATCTTGGTCTTTGGTTCTAACAATTCTGTCTCTAGTTTCGATTTCTCCTCCTGGAAACCAACTTTTTTATCCATTTTAAAAACCTCTTGCATTTGAGCATAATGTAACCAATCTCGCACCTTGTTTTTTAGTTTATCCTGGCTCTGCAACTTCCAACTGTCTCCAATTTTTTCAATTAATTCCCAATATTTCGGCCAGTAGGCCTCCATATTGGGTCTTTTTCGAGCCTTGGCCTCCACCGGTGACAGCCACCTCGGTGTTTTACTCTCTAATAAGTCTTTGTATTTCGTCCAGACTGCAAAAATTGCTTTCCTGACAATATGGCTTTTAAACAATTTGTGAATTTTAGCCTTGTCATACCATAGGTATGCGTGCCAGCCAAAAGCGTTATCAAAACCTTCCAGATCTAGGACATCGGTGTTTTCTAGCAAAAACCAATCTTTCAACCAGCAGAAGGCTGCAGCTTCATAATACAACCTCAAGTCCGGCAGGGCAAACCCCCCTCTTTCTTTTGAATCTGTTAATATTTTATACTTTATTCGGGGCTTTTTGCCCTGCCAGACAAACCTAGATATATCCTTCTGCCATTTTCCAAAACATTCCACTCTGTCCACGATCTGTAGGGTTTGAAACAAAAATAACATTTTCGGCAACACATTCATTTTTATTGCTGCAATCCTTCCCAACAAGGAAAGTTTCAATCTTGACCAAATTTCTAAATCCTTCTTAACTTCCGACCAACATTTTTCATAGTTGTCCTTAAATAAATTCAAATTTTTGGAAGACAAATAGATCCCTAGGTATTTCACTTTTTTTACCACATTCAGTTCTGTTTCTCTCTGAAACCCCTCTGTTTCTGTAAGTGTCAAATTCTTGGTCAAAACCTTGGTTTTTTGCTTGTTCAACTTAAATCCCGCCACCCGACCAAACTCAGATATAAGTTCAAGAGCTCTTTTTGTACTGGATTCTGGCTCCTGCAATGTCAAAACTAGATCATCTGCAAAAGCTTTCAATTTGTATTGTTTCACTCCGACCTCTATCCCTTGTACCAACCGGTCCTTCCTTATCATATTCAATAGCACCTCCAGGACTGAAATGAATAAAAGAGGGGATAGAGGGCACCCTTGTCGTGTCCCTTTTTCAATTTTAAACTCCTCCGTCACCACATTGTTCACTATTAATTTAGCCTTTTGCTCTGAATAAATTGCTCGTAACCCATTTTCAAACCCCCGCTCCACTCCCATCCCTTCCAAGTTTTTCTTCATGAACCTCCAAGATATATTGTCAAATGCTTTCTCCGCATCAATAAAAATTAACACCGCCCTTGTGTTCATGTTGGTTTGTAAAAGTTCCAAAATATCAATGATGTTTCTGGTATTCTCATATAAATGTCTACCAGGGAGAAAGCCTGCTTGGTCTTTGTGAATTACTTCATTTAAAACTTTTTTAAGTCTACTTGCCAAAATGTCTGCAAATATTTTGTAATCCACATTCAGGAGTGAGATGGGGCGGTAGTTCTTGAGCTGAGTCTTTTCAGATTCTGTCTTAGGTATCAATGTGATGAAGGCTTCTTTCCACGTTTCTGGTGCCCTCTTCCCATCCAAAATCTGGTTGCATACCTCCAACAAAGGTTGTATCAAATAATCCTTCAAAGTCTTGTAGTATTTGGAGGTAAGCCCGTCCGGGCCTGGAGATTTGCCTAGTTGCATGTTCTGAATGGCACCTTCAATTTCCTGAGTAGTTATTATAGAGTTCAAGATTGATCTTTTATCTTGAGTTATTTTTGATAGTCCATTTATCTTTAAAAATTGATCTATCTCGGATTCTTTCTGAGGCCCCTGTGTATAGAGTTCTTTGAAATATCTGTGGAAGCACTTCCTAATTTCTTCTGGTTTCTGTACCATCCTTCCTTCAATCTCTAGATTTGTTATCGTATTTAGCTTTTGTCTTTTTTTCAGCTGCCAAGCTAGCAGCTTTCCACATTTGTTTGCTGATTCAAAAGATCTTTGCTTCATCTGTTTTATTTTCCATTCAATCTCCTGATTAATCAATTTTGAATATTCTGCTTGATGGAATTTAATTTCTCTCAGCAGCTCCTTTGACTTTGGTTTGGTTCTCAATTTTTCCTCTCCCTGGTGTATTTTCTCCAATATTTTATCTTTCTTTCCATTCCAGAGCTTCTTCTTAATTGTATTCTGTTGTATCAGAAACCCTCTCATAACAGCTTTGCTTGCGTCCCAGATTGTTCTTTTTTCTACTGTAGTGTTCAGATTTATCTCAAAGTAGTCCTTTAGTGTTTTTTGGGCCTTTTTCACAATCTCTTGATCTCTTAGTAGTGTGTCATTCATTCTCCATCTGAAGGAACCGGGTTGAGTTAGTCTGAGTTCTATTTTCAGAGCGTTGTGGTCGGAGCATGTTTTTGGGCAGATTTCCACCTTTTTGGTCTTGGGTGCCAGCCCCCTGGAGGTCCAGATTTGGTCGATCCTTGACCAGGACAGGTGGGCCTCAGAGAAGAAAGTGCCTTCTTTACCTAGGGGGTTCTTTGTCCTCCATATATCAATCAAATCCAGATTGTCAGTCATTTCAAAAAAAGTTTTAGGCAGTCTGCCGTCTGATGTTAAATTTTGGTTGTAAGACTTATCCATAATTTAGTTTTGTCTCTAGAAGGCATACAGGAGCATGATTTATCAGTCAGTTACGTTACTGGGCGTTTGATTGAAGAATGGCAGAAGAGGCAAGAAAGGTCGTTGGCTGCAGAGGCTTCTACAGGTGGGCGGTTTGGAAGGAGTTCTCATGCCGTGCCAGAGGTGGAGCAAAAGCAGCGTACCGGTGAGGAGTCAGCGTTTGCTGTTAGGCGTTGTTTCCGATGTGGGTCCTCAGCGCATCTAAAACAACAATGTCCGGAGTTGGTCAAGTCTCAGTTGCCGGTGCAGGAGCAGAGACGAGATCAGCAGCAGCAGCGGAAAAAGAAATTCTTCAAACGAAAACAGTCGGCTCAGCTGGTGACCGGCGAGGTCAAGATTGCTGATGAGAAACAAGCGGTCTGGGTGGTCGATTCGGGAGCATCTCGCCACATAGTAAATTCAGATGAATTGTTTGTTTCCAAGAACTCAGCACAGCGCAGCCAGGTGGCTCTAGCAGACGGAAGTACTTCCGAAGTGATTTCGGGGGGTGCAGTTTTTGTTCCTTGTCTTCGTGAATGCCTGCAAAATGTACTTTGTGTGCCGTCATTAAGGAGCAATCTGATGTCTGTAGATTGTTTGCTAAAAGCTGGGTTTAAAGTGCATTTTGAAGGAGACAGTTGCATTATTAAGAAGGCTGGTGAGATTTTAGGCACTGCTAAGTCAGAGGGAGGCTTGTTTTGGCTTAAAGCAGGATCTCAAGTTGCAGCAGTAGTCAGTAAATCTCAGCCTGCAGTGAATAACAAAGCTATACATGACAACTGTGTGCACTTATTGCATAGGAAAATGGGGCATGCTTGCTGGAAAAATGTACTAAAAATGTCTGAATTGGCTGATGGGGGTAATTTAAAGAGTTGTAACAAGTACCTTGATTGTAACGTTTGTAAAAAGGTTAAAACCCACAGAGTCTCTTACCCCAGAAGTGACAGAGTTAGTGAGTCACCGCTACAGCTGGTTCACATGGACGTAATTGGTCCATTTGCTGTAAGCAGGGGTGGATCGCGTTTTTCACTAACAATTGTGGATGACGCCACACGTTATTCTTGGGTTTTTCCCATGAAGAATAAGGGTGATGTGTTCACTAAGTTTAAAGGCTGGGTGGCATCTGTGGAAAGATTTCTGTCCATTAAACTCAGAAGGATTCAGACGGACAGAGGTGGCGAATTTATGTCAAATGCCTTTAAAGATTGGTTACAAAAGCGTGGCATTGGACATAGAAAAACGAACGTTTTTTCCCCAGAGGAGAATGGCGTTGCAGAGCGGAAAAACAGATCTTTACAAGATATGATGTTTGCCATGCTTGACGATGCTGATTTGCCCATGTCTTATTGGGGGGAGAGCATGCTCACCGCGTGTTATCTCCAAAACAGGCTCTTTCATCAAACAATAGGTACAACCCCGTACTTTAAATTGTTCCAGAAAAAACCCAAAATTGACCATTTGCATGTGTTTGGATCAAAAGCCTGGGTATTAATTCCGAAACAAATGAGGAAGAAGGGAGATCCTAAGACCAAACAGTTAGTGTTTGTGGGTTACCAGGAGCTGGGAAAAGGTTTCCGTTTTGCTGAAGGGACAAATGGCATTGTGATCTCCAGGAATGCCAGTTTTTGTGAACATAGTGGCTGGGAGAGACTACATGCCAATACTGAGGTTTGGTTTGAACCTTCCCAGGAGCTTCATGACTCTGAAGGTAAACACAGGGAGTCAGAGTCTGAGGGGGAGGAAAGTTCAGATAAGAGCTCTCAGGAAAGTGAAGTTAGCCAGAGACCAGTGGCTAAGCAACAAAAGAGAGGTCGCAGTTCTGAAGAGGAAAGTGGGTCAGAAGAAAAATTTTCTCCCAGAAGATCTAAAAGACAAAACAAAGGAGTGCCTCCGGTGCGTTTTTCTCCAGATACTGCAAATGTGTTTAGTGTAATTGCAGAACCCAAGAGTTTTCAGGATGTGTTAAAGTTACCAAAAGAGGAGGCAGAGCGCTGGAAACAGGCAATGGAGGAAGAGATGTCCTCTCTGAATGAGCACAAGGTTTTTACACCAGTAGCAGCGCCTGAGGGGGCAAAGATTGTAGGCTGCAGGTGGGTGTACAAACTTAAACCTCTGGTGGCAGGAGAGTGTTAAAATTAAACAAAGTTCTATATGGTCTCAAACAGGCTGCAAGATCTTGGAACAAATGTTTCCATGAGGCCTTAGTGTCATTTGGGTTCAAGCAGAGTACAGCTGACAATTGTGTTTATGTACATGGTACAGGCAGTGATCAAGAGTTTTGTCTGAATTATGTAGATGATGTGTTGTATGCCTGCAAAACAGATAAACAAACTAAAAGGTTTGCCAAGCAATTGTCCAGTAAGTTCAAAGTGAAAGACTTAGGCCCGGTTAGGACATATCTAGGGTTGGAAGTGTGCTGGGCCCAAGATGGCAGCTGCCTAATGAGTCAGCAGAACAAAGTTAAACAACTACTGACTACATACAGGATGCAGGATTGCAAAGGGGCAGTGGTGCCTATGGATCCAGGTTTCATAAAAACACTTCATATAGATGAGAGTCCTGAATTTGAACATCCTGATGTATATCACTCTGTAATTGGAAGTTTATTGTATATAGCACAGTGGTCCAGACCTGATATTAGCTATGCAGTAGGCATTTTAAGTAGATTGGTCTCAAAACCCACACTAAATGCCTGGAAAGGGGTAAAACAAGTTCTGAGATATCTCAAACAGACAATTGGCTATATGTTACAATTAAATTCTTCAGAGGATGAAATGTTGAGTTGCTACTGTGATAGTGACTGGGGAAATTTGCCGGATAGAAAATCTGTCACAGGACTAGTCATAATGGTCGGTGGAGCTTTAATCAGCTGGCGGTCACGCTAGCAAGACGTTGTAAGTGTGTCATCAACGGAATCAGAGTACGCCGCATTGAGTGAATTGTGCAACGAGGTGATTTATTTCAAGCATTTGTTAGCAGATTTAAATGTAAATTGTGGAGAACCAGTACAAGTTTACATTGATAATCAAGCTTGTATAACCTTAAGTAAAACAGAGGGTTTCAAATCGCGTTCCAAACATATCTCTGTAAAATACCAAAATGTACGTTGCTGTGTACAAGACAATGTAATCACCTGTACTTATGTATCAAGTGAAGAAAATGTAGCAGATGTGTTAACTAAACCATTGGCAAAGATAAAGAACAAGCGAATGTGCAAGGGTTTAGGTTTGCTGGAAAAATGATCTCCTACATAGGTGTATTTGGTGTTAATTGTTCAGCAGAATCTGTGAGGGGGTGTTCAGTTTCTGTTAATTGGTTCTCGTGGGAAACTTGCAGATTCTAGCTTCGCACAATTAACTCAGGCTGGTGTCAATTTACTCTTGGCAGAAAGCCCAGGTCTGTTTGACCTAGAAACTACTCACTCTGATTGGTTAACGACCAGCACTCAACTCTGTTATCAAGGGATTGCTAGCTCAGTTTGAGGTGAGGTGTTGTTAGGAGTAGAAGTGCTGTGTATGGTTTTGAGAGAGAGAAAGAGAGGGTTTATTTTGCTTTGATTTGTATGCAGAAACTCTGCTGGTTTTATTTTCTCTTTTTAATAAATCCTGTAAATAGTTATTCTGAGTCTAGCTGACTTGTCATTACTGCCGCAACTAGCTTCTTCGCTGTGCAGGAAAACTCTGCTACGTTTGGGCTAAAGCCAGTAGGGCTATGCCTGACACTCCAAAGTTCCATGAGATTCTTTAGTTGGGGTCAGCGGCGTAGCGTGGGTTGTCAGCACCCGGGGCAAGGCAAGTAATTTGCGCCCCCTAACCCGTGGATTTGCCCTAACCCCAGATGTTGCACCCGGTGCGGCCGGCCCCCCCTGCACCCCCCACGCTACGCCACTGGTTGGGGTTTCTTCAGTCTTCCATCCTTGTGGTATTAGAACTCTCGCGGCCATTGTTGCATACATGAAGATGTTTTTCAGCATAATTTTTTCTCTGAATACACGTTTTCCTCTTGCTTCAAAATGCCTTTTTGTAAAGGGTGGCTGGACCCGTCCATTTTTGTGAACGTAGTCCTACTCAGAGGAGACCCACTGAAATGGATTTAAGTTATCTAGGGATGACAGGGTCCAGTACAACTCTGTGTAAATTTTGCATTGTTAATTCCCAAATTCGTTCTGTCCCATTTCCACATTAACCTGTGGTTTGTTATTTAAAGATGTATTTTGAGTACGTTTCTGAGCACAATTCAAAGTGTTGGTGCTGACCTTTAAAGCCCTAAATGGCCTCGGCCCAGTATACCTGAAGGAGCGTCTCCACCCCCATCGTTCTGCCCGGACACTGAGGTCCAGCGCTGAGAGCCTTCTGGCGGTTCCCTCCCTGTGATAAGCCAAGTTACAGGCAACCAGGCAGAGGGCCTTCTCGGTGGTGGCGCCTGCCCTGTGGAACGCTCTCCCACCAGATGTCAAAGAGAAAAATAACTACCTGACTTTTAGAAGACATCTGAAGGCAGCCCTGTTTAGGGAAGCTTTTAATGTTTAATAGGTTATTGTATTTTAATGTTCTGTTGGAAGCCGCCCAGAGTGGCTGGGGAAACCCAGCCAGATGGGAGGGGTATGTATGTATGTATGTATGTATGTATGTATGTATGTATAAATAAATAAATAAATAAATAAATCACAAAACAGAATCCTAGAACTGCAGAGTAGAATGGGACCTCCAGGGGCCATATAACCTGACCCCTTGCAATGCAGGAAACAAAGCGGTTCCCAGCTTGCATCTCCTCTCCTCCGCCGCCCATACAATAACTCATCTAAAACTTTGTTCCAAGCTGTTTTGGGTTTTTTTTGCCCCAAATCCACTGCTCAAGACCTGAGTGAGGCTGGGAAAGGAAAATAAATAGGGGGCACTCTGCAAATAAATTTGAATTTGCATCCCACATGCAAATGAAGGACTCACTTGTTTATCGCGCTGAAACTAAATAAATATTAAAAGCATTGGTATTAGTATTCATTAATTATTGAATGTAATAACCATTAGTTTGCTATTTGCTCTTCATTAGTTTCGTGTTGTTGCATTTGCGGATGCTTATATTTTGGGATTTGCTCTGAAATTTGCACGGCGTGTTGTGGACCAACAGTTGCATCCCACCTAAAGGGAAGGACCATAATTCAGCGGTAGAACACGTGCTGAGCTTGCAAAAGGTCCCAGAGTAAGGTTACCAGATTTTTTTTCAGTGAATCCGGGGACACTTTTCAACTTCAGTAGGAATGATAGGATTTTGTCAGGGGACTGATTTGTAAATATGGGGACTGTCCCCGGGAAACAGGGACATCTGGTAACCTTATACCCAGAGTGAATCCATGGCATCTTCAGGCAGGGCTGAGGGAGACTTCAGTTTCTGAAACCTTGGAAAGCTGCTTCTGGTCAGTTTCGATGGACCTGAAAGTCTGACATTACACTGTCTGCAGCTCAAAATCATAGCATCTTAGAGTTGGAAGGTACCCAGGGGTCATCTAGTCCAACCCCCTGCAATGCAGGAATCTCAGCTGAAGCCTCCATGACAGATGGCCATCCTGTCGACATGCAGAGGGCCGGGAGGCTAGCTGGCTAGCCCCAGCTGAGCCGTTCCCTTCCAGTCGTCCCGCTGCGAAGACCATCGGCCTCTGCCCGACGTAAATCAGTGACCCAGGTTTCAAAGCCAGGGCACGCTATCAGCAGAGCGAACTGCGCACCCGGGGGCTAACCGAGAGGCGAGATCTGAGTCCAGTCCGAGGTCGATGGTGCGGTATGGAGGCTGTCCGTCAAAGCTGAAGCTGGGTCCAAGGCAGGGAGTCGGGTGAGGCCAGGAGCTCCGGCAGAACAGCAGGACAGGGTGCAGGCAGGAACTGGCTACCAACAATGTTGCTCCTGCAACTTGGGACTGGTTGAACTGCACTGGCTACTGATCAGTTTCTGGGCCCAATTCAAAGTGCTGGTTTTGACCTATAAAGCCTTAAACGGCTCAGGACTGCAATACCTCAAGGATCGCCTCTTCCCATATGAACCTACCTGGGCACTGAGATCATCACCTGAGGCTTCCTTCACGTGCCTCTTCTTTGAGAGATCCGGAGGGTGGCAACACGAGAACAGGGCCTTCTCTGTGGTGGCTCCCCGTCTATGGAATGCTCTCCCAAGGGAAGTTCGCGTAGTGCCTTCATTATACACCTTTAGGCACCAAGCAAAAACGTTCCTTTTTAAACAGGCGTTTGGTTGATTTGATTGACATCCAACACCCTTTTAGAATGTGGCTTGGGGGGGCGTTATTGGGTTACTGCTTTTGGTTTGATTTTATGTGTTGTGGTCTTGTTGTGAACTGCCCTGAGACCTCCAGATATAGGGCGGTGTATAAGTTGAATAAAATAATAATAATAATAATAATAATAATAATAATAATAATAATACATTATGTAATAAATAAAAAACCTTTCAAAAAGCCCTCTCCTCAGCCCCATTTAAGACCTAAAACTACAATGTTATTTGCAAACATGAAACATCAACTTTGGCCTTTAGACTTTTTGTCTTCAGTTGGATTTTATTGATGTTCTGGTTGTTGTACAGCCTTTTTCATTTAATTTGCTGTTAGCTGCTTAGAAATTTCTCCTGGAACGAAATGCGGGATGATATCTATTTTATATATATATATATATTATAAAACCACAGCTCGCCCCTATACACGAAGCCAAGCCAGAGCACAACTAAGTGCAGTACAGCCATCTTCTCAGAAAAACTCTTCACAAAGTTCTTCACAAAGTTCAAGAGGTCAAGACACAAAGGCCTTAGCAACTAATCCACACCTAATGACCCACCTAAGTGGTACCCAGGATATCACTCAAGAAATCACTCAAGATATCCCTCAAGTAATTAAGGAACAAAAGAAGAAAAGGCACACTAGCCTGGGAACTTCCTCTCTGCCCAGAACATTGGAGGCTATACACCACACCTCCTCAACAGTATTTATAGGAACTCAAACACTGAGATCCTGCTCTGTTCCAGTAACAAGAAGCCGAAAGCACCAGCCTGAAGATGACGAGTGAGACCTCGTCGAAACGTCGCCTAGACACCCCATCTTTTACACGGGAAGACACCCGAGGACACCAAAACCTGCATATATATATATATATATATATATGCTTTCGTAGATTTTCACGGGTACAGGAATGCAGGTTTTGGTGTCCTCGGGTGTCTTCCCGTGTAAAAGATGGGGTGTCTAGGCGACGTTTCGACGAGGTCTCACTCGTCATCTTCAGGCTGGTGTTTTCGGCTTCTTGT
Organism: Podarcis muralis; assembly: GCF_964188315.1. Taxonomy (NCBI): domain Eukaryota; kingdom Metazoa; phylum Chordata; class Lepidosauria; order Squamata; family Lacertidae; genus Podarcis; species Podarcis muralis. Next base: position 2,849,352 of record NC_135655.1, read on the forward strand.
TACTGGAACAGAGCAGGGTCTCAGTGTTTGAGTTCCTATAAATACTGTTGAGGTGTGGTGTATAGCCTCCAATGTTCTTGGGCAGAGAGGAAGTTCCCAGGCTAGTGTGCCTTTTCTTCTTTTGTTCCTTAATTACTTGAGGGATATCTTGAGTGATTTCTTGAGTGATATCCTGAGTACCACTTAGGTGGGTCATTAGGTGTGGATTAGTTGCTAAAGCCTTTGTGTCTTGACCTCTTGAACTTTGTGAAGAGTTTTTCTGAGAAGATGCACTTAGTTGTGCTCTGGCTTGGCTTCGTGTATAGGGGCGAGCTGTGGTTTTGTGGCCTGTGCCAGCCAGATCTGTGTAGGGATTGCAGGGGGGTGCAGCATCCGGAGGTGCCACCATGGTTTGGCTACTGGATGGTGTCTGTAATTTATCTGTGGAGAGGGTCTGGGTTTGGGTCTCCACAGATAAATTACAGACACCATCCAGTAGCCAAACCATGGTGGCACCTCCGGATGCTGCACCCCCCTGCAATCCCTACACAGATCTGGCTGGCACAGGCCACAAAACCACAGCTCGCCCCTATACACGAAGCCAAGCCAGAGCACAACTAAGTGCATCTTCTCAGAAAAACTCTTCACAAAGTTCAAGAGGTCAAGACACAAAGGCTTTAGCAACTAATCCACACCTAATGACCCACCTAAGTGGTACTCAGGATATCACTCAAGAAATCACTCAAGATATCCCTCAAGTAATTAAGGAACAAAAGAAGAAAAGGCACACTAGCCTGGGAACTTCCTCTCTGCCCAAGAACATTGGAGGCTATACACCACACCTCAACAGTATTTATAGGAACTCAAACACTGAGACCCTGCTCTGTTCCAGTAACAAGAAGCCGAAAACACCAGCCTGAAGATGACGAGTGAGACCTCGTCGAAACGTCGCCTAGACACCCCATCTTTTACACGGGAAGACACCCGAGGACACCAAAACCTGCATATATATATATATATATATATATATATATATATATATATATCTCTCAAATGAATGAATGAATGAACAAGCAAAGAAATTCTTGCTCAAATTCTCACCCTCCACCCTTCCTCCAACAAAATCAGGGTGGCTTCTGGGTCCGCTTCCCCTCTGTTCCACAGCACAGATCAGGCCTGTCCATCCCCGTCCCCCCCGTGTCCACGGCCGGCATTTATGCCTCTAGACAGCCCTGTAAAATTGAATTATTTGTCAGCTGGCAACAGCTTCCTGGTCCTGCTCTTATCCACCTTTCAGAAGCTGGCCTAGTTTGCTTTAAATAGCTGGATTGATAGCAATTCAGATCATTCCAGAGTGCACTAAAAGCAGTCGCAGAAACCCTCTGGAAGCCGGATGATAACAGAGTCTCTGATTCACAGCCACGCGGAGAGGGCTTTTCCGTATCTGCTCAGCTGCGACAGAATGAGAGAGCCAGGAAGACACCAGGATCCTGCCTTCAGTCTTGAGCTCCCACTGGCTCCTTTGATCATTTCTCCGGTTCCTTTCAAAGAATCGTAGAGTCATAAAGGAAAACAAGGATCAGTTAGTCCAACCCCCTGCAATGAATTCTGCGGCTCCTTCTCATCTTGAGATATGCCCCGACTTAACCCAATTCCTTCATGGAGCCTTCCATTTTCTATTATTGCACCTTGCCGACAGACGGAGCGACTCCCTATGATATGGTTACCAGACGTCCCCGTTTCCCGGGGACAGTCCCTGGATTTACAAATCTGTCCCCGGACAAAATCCGTCCCCAGAATGTCCCCGGATTTCAGTTAATGTCCCTGGATTTAGATTCTAAGTGTTATAGATTTATTTGTTGTTGTTGTTTAGTCGTGTCCGACTCTTCGTGACCCCATGGACCAGAGCACGCCAGGCACCTCTGTCCTCCACTACCTCCCGCAGTTTGGTCAAACTCATGCTGGTAACCTCGAAAACACTATCCAACCATCTCATCCTCTGTTGCCCCCTTCTCCTTGTGCCCTCCATCTTTCCCAGCATCAGGGTCTTCTCCAGGGAGTCTTCTCTTCTCATGAGGACTGAAGTACTGAAGTTCTCATGAGATCGTGAAGTACTGGAGCCTCAGCTTCACGATCTGTCCTTCCAGTGAGCACTCAGGGCTGATTTCCTTAAGAATGGATGTGTTTGATCTTCTTGCAGTCCATGGTCTCCTTGCAGTCAAGAGTCTTCTCCAGCACCATAATTCAAAAGCATCAATTCTTCAGCGATCAGCCTTCTTTATGGTCCAGCTCTCACTTCCATACATCACTACTGGGAAAACCATGGCTTTAACTATACGGACCTTTGTTGGCAAGGTGACGTCTCTACTTCTCAAGATGCTGTCTAGGCCTGCCATTGCCCTTCTCCCAAGAAGATTTATTAGTAGGGAATGAATGTTGCGTGATTGGTTCAACGGCACAAGACACATCATATGGGGACTTCCGGCGAGGCAAAATGGCGGGTGTCACGGCAGTGAGCAGCTCCTGAAGCCAGCCAGAGCCAACTGTGCTGCTGCTGCCACTGCCGAGGGGGAACCGGGGACGCCCGACGCGTCAACTGGTGGAACTGCTGACCCCTCCTCCTGCAACCCAAATCGAACCGGAGGCAAGAGCGCCTGGCCACCCAGCCAATGGCCCAGCGGCGCTCCGGGGCCAGTAAAAACCCCAGAGCTGACACAGTGAGGAGGAGAGGAGGAGGAGGAAGAGAGAGAAAGAGGAAGGAGAAAAAAGAGGGGAGACCTGACCTTGCCACGCCGCTGCTGCCAAGGAAGAAAGGTAGGAGAACACCGGGAGGGCAAGGACACGTGGCTGAGCCCAGGCCAAACCTGAGCCTATTCCATGGCAGATAGCTCTCCAAGAGAGCAGGCTGAGACCCAGAGGAAGGCTGTGCAACAGAAGATATTACTTCTTTATTTATTTTTTAAAATATTTTTTTAAAAAAATAAAATAAAATTCCCTCTTTTAAAAAAAAAAAAAACTGTCCCCGGATTCTTTGGAAAAAATCTGGTAACTACCATCTGAACGATAATCTTGGTCATTTGATTGTCCTTTTTACCCCTTGTTGTCTTTTTAATTGTATATATTGCTTGTTTTATGTTGCTATGGCCGTTGGCTAATGCGAATGAAGTTTATTTATCTATCTATCTGGTAACCTTACCCTATAAGGAAAGGTTGCAGAGGTAGGGACTTTTCGGTTTAGAGGAAAGACAAGAGGCGACATGATCGGAGTCTGTAACATGATGCTTGGCAGGGAGAAAGCAGACAGAGAAAAGTTTTTTCTTCTCCTCTCCTAATACTAGAACTCCTAGGCATCCAGGAAAACTGAGTGCAAGAAGATTCAAGCGGGATAAAAGGAAGTCCTTTATACACCTGTAGCCCCATCTTCAGTGAATTTGTCTAATCCTCTGTTAAAGCCATGCAACTTGGCAGCCATCACTGCCTCCTTTTTCATAGTTTAATTTTGTGCTGTGTTAAAGGCAAGGTTATAAGGTATCACTTTAGGAATCCTTCGCAGCTTCCACTATGCCTTCTAAGAGCTACGGAAGACGATCTCCGGTATTAGGCGGCTACAAATCTTCTAAACTGTAGACATGTGCAGTTCTGAAAATACCTGCCTAAGATGCCTTCATCTTTTGAAGCAAAAAAATATATTAAAGATCTGCGCTTTGAAATATAAATGCACGAAGAAACAGCGAAGCTTGTTTCAGTCCATGCAAAGCACCAGTTCTCTGTGGTCCAGGGAGAGAAAAATGAGCGTTCTGAATTAGAAGCTGCTTATCTCTCAGAAACTGAAACTGATTAGCTGCCTTGAAATTGTAGTGTTTTCAAGGATATATTTATTGAAGGGATGGGGGGGAATCCAATTTTGCTTGCATTTTCATAAGAAACTGTCCAATTTCCACTTTTCAAACCAAGACACAGGGCAAAACGCAATTACCCTTTGAAATCTGTGCCTTTCCAACTTTTGTGATTCGGTTCTCCCGCCAACGCTTACAAAAAATGGATACACTAGGAAAAAGTCTGCATTGAGCAGCTGGAACATTGATCCCTAAGACCTGCAAAGACATCCTATACTTTTTCACAATAACCTCTCCCCTCTTTCCTAAGTCAAGACGCTTACTCTTTCCCACACGTTTAGTTTACACTGCTGCCGTTCATTTAAGGTAAAGGTACCCCTGCCCGTACGGGCCAGTCTTGACAGACTCTAGGGTTGTGTGCCCATCTCACTCAAGAGGCCGGGAGCCAGCGCTGTCCGGAGACACTTCTGGCTCACGTGGCCAGCGTGACATCGCTGCTCTGGCGAGCCAGAGCTGCACACGGAACGCCGTTTACCTTCCCGCTGTAAGCGGTCCCTATTTATCTACTTGCACCTGAAGGTGCTTTCGAACTGCTAGGTTGGCAGGCACTGGGACCGAACGACGGGAGCGCAACCCGCCGCGGGGATTCGAACTGCCGACCATGCGATCGGCAAGTCCTAGGCGCTGAGGCTTTAACCCACAGCGCCACCCGCGTCCCATGCTGTTCATTTACTGTACTGCTTTTGTGTACTACCTGCAAGGCATGCAATCTAATAAATACATTTAAAAAGAACACGTGCATTGGTGAAAATAACATGCAAAGATGTGTTGTGTCTCAAAACCAGGGTTGTGCTCACACCCCGACAGCAATCTCACCCAGGTTGACATGCGGAACAATTGGATTTGTCCCTGAATCAATTTGGGGTGTGGGACTGGTCTTTAATTGTTGTTGTTGTTTAGTCGTTTAGTCGTGTCCGACTCTTCGTGATCCCATGGACCAGAGCACGCCAGGCACTCCTGTCTTCCACTGCCTCCTGCAGTTTTTCATTAGGGGGTCTTTAATTAAAGCACGTCAAAGTGCAATTAGATAAATAGGTACTGCTGTGACAGGAAGGTAAACGGCGTTTCCATGCGCTGCTCTGGTTCGCCAGAAGCAGCTTAGTCCTGCTGGCCACATGACCCGGAAGCTGTACACCGGCTCTCTCAGCCAATAAACCAAGATGAGCGCCGCAACCGCAGAGTCGGCCACGACTGGACCTAATGGTCAGGGGTCCCTTTACCTTTACCTAATTAGGGGTATTTTATCCCCTAATTTAATACAGTGGTACCTCAGATTACATACGCTTCAGGTTACAGACTCCGCTACCCCAGAAATAGTACTTCAGGTTAAGAACTTTGCTTCAGGATGAGAACAGAAATCGTGCTCCGGCGGCGCGGCGGCAGCGGGAGGCCCCATTAGCTAAAGTAGTGCTTCAGGTTAAGAACAGTTTCAGGTTAAGAACAGACCTCTGGAACGAATTAAGTACTTAACCCGAGGTACCACTGTATATAGTTGGGCCCCTCCTGGCTGCACTGCAGAGATCAGGAAGGTCACACCTGCTGGGAACTGTTTCACCTGTGCGTCTCTGGGGGGAATACAGCAGACCCCTGCAGCCATCAGGATTGCATCCTCCATTCCCCAGCCGAAGGTTTATTCCTGCTCAGTTTGACTCTGTGTGCATGTGTGTCCCCCCTGCTGGGAACAGCAACTAGCAAATTCCATCCATTGCAATTCCAGACAACTTCCCATGCCAGGTTCCTTCTTTCCCCGTGCAAGAGAGGCTTCGTGGCAAATATCTCGGAATAAATCTCCCAGGGCCCTATAGATGGCGCCCTTATGTGCTGAAAAGAAAAGAAGGCTCCGGAGAAGAGGAGACAGAGCAGGGAAGAGGAGAAGAAACAGGTGGAGGGTTGAGTTCTGTGGGTACTCTTTTCCCAGGTGCCTCTCAAAGGGGTACCCAAATTGCCCCTGGCCCAATGCAAGCATCGTCTTCTGCATCCACAAAACCAAACCAGCTACCAAGATTATTTTCCGACCTTCCAGGGAGCGTGAAGTAGTAGTTAGAGCAGTGTTTCTCAAACGTGGGTCTCCAGCTGTTGTTGGACTACAACTCCCATCATCCGGGGCAGACGTCCTTCTTTCAAATGTCAGCAGCACCCTTAGCAAGACCTCCCCTTCGCCTTCCATCCGGCCCCAATTCACTGCACCTTAGTTGCAATGCCCCGCAGTGCCCCCTAGGCTTGGCAGCGGAACCAGCCCTGCTGCCCTAAATCTGCCCCTGCCATCACCCTTACCCAGCAGGACCAGTGGTCATGGGTGATGGGAGTTGTAGTCCAACAACAGCCTAGGAACCCACATTCGAGAAACACCGAGTTGGAGTTACAGGTAGGTAGCCGTGCTGGTCTGCCGTAGTCGAAACAAAATTTAAAAAAATCCTTCCAGTAGCACCCTGTTGTTGTTGTTTAGCCGTTTAGTCGTGTCTGACTCTTCGTGACCCCCTGGACCAGAGCACGCCAGGCCCTCCTGTCTTCCACTGCCTCCCGCAGTTTGGTCAAACTCATGCTGGTAGCTTCAAGAACACTATCCAACCATCTCGTCCTCTGTCGTCCCCTTCTCCTTGTGCCCTCCATCTTTCCCAACATCAGGGTCTTTCCCAGGGAGTCTTCTCTTCTCATGAGGTGGCCAAAGTATTGGAGCCTCAGCTTCAGGATCTGTCCTTCCAGTGAGCACTCAGGGCTGATTTCCTGAAGAATGGGTAGGTTTGATCTGCTTGCAGTCCATGGGACTCTCAAGAGTCTCCTCCAGCACCATAATTCAAAAGCATCAATTCTTCGGCGATCAGCCTTCTTTATGGTCCAGCTCTCACTTCCATACATCACTACTGGTGTAGTGGTGTAGCACCTTAGGGACCAACTAAGTTTGTTATTGGCATGCACACCCCTTCAGATACTGAGTTGGAGTGTCGGACTAGGACCTGGGAGGCCAGCGTTCGAATCCTCACTTGGCCATGACACTCACTAAGAGGCCTTTGGCCAATAAGGGTGAGAATCTCACAGGGGAGCTTGCTGAACTAGTCAGACCAGACACTGACCTCTGATGGCCATTTTATATCCATCCATCAATCAATCATGGATGAAGAGTCAGCAGTAGATACCTCAGATGGTAGAGCATGAGATCTCAGGGTTATGGGTTTGGTCCCCACGCTGGGCAAAAGATTCCAGCATTGGACTCGATGACCCTCATGGTCCCTTCCAACTCAACAGTTCCATGGTTCTGTGAATATCAGCTGCTGGAAACCACATGAGGGGAGGGTGGTCTTGTGTTCGAGTCCTACTTGTGGGTTTCCCTTGGGGGCATCTGGTTGGCTGCTCTGTTGGACTCGATGGGCCATTGGCCTGATCCAGCAGGCTCTTCTCCTCTTCTCGCAGATGGCGCCTTTTGCAGTTCTCTACCACTTGGCTCCTTCGTCCTCCCCCAATACTTGCAAATGGAGGCTAAGATTTCATGCGTCTGATTTGCAAGCAGGCAGAACATCAGCCAGCAAAGCTGAATCTCGCCGGCTTATAAAAAAAGGAAAGAAAAATGATCATCTCCCTTGGTTGTTTATATCTACATGCACACAGACAATGCAATATATAAACAAGTAATAAATTCATTACCCTTTTTCTTAAAACACTCAGCCAAATGAGAAATGGAGATGAATGAATCTCATTAATTTCCCTGCTTTTCATAGAGGCTACCAAGGATTATTCCCCCTCCCTTTTCAAGACTAACGTCTACCTTCCACGCTAATCCAAGAAAAATGAGAAATGGGTGGGTGGGTGGAATTTTTTCTTACTGGAAGGACCACAGCCTAGTGACAGAGCCACTGCTTTGCATGCAGAAGGTCCCAGGCTGACAGAAGAACGTGAGAAGAGCCCGCTGGATCAGGCCAGACACCCCAATGGGAAACCAGCATGCAGGAGTCAAACACAAGAGCAACTCTCCCCTCTTGTGGCTTCCAGCAACTGGTATTCGGAAGCAATTACTGCCTCCAATCATGGCCGGAACATAGCCATCATGACTAGTAGCCATCATCGATGAATTTGCCTCATCCTCTTTTAATAGTAAATAATAGTAAATAATAATAATAATAATAATAATAATAATAATAATAATAATAATAATAAATTTTATTTATACCCTGCCCTCACCGGCCAGAGCCGGGCTTGGTGCAGCTAACACTAGTAGAATTACAATAAAAACATAATAGGAAAAAACCCAATTTAAAATACAGGTTAAAATGCAATTTAAAATGCAGCCTCATTTTAGAAAGTAGCCCATAGATCAAAACCATAAGGGGAGGGAAACAGAAGGGTCAGACTGAGTCCAAACCAAAGGCCTGGTGGAACAGCTCTGTCTTGCAGGCCCTGCGGAAAGATGTCAAGTCCCGCAGGGCCCTGGTCTCTTGTGACAGAGCGTTCCACCAAGTCGGGGCCAGTACTGAAAAGGCCCTGGCCCTGGTTGAGACCAATCTAAACACCTTGAGACCTGGGACCTCCAAAATGTTGTCATTTGTGGACCTTAAGGTACTACACGGGGCACCCAGGAGAGGCGGTCCCATAGGTATGTGGGTCCTAGGCTGCATCTCGGTCGGTCCCCATCGCAGTCTCCTGCATGAGGGGGTTTCATAGTTCTATACTCCATGAAGAAGTGCTTCCTTTTGATCCTGATTTTTTGAGCAGAGGTTGGAGGGCCACCTGTCATGGATGCTTTAGTTGACATTCCTGTATTGTGGCGTTTGGACTAGATGACTCTTGGGGTCCCTTATAGCTCTAAGATTCTGTGATTCTAACTTCCTAGTCCTAGTCTTTATAACCCTGTACCTTCTTCCAGAAGGCAGAAGCTGAAAGAGATCATTTCCGGGGTGCGTACTATCTAGGGATAAAGAGAACCTGAATCCTGCAGCATATATATATATATATATATATATATATATATCAGCCATCATTTCAAATGAGATGAAGGGAGGACAACATTTCTGGGAAACATCCTCAAAGCACCAGTCGTATCCCCTCCAAATGCCCTGAGTACATCTTCCGTCTTCATAATTTAAAACGGACCATTCATATTTTATGGGGCAAGGAATTCCCTGTGAAGAAGCCGCTCTTGAAAATGGATTCTCCGCAAGGGGCTGCTTCAAGTCAGCTGAGCTCTCAAGGCTGAGAGGGGTTTATTTATTTATTTTGATTGACTTGACTTATTTATATCCCGCACTTCAATTAAAGGACTGCCACCCCCCCCCCCCCCGGTGGCTTCCAAAGGAGAGAAGATGAAACAATAAAACGCAACTCTAAAAATCAAGGATTAATGACATTTAAAAAGTGGATCACATGCTAGAACAATCAAGACTGAAAACCAGAGGATGGGAATAAAATAGGACCCATTGAAAAACCAGCTCTGCCAGGATCCTGGGAAGACCTGGGCAAAGACAAGATCCTGCAAAGATGCCTAGTTTGTTGTCAGATGAGTCTCTGGGTGTGTTCCACACCTGAAAGGGTTTTTTACTTCTTTACTGATGCAATTCAGTGCCTAGAACCTGAATTTAATGGTCTTAAGGGGGGAGTCTTTTAAAAAAACAACAAGTCTATTGCTTCCGTTTAGAGTCAGGCAAAACATATCCCTCTTCTCTCCCCCTCTCAAAGCCATTTCATGTTTTGCAACTGCTTCTTACATTCCTGATACGGTTAAAAAAACCAATGCAATTCTGGGCTGCATCAATAGGAGTATGGCATCTAGATCAAGGGAAGTAATAGTGCCACTGTATTCTGCTCTGGTCAGACCTCACCTGGAGTACTGTGTCCAGTTCTGGGCACCACAGTTCAAGAAGGACACTGACAAACTGGAACGTGTCCAGAGGAGGGCAACCAAAATGGTCAAAGGCCTGGAAACGATGCCTTATGAGGAACGGCTAAGGGAGCTGGGCATGTTTAGCCTGGAGAAGAGGAGGTTAAGGGGTGATATGATAGCCATGTTCAAATATATAAAAGGATGTCACATAGAGGAGGGAGAAAGGTTGTTTTCTGCTGCTCCAGAGAAGCGTACACGGAGCAATGGATCCAAACTACAAGAAAGAAGATTCCACCTAAACATTAGGAAGAACTTCCTGACAGTAAGAGCTGTTTGACAGTGGAATTTGCTGCCAAGGAGTGTGGTGGAGTCTCCTTCTTTGGAGGCTTGACAACCATATGTCAGGAGTGCTCTGATGGTGTTTCCTGCTTGGCAGGGGGTTGGACTCGATGGCCCTTGTGGTCTCTTCCAACTCTATGATTCTATGATTCTATGGTTAGAGCAAAAAGCAGAAACAAAGAAAGTTTGCAATCTTTGATTTCTAAAGGGCAACAATAATTAATCCCTGAGCATGTGCAGGTCTGCATTTGAAAACTCACTTAGTACATTGTAGCTCCCCCATGAAGAAGAGAAGAAGAGAGAAGAAGAGTTTGGATTTGATATCCCACCTTTCACTCCCCTTCAGGAGTCTCAAAGTGGCTAACATTCTCCTTTCCCTTCCTCCCCCACAACAAACACTCTGTGAGGTGAGTGGGGCTGAGAGACTTCAGAGAAGTGTGACTGGCCCAAGGTCACCCAGCAGCTGCATGTGGAGGAGCGGAGACGCGAACCCGGTTCCCCAGGTTACGAGACTACCACTCTTAACCACTACACCACGCTGGCTCTCATGACAAAAGGAATAAAATGTGCTTTGCTTCTGCTGCCCTGGTGCTCAACTATGTTACTTGGGAATGATAAGCACCATAGCGTTGCAAAAAGGCAGCACTAATTGTGTGTGTGCCCACTGGGCCACCCTCTGGAGAACGAAGGCTTTTAAAAATGAAGAATCCTAAGATCACAGAGTTGGGAAGGACCCTGAGAGTCATCCAGTCCAGCCCCCTGCAATGCAGGAATCTCAACAAAAGCACCCATGGCAGGTGGCCGTCCAACCTCTTCTTAAACACCTCCAATTAAAGAAGCATGCTGTAGCAAGAACCACCCTGCTCATGCCAGGATAGGTGCGGAGACCAGACCTGTTTGGCATTGCTCCCATCATCTGTCCCCCTCTGGGTAGTGATTTGGATGCCCTCTAGGCTGTGGGTCTCTGGACATCAGCCCCAAGATCCAAGGTCTTACAGAAAGGTCTTCCAAGATGGCGGCAATAAACCTCTAATAAATTATGTGAGTGCGGCTTTCTCCCGATTGAAGTGCAGAGTGTTTGAGGACCAGGACATTTGCAGGGAAACCATAATGCTTGTTTACAAAGCTATTGTACTACCAACCTTACTGTCTGCTTGTGAAGCATGGACCACTTATAAACATCATAGAATCATAGAATCATAGAGTTGGAATAGACCACAAGGGCCATCGAGTCCAACCCCCTGCCAAGCAGGAAACACCATCAGAGCACTCCTGACATATGGTTGTCAAGCCTCTGCTGAAAGACCTCCAAAGAAGGAGACTCCACCACACTCCTTGGCAGCCAATTCCACTGTCGAACAGCTCTTACTGTCAGGAAGTTCTTCCTAATGTTTAGGTGGAATCTTCTTTCTTGTCGTTTGGATCCATTGCTCCATGTCCGCTTCTCTGGAGCAGCAGAAAACAACCTTTTTTGTTCATCTCCAACTCCTTGAAAGATTTCATCAACGGGGTCTCCGAAAAATTTTACACATTACTTGGGAAGACAGGCGAACTAATGCCAGTGTACTGGAAGAAGCAAAGATGTCGAAGCAATGATTCTTCAACATCAACTTCGTTGGACTGGTCTTGTTGTGCGGATGCCTGATTATCGTCTTCCAAAGCAACTACTCTATTCCAAACTTAAAAATGGAAAGGGTAATGCTGGTGGTCAACAAAAGAGGTTCAAAGACTCTCTCAAGGCAAATCTTAAAAAATGTATTATAAACACTGACAACTGGGAAACACTGGCCTGCGAGCACTCCAGTTGGAGAACAGCCTTTACCAAAGGTTTCATGGGCTTTGAAGACACTCGAACTCAGGACGCAAGGGAGAAACGTGCTAAGAGGAAGGCACGCTTGGCAAACCCTCATCGTGATCAACTCCCGCCCAGAAACCAATGTCCCCACTGTGGAAGGACGTGTGGATTCAGAATTGGCCTCCACAGTCACTTGTGGACTCATTGTTAAAATCATGTTTATGGAAGGCAATCTTACTCGGCCACGAGGGATCGCCGAAGAAGAAGTAGTAGTTTGCTTTTAATAGTGGCCAGGCTCATTAGAATGAGGAACTGGAAGACCTTATGAGGGTGCTTCTCTGACCAATTGGGACAACAATGTATGGCAAAAAGCCTTTGTGGAAAAATTAAACAATAAACTTAAACTGGCACGTGGTCTGAAGCACAAGACCCTCTTTCAACTGACTGGCACAGCTTTGTTATGTGCATGGGTAAAATGGAAATAGAAGGCTCCCCTCACATTATAAAGCTTTTTGGCTAATTTTTATACCTCCTGTACAAAGAGCAGTCTGGGATAAGAACATAACATGTTATCCAGATGTTGTTTTGCAGGCACTGCTTAACACAGGCTTCCGGACTAGGGTGGAATATTTCATCACTTCCCTGACTGACGTTGTTACATAGTGAAATAATTTAATGAAATCTTTAAAAACAAAGGTATTGTGAAGACATGGGAGAGATTATTGGGATTAACCTCCTGGTAGTCCCTTCCATGTTTTCCACACATCCATCCATTGCATAGATGTGCAGAGATGTTCCGGTGAAGATGTGAGCATTGGGATGAGCGCAATCGCAGACGAATGCATGAGTTGACCGCGTGTCTCTCTTCATGATTCAGCATTTGCATTGTGATGTTGAAGGTCGCACGACCTTCTTCAGAGGTCAAGCCCTACTCCTTGATGCTTGTGTTCTGTGCAGCTCATACAACGGTCCCCGTCCTGAAGTGCAGGGGAGGGCATGTGGCGACGAGAGCTACATAGTGCCATACACATTCTTTTCTTCGGGAAACCAGAACAACGTGTTCCTTCGTTAGAGGAGGCTGCATCTCAACGAGTTTCCTCCGATTCCCAGCGGGGCAGCTTGCAAGCAAATGTTATTCAGCAAATCGGAGAAACTTATAAACAGTCTCACCTTCGCAATGGCAGGAGATGCTTCCTGCTCTTCGGTAAGGACCTGGGCTTGCAGGCACGAGCCCCCAGGGCAAGCATTTCATAAGCGCTTCCTGGAAAGTCAGGATGAAATATGGGCTGAAATTAAAGATGCAGTCAGTTTTGTGTGCCATGTGCACACAAACACACACCCACACACCCACACACCCACACACCCACACACACACAGAGAGAGAGAGAGAGAGAGAGAGAGAGAGAGAGAGAGAGAGAGAGAGTTTAGGTCCCACTGCTTCTTGCTTTCCGGAGAAGTTTTCACTTTGATAAACCTCCAGCACAGGTCATATGTTCCTACCCATTTTAAAGCAGCAAATTTTTCTGACTATCGTTTTCAATTTTGCGTGCCCTGTTTTTTCCCTAAGGGCTTGTGGTGACTGTAACTTGCAGGATGCTGCCTTCTTCAAGACAGTAGCAGCATGTCTGATGTGGCAGAGCTATGAAGCTGCTCTCCCGAGACCTGCGCTGCCACTACCACTTACCTGGATGAGCTCTAGCAGGGGGGGGGGGGGTGAGATCAGGTCCATGTGGGGGTCCTGATTGCGGGCAGACTTCCCACCAGTGTCTTGCCCTTGGTGCTGTCTGCCACAGCCATCCAGCTAAGCAGCGACAATGATGCCAGTGTTGGGAGGGGGGCTCTGTGTCTTTGCCCAACCCCATACACTGATGTTTGTTTCAGATCAGAATATTTGATCGGCCCAGTATATCTGAAGGAGCATCTCCACCCCCATCGTTCTGCCCGGACACTGGGGTCCAGCGCTGAGGGCCTTCTGGTAGTTCCCTCACTGCGGGAAGCGAAGTTACAGTGAACCAGGCAGAGGGCCTTCTCGGTGGTGGTGCCTGCCCTGTGGAACACCCTTCCACCAGATGTCAAAGGAAAAAACAACTACCAGACTTTTAGAAGACATCTGAAGGCAGCCCTGTTTAGGGAAGCTTTTAATGTTTAATAGACTATTGTATTTTAATATTTTGTTGGCAGCCACCCAATTATTATTATTATTATTATTATTATTATTATTATTATTATTATTTGCACATCTGACTGGTAGCAGCATGCAGAAAGTGCCAGGCTCAATCTGTAGTCCTATATCTCGTTGTGAACACCGCAGTTTAAGAAGGACAGTGACAGAAGGTTTGCAGAGGAGGCCGACCAGTGTGGGCTGATAATGCCAAGGTTGCAGATTTGATGCCTGTGCGGGAACTCTGCATATTCCTGTATTGCTTGGGGTCAGGCTAGAATTAAAACTATCCATTGAAAGATCCAAGGAGCCCTTTGTGGGAGGCTGAAAGGGTGCGAGGCAATTGCTTTTGTCCACCACTGTCAAAGCACACCTATTCCCAGCTGCAGTGCTCCATGCCTCTTGGTCACCAGTGGCGGATTTGGGGCTCTCAAAATTCAGCGGACTTCTGTGCGATGCTAAAATTTGGCACACCACCACCACCACGTCTCACCTTCCATTCTACAACATTGTTGTGGCGCACCCTGTAGCGCAGAGCCTGGTAGCGCCGCACCGGTTGTGCTACCCTCAAACCACCTCTGTTGTCACCCAGAGGTTCCAGGAAGAGAACAACATGATGTGGCTTGAGAAAAGAGCCCCGCAGGATCAGATCAAAGGTGTGTTATGGAAGGAGAGGAAGACACACACACACACACACACATACACACACACACCCTGGGAATGTTCTCTCCAGCAAGAGCAGCTTCTGCCATTCGGCAGGGACCGAATCGGAGGGAAGCTGTTGCCTTGCTGCGAAAACAAAGATAATTGTCTTGAGGACTCTTCAGTTCAAAGACTCTCAACAGCAACTCCTGTATTTGCATACTCCAGGCTGACGGAGCTGGCAGAGGCACTGCGGTGGTGGAAACAGAGAGTGCCCCAGGGCCTTGCAAGTTCCTAATGCACTAATGGAGTTTTGGGCAGGAGAGAATTTCTCCCTGCAACTTCCGCTCAGAAGGAACCAAATGCATCCTCCTCCACAAAGCAGAAGCAGCAGGCAAGACAGCTCCATTCCTGTGCGCAGGAAAGCCGCATTTCTGCTGCAGTTCCACTAATTTCGCTACGCACCCCCCCTCCGCCAAGTTCTTTCTGACACCGACACCCTGCTCCCTTCATGTAGTAACAACAACAATATATTACTTGTACCCCGCACATCCGACATCCTACAGCTGAGATTCAGTTTACACAAGGGACAACCAGATAATAGAAAGGACTTTTCCATGTGGTTCATTGTTAAACTGCGGAACTCCCTCCCACAGGAATGGCCACCAACCTGGGTGGCTTTAGCAGAGGACTGGACAAATTCACAGAGAAGAGGAAGAGGAAGAGGAAGAGGAAGAAGAAGAAGAAGAAGAAGAAGAAGAGGAAGAAGAAGAAGAGGAGGAAGAAGAGGAGGAGGAGGAGGCAGTGGCGTAGCGTGGGGGGTGCAGGGGGGGCCAGCCGCACCGGGCGCAACATCTGGGGTTAGGGCAAATCCACAGGTTAGGGGGCGCAAATTACTTGCCTTGCCCCGGGTGCTGACAACCCACGCTACGCCACTGGGAGGAGGAGGAGGAGGAAGAAGAGAAGAAGAAAAGAAGAAGAAGGAGGAGGAGGAGGAGGAGAAGCTTGGATTTGATATCCCGCCTTTCACTCCCTTTAAGGAGTCTCAAAGCGGCTAACACTCTCCTTTCCCTTCCTCCCCCACAACAAACACTCTGTGAGGTGAGTGGGGCTGAGAGACTTCAGAGAAGTGTGACTGGCCCAAGGTCACCCAGCAGCTGCAGGTGGAGGAGCGGAGACGCGAACCCGGTTCACCAGATTATGAGTCCACCGCTCTTAACCACTACACCACACTGGCTCTTCTATTGAGAGCCTTCACTGGTTCTGATTTAAAAGAGAGTTAGAGCTGGGTATCATCCGCATATTGATGAACACCCAACCCAAACCCCTAGCTGAAACTAGAAAGCCGGCTGTGGCAATGGGGTTAAATATATTGTCCTACCTTACAGGGCTATTGCAAGGGTTTAATGAATGCTATACATTTATTAGCTTTTTCTCCCCACACTTTTGCCCAAAGGATACATGGGCGGCGAAGGACAGAGCAGGAAAAGCAATATAGTGGAATACTATTATTAAAAACATAGAATCATAGAATCGCAACATTGTAGGGACGGCGAGGGTCATCTAGCCCAACAATTTAAAACATTTCATAACAATTGCTCTATGCAATACACGTCGAGCACTTTGGGAAAGCGCTATAAAAACATTCCTCCTCCTAGTGCTGCAGGCATGGCAGAGGTTTCCTCAACGTGATATTTCTGAGAGATCTGGGAACCTGCTTCTGCCGTCAAGCCCTGCATTTTGCAGCGAATGGGTTTCTTTGCTCTCAAATTACTTTCAAATCTTCTGCAGAATAGATGAGAACATTGTGCGGCTGTTTGATTTCCCTGACCTGAACGGAGGTTGATTGCGGTTTTGAATTCTCTGCCTTACATAAGGAGATGCCGGGAGCTTAAATCTCTCTCTCCCAGAAAGAAAAGAAAAGAAAGAAAGAAAGAAAGAAAGAAAGAAAGAAAGAAAGAAAGAAAGAAAGAAAGAAAGAACACTCTGCTCCTCCAACTGATGGTCTCTCAAGGGCTGCAGAGCTGAAAGGAAGAAGCTGAGGCTGTCCCCATCCGTGAGACAGAGAAGGAACAGCTGCCCCAATGCTTCCTTTTCCTCTGCCCTCCCCATTCCTTTTTCCTTTTATGCCATGCCTATTAGATGGTGAGGGTCCTTTTGGTCTTTCAACATTGCAGGCACTATGTCAGCATTAAATAATTAGAGGTGTTCACACTGTTGCAGTCAAGAAGGGCGCAAACTGTGAACCTCTTTACTCCGGAGCTGAGCTGTGTAAGCTGGCAAGCTTACGCACTTGCCCACAAACACTTGTGCATGTGCAGAGCGCATTAGAGATGTCTTGCACCTGTGTTCAGCATTACATGTAAACAAGTCTATGATTACGATGGCGATGCCTCAATCTCAGGTAGAGTAAGTTGTAGCTTCCTAACCTCACTCATGACATAGTTCTTCCTTAAGGTGCCAGGAGTCGCATAGATGCCACTCACTGTCCCAATGTGAACAATGTCCACGCAACATGATGACCATATACATATGTAATAGATAATCCTTCAAACCATTAAAAGTTCAAAATGAAATCTTTAGTCTCAAAGTCTCTGAAAATCTTTAAATGAAGCGAGGTACCAAACTTCGTACGATGAAAGACAAGCTGTGAAGCTTTGTGTATTCAGCAAATATGACGTCCAACAATGAACAGTGATTTCGGATATTGACTACTGTTTCGTAGAATTCTTCGTCAGCATGGTGAGAGGATATAGAATGCTTCATAAACTGAAAATAAAATTTTACAGACGATGACCTGCATGACATATCACTTTACAAAAATCATAAACTATAATACAAACAGTAATGAAAAAGAGAACATACCCCATCTTATTTTGAATGAATGTATGTGACCTAGGACTTGCCGATCGAAAGGTCGGCGGTTCGAATCCCTGCGGCGGGGTGCGCTCCTGTCGTTCGGTCCCAGCGCCTGCCAACCTAGCAGTTCGAAAGCACCCCCGGGTGCAAGTAGATAAATAGGGACCGCTTACTAGCGGGAAGGTAAACGGTGTTTCCGTGTGCGGCTCTGGCTCGCCAGAGCAGCGATGTCACGCTGGCCACGTGACCCGGAAGTGTCTCCGGACAGCACTGGCTCCCGGCCTATAGAGTGAGATGAGCGCACAACCCTAGAGTCTGGCAAGACTGGCCCGTACGGGCAGGGGTACCTTTACCTTTACCTTTATGTGAATGAAAATATCAAATGCTGTGGAACAGTGCTCATATAATAATGTAGTCACTGCTAGTAACAATATTTTTTTGAGAAACATATAAAGCTAACTCCAGGTGATGCTAATAACAAGGAGGTTGAGTTTAAAGGTACAGTGCAAAATTGTTGTTGTTGTTGTTGTTTAGCCGTTTAGTCATGTCCAACTCTTCGTGACCCCCTGGACCAGAGCACGCCAGGCCCTCCTGTCTTCCACTGCCTCCCGCAGTTTGGTCAAACTCATGCTGGTAGCTTCGAGAACACTGTCCCACCATCTCGTCCTCTGTCGTCCCCTTCTCCTTGTGCCCTCCATCTTTCCCAACATCAGGGTCTTTTCCAGGGAGTCTTCTCTTCTCATGAGGTGGCCAAAGTCTTGGAGCCAGTCCAGCACTTCCTATTTCTCTGTCAGTGTGGGCACCACTCGCAGCTTCCTGGGTTTTTCAGCACCCAAGGAAAATGACAATATGTTTTATTTAGGTGCTATCTCAAAATCAAACAAACAACTTCCAAAAAACGTCCCCCTAAAACACCGGCAAATTTCACCAAAAGTCCACAAAAGTCCCCTTTTCTCAAACTCCAATTCTCCACAGACCTCAAAGGTCAGTGCAAAGGCTCATGGGATGACTTTAATTGAAAATGATTACCAAGTACTTACAAATGTATTTATATTTTTTATTATTATTATTATTATTATTATTATTATTATTATTATTAAGTGAGGGGAGAGACTTTGTCAGGCAAGGCCTCCTTCCCCCTGCCTTGCTCCCCCCTCCAGTCTCTGCTTCTCAATTTGTATTGTATTATTTTATGTACTGTGGCTTGCCGTTGTTTTATTGATCATAGTTTAGAAATTATTTATTGTAACTGTTGAGTGGATTTCTGTTTAACTTTTATATGTTGATATTATTATTTTATACTATTATAATGATTGTTGAATGTTACTTTTTTGATATAGATTGCTTATTTTAAAGTTATGTTTTATTATCACATTTTTGTATTGCATTAGATTGTTATGAGATGTACATTTTTTGTTTCTTCAGCTTGTAAACCGCCTTGAGTATTGTAAGATAGAAAGACGGTATACAAATAAAAAAAGATGATGAAATATTATTATTCTTAAGCATTACCTGACATTTTCAGAGGCAAAATTGAAATTATTAGGTTTTCCGAAAGCAGATGATGTGGTTCTTGATTAAACAAAACAAATAGCAGATTTGAATTCCTCACAGCCAGAAATATGCAAACATTGAGTTTCACCCCCTGAAATTGACGCCCCACTAGGGAAGATGGAGCCAGCTTGTTTTCTGCTGCTCCAATTAGGTCCAATTAGGACCTTCTGATGGCAAGAGCTTTTTTGAGAGTGGACTCCCTCTGAAAGTGCTGGGGCTCTCCTTCAGTGGAGGTTTCTAAGCAGAGGTTGATTGCTTGTTTCTCAGGGATTCTTTATCTAGGAATCCTGCATTGTAGGGGGTTAGATGACCCTCGGAGGTCCCTTCTATTCTATTCTATTATTCCTTTTCCTCTACCCTCCCCATTCCTTTTTCCTTTTATACCGTTTATGTTTATACTGTGTGTGTGTGTGTGTGTGTGTGTGCAGTCATACCTCTTGTTACGTTTGCTTCAGGTTAAATCTTTTCAGGTTGCATCCCGTGGTGACCCGGAAGTACTGGAAAGGGTTACTTCCAGGTTACACCGCTCACACATGCGCAGACGCTTAAAATGACGTCATGCGCATGCGCAGAAGTGGCACAACGCGACCCGCGCGGGTTGCGTTCTGCTCATGTTGCGAACAGGGCTCCAGAATGAATCCCATTCGCAACCAGAGGTACCTCTCTCTCTCTCTCTCTCTCTCTCTCTCTCTGTCTGTGTGTGTGTATTACCTTTATAACAGCAACAGGTATACATCCTCATAAGATTATAGAAGATAGGCTTCCCAATGGCAATGTTTTGAAGCAAAGGCTGATTGCAGTCTCATGTATATTTTTAACAGATTTTATACGTGTAAGGTAAAGGTAAAGGACCCCTGGACAGTTAAGTCCAGTTAAAGGTGACTATGGGGTTGTGGAACTCATCTCGCTTTCAGGCCGAGGGAGCCAGCGTTTGTCCACAGACAGTTTTCCGGTTCATGTGGCCAGCAGGACTAAACCGCTTCTGGCGCAATGGGACACCGTGATGGAAACCAGAGCACACAGAAACACTGTTTACCTTCCCACCGGAGCGGTACCTATTTATCTACTTGCACTTTTGGGGGTGCTTTTGAACTGCTCAGTTGGCAGGAGCTGGGACAGAGGAACGGGAGCTCACCCCATCATGGGGATTCGAACTGCCAACCTTCCGATCTGCAAGCCCAAGAGGCTCAGTGGTATTTAAATCTATTAATACTTAATTGTTTCTAATGATTTTTCTGCGTTTTTAGCAGTTCTTGTTTTGATCTGTAAGCCATCCCATTGGGGGGGGGAGAGGCAGGGTATAAATAAATAACATCAACAATGATGCCTATTAGAGGGCAAGCCTGAGGGTAGGGATCGTCTTATAACACATTTACTAAATAATAATAATAATAATAATTTATTATTTATACCTCATCCATTTGCCTGAGTTTCCCCGCCACTCTGGGTGGCTTCCAACAAAATATTAAAATACAATAGTCCTTCAGATATTAAAAACTTCCCTAAACAGGGCTGCCTTGAGATGTCTTCTAAAAGTCTGGTAGTTGTTTTTTCCTTTGACATCTGGTGGGAGGGCGTTCCACAGGGTGGGTGCCACTACCGAGAAGGCCCTCTGCCTGGTTCCCTGTAACCTCACTTCTTGCAATGAGGGAATCACCAGAAGGCCCTCGGAGCTGGATCTCAGTGTCCGGGCAGAACGATGGAGGTGGAGACGCTCCTTCAGGTATACTGGGCAGAGGCCGTTTAGGGCTTTAAAGGTCAGCACCAACACTTTGAATTGTGCTCAGAAATGTACTGGGAGCCAATGTAGGTTTTTCAGGACCGGTGTTATGTGGTCTCAGCAGCTGCTCCCAGTCACCAGTTTAGCTGCCGCATTCTGGATTAATTGCAGTTTCCGGGTCACCTTCAAAGGTAGCCCCACGTAGAGCGCATTGCAGTAGTCCAAGCGGGAGATAACCAGAGCACGCACCACCCTGGCGAGAAAAAGCCCTGTTAAATGATGTTCACAATGTTACATTAAAAGTGCGTGCAATCTGCTCCCCTCTGCAAATTGGAGGGGTCCAAAGAGAGACGGACACCCCCAACAGATCTTGCTCCTCCTCTAAACAGAGGTTATGTGGCAATCTGTTAGGGGATCTTTAGCCCTGCGTTTCAGGGGGTTGGGATAGATAACCCTCAGAGATCCCTTCCAACTCTAGCATATTAGGATTCTCTGATTTTTTTCCGGCAGCTGCTGAACAAATACCTCGGGATGGCTTGCATGACCAAGAGCCTGGGCATCCTGCTGATGCATAATACATTTCCCTCCGCCGCACCCGCTCGCCAGGGCTGCCTGACAGTAATGGAATAGTCCCAGGTTTCGCTGGCGGATAATCACTTCGGTAGCGGCGTAATGAACATTTCTGGCCCTGCGCGCACGCACGGACGCTCTGCTTAACACCCGGACGGCTTTGCTTTCGCTCCAGCCAACCGGCCTCTAAGCAGGGGCCGCAATAATCAATTTGCGGCAAACTTTTGTTCTGCCCAAGACTCTAATTTACGTTGCCAGCCTGAAGATTCCGAGCCATTAATCATCTGTTTTGTGCTCTGGGTGGCTTTCATATTTAACAGGCGAGGACGGAGACAGAGAGAGAGGCTGTTTACCTCGCGAGTCCATCTCACAGCCAGGAAGGCAGGAGCATCGTGTGTTGTTGTTGCTTTTTCAGGAAACGTGGGTTGGGGAAATAAGAGAGGTGGGCGGCGCGCTGGATGTTCCTTAGGATGAGGAGTTCAGCTTATTTTGGCACGGAGAACACGGATAAAGTTTTCCTTCCCCTCTCATATCACTAGAACTCGTAGATTTCCAGTGAAACTGATTTTTGGAAGTCCTTCGTCGCAAGGCGCAGAGTTAAACTGTGGAACTGCCTCCCACTGGACACAGCGATGGCCGCCACCCTGGATGGTTTAAACAAATTCAGGGAGGAGAGGGCTATCGGTGGCTACCAAGAGGCAATTCGAAACAAAAATTTATGGGAAAGTGGGATAGATATAAAACATATGTTCAAAAATGCAGTAAAGGTTCGCTATCTGTGCTAGCATTTGATTGACGTTGGAGTGAGACTGAGTTGAGAAATAAGACTAAGAGCACATATAGGAATGTATTAGATAATATGAAAAGAAGTATACAATAGTAAGAATACATTCATTTGTGAAAAAGGAATATACAACAGGAAAGACAGAAAGTCTAGTGTGTTGGTATGTATATGATTTGGGGTTCGTGTTGTTTTTGTTTGTTCTTTCTTTTTTTGTTGTTTCGTTTACATTCTAGGTACAGTGGTACCTCAGGTTAAGTACTTAATTTGTTCCGGAGGTCTGTTCTTAACCTGAAACTGTTCTTAACCTGAAACACCACTTTAGCTAATGGGGCCTCCTGCTGCTGCTGTGCCGCCGAAGCAAAATTTCTCTTCTTATCCTGAAGCAAAGTTCTTAACCTGAAGCACTATTTCTGGGATAGCGGAGTCTGTAACCTGAAGCGTATGTAATAAGATCAAAACAAGAACTGCTAAAAACAAGAAAATATCATTAGAAACAATGAAGAAGAAGAAGAAGAAGAAGAAGAAGAAGAAGAAGAAGAAGAAGAAGAAGAAGAGGAGGAGGAGGAGGAGTAGTTTGGATTTGATATCCCGCCTTTCACTCCCTTTAAGGAGTCTCAAAGCGGCTAACATTCTCCTTTCCCTTCCTCCCCCACAACAAACACTCTGTGAGGTGAGTGGGGCTGAGAGACTTCAGAGAAGTGTGACTGGCCCAAGGTCACCCAGCAGCTGCATGTGACGGAGCGGAGACGCGAACCCAGTTCCCCAGATTACACGTCTACTGCTCTTAACCACTACACCACACTGGCTCTCTATTAAGTATTAATAGATTTTAAAACCACTGAGCCTCTTGGGTTTGCTAATCAGAAGGTCAGCGGTTCAAATCCCCACGATGGGGTGAGCTCCCGTTGCTCTGTCCCAGCTCCTGCCAACCTAGCAGCTCAACAGCATGCCAGTGCAAGTAGATAAATAGGTACCACTGTGGCAGGAAGGCAAATGGCTTTTCCGTGCGCTCTGGTTTCCGTCACGGTGTCCCGTTGCGCCAGAAGAGGTTTAGTCCTGCTGGCCACATGACCCAGAAAGCTGTCTGTGGACAAACGCCGGCTCCCTCGGCCTGAAAGCGAGATGAGCGCCGCAAACCCATAGTTGCCTTTGACTGGACTTAACCATCCAGGGCTCCTTTACCTTCCCTTCCCTTCTCCTCCCTTCCCTTCCCTTTACCTTTACAGCAAAGGGGTTGGTCACTGTGGGAACTGGGACCAAAGCTGTCCTGATGAGCCCCCAACTCCTGCAGGAGTAAAAATCCTCTTAAAAGCACGCACAGCTAACTTACTTGATTTTGGCCCTGCTTTCTCATGCAAATGCTCCTCATAGATGACAAAACCAGTAAAATAGAATACGTATATAAAATTTGTATATAATTAAAGTCCTGTAATGTGACAATGGGGACGCAGGTGGCGCTGTGGGCTAAAGCCTCAGCACCTAGGACTTGCTGATCGAAAGGTCGGCGGTTCGAATCCCTGCGGCAGGGTGCGCTCCTGTCGTTCGGTCCCAGCGCCTGCCAACCTAGCAGTTCGAAAGCACCCCCGGGTGCAAGTAGATAAATAGGGACCGCTTACTAGCGGGAAGGTAAACGGTGTTTCCGTGTGCGGCTCTGGCTCGCCAGAGCAGCGATGTCACGCTGGCCACGTGACCCGGAAGTGTCTGCGGACAGCACTGGCTCCCGGCCTATAGAGTGAGATGAGCGCACAACCCTAGAGTCTGGCAAGACTGGCCCGTACGGGCAGGGGTACCTTTACCTTTACCTTTAATGTGACAATGTTTACCGATGTAATATAAGAATGTTAACAAATAATAAAAATGCAAAAAAAAAAAAATTTAAAGGAAGCGACAGAGGAGGGGAGAGTGATTCTCTTGTGTGGAATTCTGCTTGCAGGTGTCTCCCAAACACCTGGTGGACCGCTGTGAGAAGAGGAGGCTGGCCTAGGTGGGTCTCTGGCCTGATTCAGCAGACACTTCTTGTTTTCTTATGTCCTGCACAATCTTTTGAGATTCCTGGGCAGTCATTTCATTTCATTAATTCTGTATATCCTCCTTCATCAATGGATCTTAGGACGGTTCACCTTTACCTTTACCTTTTATCGTTTCTCCCCTAAGCATTCTCGGTTTAGTTTCCTTGTTAAACATGCCCAACTCCTTCAACCATTCCTCATAAGGCTTACTTTCCAGACCACTGAGTCGAGTTGCAGACATTTCATGTTACAGACAGGCCTCTGGAATGGATCCCGTGACAGAAGCCATGAAATTAAGAGACGCCTGCTTCTTGGGAGAAAAGCAATGACAAACCTAGACAGCATCTTAAAAAGCAGAGACATCAACTTGCCAACAAAGGTCCGTATAGTAAAAGCCATGGTTTTCCCAGTAGTGATGGATGGAAGTGAGAGCTGGACCATAAAGAAGGCTGATCGCCGAAGAATGGATGCTTTTGAATTATGGTGCTGGAGGAGAGTCCCATGGGCTGCAAGAAGATCAAACCTCTCCATTCTGAAGGAAATCAGCCCTGAGTGCTCACTGGAAGGACAGATCCTGAAGCTAAGGCTCCAAGACTTTGGCCACCTCATGAGAAGAGAAGACTCCCTGGAAAAGACCCTGATGTTGGGAAAGATGGAGGGCACAAGGAGAAGGGGACAACAGAGGACGAGATGGTTGGACAGTGTTCTCGAGGTTACCAGCATGAGTTTGACCAAACTGCGGGAGGCAGTGGAAGACAGGAGTGCCTGGCGTGCTCTGGTCCAGGGGGTCACGAAGAGTCGGACACGACTAAACGACTAAACAACAACAACCACTGTAATAGATATCTAAAGACATTCGTACATAACAAAGTATGTATTTTATCAAAGTAAATGTTGAACTGAAATACAATTAAGAAGTATATTAATAGTGAAGTACAGTTAAGAAGAAGTGCATTAATAGTGAAATAATTATTAAGCTCTAACTGTATGTAGGTTTTATTTTATCTGTTTTTTACCTTTTATTTTGGAAATGAACATCCATTTTTCCCCCTTTAAATTTTTTGGGGGCCCCCAAGTGAGTGGGGCCCTAAGCTATAGCTTGTTTAGCTTATACGTAAATCCAGCACTGCTCAGAGGCCAGGAAGGGGCAGATGGAATGAGAAGAGGGCAAGGCGGCCCCCGCCATGCTGTCTTGCAAGCTTGAAGATTTTAATTAGAGCTCATTATTTCTCCCCTATGGAAGCTCCTCCTGTGCCTTCAGAGACCCTGCCACCTCGGAAGGGTCACCGGCTGGGGTCCTGGGATGCACGCAGAGAGCTCCCAGCCCTCCCAAAGGATGCTTTAATTATCAAACTTTTAACGAGGAGTGGCACCGGCAACCCGGGGCTGACCACACATATTGTTCACAAATGCTTGGAACATCACACACACACACACACACACACACACCGCCCTCATAACACAGCACAGTGTTTTCATTAGAAATCTTGGAAATATTCATACGGAAAGGCAAGGGATGCATCCCCCAAATAATTCACTAAATGTTGGCCATGTGGTTCCATACCTGAGGATTACCTGGGGAGCTTCAAGATCAGAAAGGAAGCTCCCCAGGTGTTCTCTTCTTGGGAATTCTTCCAGGGGAACACCTAGCCAGCTCGATGTATCAAGCAATCTTTTCCCTCCCTCCCTCTGGCTTTCTCTCTCGCTCTCCTTTTCAAATAACAATTCAATTATTTGGCAGAGACTTATCAAGGAAAAGAGCACTTCTAATCCCGTTTAACCCTCTTTGGCTTTTGAATTTGCTCCCCAGGCTTTTAGCATAATGAAAACACATCCCATTTGCGTTGGGAAACTTGGACACACAGAGATCCCTCTTGCCTCCCCTCCCCCACCCTGTTTCCTGGGCACAGGGTACCAAGGCTGCGATGGAGGGGTGGATTTCTCAAGGTTAGGTGTGCGCTCTCTCTCTCTCTCTCTCTCTCTCTCTCTCTCTCTCTCTCTCTCTCTTGCATTTTCCCAAATAGGGGCTCAGTTCTCCACCTCAGGTTTGCAGTTCTCTGCAAATTCATCCTAATACGAAAAACATCTGCAGCATTTCAAGAGGTGTCCAAACCTGCTCAGATTTCTCAGGGCGATTCCACACACCTCTGCTCTGCATGCGATTTCAGGGAAATTTGGAAATGGTTGTGCTGTGGCAGACAGTGGCCTGCAAACAGGTTCCGTGGCAACTTGTGCGACAACTGGCCCCCGGCCAAAGCAGTCCCTATCCACTCGCTCCTCTTCCTCTCCTTATTCCGTAAAGCAGTCTTCTTTCTAATCGCCGCCTCAACCTCCCGACCCCATAGGAAATTCAAATCCGATTTAAATCCAATTTTGCATTTGTTGAAGTGTCTTCTGTCAGCTCTCTGTTGAATAAATAAGGTAATTTGTCCCTGGGAGATATCCCCGCAGGCCTGATCGATACGTCTGATGTGACTCAGCCTCCTCCCCGCACTTATGCTAATATTTTTATTCCAAGGCATCATCGGCTAATATTCCGTCTCAGTTCTAGAGGTGGCCTTGCCAGGAGGGACAGGTAAGCATCTGCTTCAGGCGGTGGGTTCAGGGTGGCAGTGGGGTGGGCAGACATTGCTGTACCTCAGGGCAGAACCCACCCAGGAAGGTCTCTGGGGTGGGAGATTAGCCACCAAACCTAACAAGTGCATATTCTTGCTAGTTAGCATGGGAAGGGGTTAAGTCCATAGAGATGAATTGCTGATAGGCAGGTACTCAGACCATAGAAATACAATTGGTAGAGAGGGCTCTTTGTGATGTCATTTCCTCTTGAAGCATATAGTACTTCCTGTCCCCCCCTTTCTTTGACTAGCCATAAGGCCAGGTATGTGCTGCACTAGCTCCAGCTTTCGGCAAATGTCTGAAGCTGATTATATTGTGAATGTAAGTATTTTGCCTGCGTAGATTTGCTGCTGTCTCTGCTGTGAACTAGTGCATGATTATAAAGTAAGTAAATCTTAATTTTAAAGTTTACAAGTTGTTGCCTGATTCTTTCTTAAGCGTGGTAAGAAGGAGGAAGCCAGCTTACTTACAGCCTATGCTTACTTACTTATTCCTATGCCTTTAATTTTGCTGCCAAGCATGGGATTTTGAAACTCTGTTCATCTCACACATGTGGGCACCTGGGGGGATAAATTGCAATTAGTATATCCTCTCCAGCCCATTAAAACCCACCCCACATCCTGCACAGCCTCCCCTGACATTCACAAGAGCACCATCTTATTCTTATGTGACTTCCCTGCATTGCATGGGGGATGTGCAAGAGAACTTCCTGGATAATTCGGCCCAATGTGAATGAATGAGGTGTAGGAAACCTGTGGGGGGAGAGCCTCCGTCCTCCATTCCCTCCTTTCCAGCAAAGCATGTGGAATATCAGCCTCTTTCAGTTGTCATGGCTTCCATTCACATCAGTGGAGGCAAATGGGAGCACCTTTTTCAGAACTGGTGTACATCCAATAAGCTGAACATTGGAAGATCCAGGAGAGCTAAAAGGAAGGACTTCTTCACACAGCGCAGAGTGAAACTGTGGAACTCCCTCCCACTGGAGGCAGTGGTAGCTGTCAGGAGTTCAGCCTACACTCGAGTAGGACCCTGGCAGAGACACATGCCCAACTGACATGTTCTCTCCCTCCTGGTCAATCGTTTGGGAGCTTCATAAGCTTTCTTCTGCCCGAACATCACAGCGACCGATGCCAACCGACACCGGCACACTTAGGGGTCCACAGAGTTTGCACAACTTGCATGACAGACCTCAGCAACTCAGCATTTTGGCTAATCTACTTTATTTACATATAAACACACATGGAGCACTGCAACATGGCTCCCTTTATCTCTAGCATCAGACAGCAAAGAGAAAAAACAAAGGACAATAGTCCCACTTCACGGAACACAGGAACACAAACATCCTGTCTCCGTCACTTCCCACTCTGCAGTGTCAAAACACATCCTGTCATGTGAAAGAGAACAATCCCATGACTGCAATCACAGAGCAGGAATTCTAACATCAGCCACCAACCTGGATGGCTTTAAAAGAAGATCAGACAAATATCTGGAGAAGAGGACTATTGGGGGCTACACAAGGGCTATGCCTCCGCAGTTGGAGGCTGCCATGCTTCTGAATACCAGGGGAGAGGGCTCTTGGGCTCAATTCCTGTTTGCCGGTTTCCCAAAGATTTGAATTTCCTATGGGGTTGGGAGGTTGAGGTGGCGATTAGAAAGCAAAGAGGCATCTGGGTTATCATGGTTGTGGGATGTGAAACACTACTTGACTGCTCTTCCTAGAGTGAACATGTTTACACATGGGGAGGAATGTTTATCCAGCCAGCAGGTCAACTTCCTGTTTCCTTCTGGGCTGGGACAGACTTCCTCTGCATGTAACTAGAGGTGGGCGTGGCCTCACCTGTGCAGGTAACGACAAAAGCACAGGGCAGGGCAGCCATCTCTCTCTCTGACTACTTTCATCAAAGAAGCAACATCTGCTTAGCCAAAGATGCTCTCTTGGCTTCCAGCCCAGAAAGGACAAAGGGACTGTCTCCTTATGAGATAGTTTCCAGGTGTATGTTACTTTTCTAAGCTAAGTCTGCCTTCTGGGATCCGATTGTGAACAGAATGTGAGTAAACTCTTTTTATACTTTTACAGGGGACGGTTGTGTCTTATCTTTTATGAGGCAATAAGGGGAAAATACCAGAACAGTTATTATAGAGACTTTAGCGAGCCTGAGCAAACGCATCCGCTGTGAGTTAAAAAGGGGAATGTTACTCTGCTAAATTGTGAACTTGTTAACACAAGTTGGAAAAGGATATAATCAGACAATATATCCTCTCCTGCACCCCTGAACATTCCCACAGTGGTGAGAACTGGATACTGGATTACATGAGCTATTGGCTGGATCCAGCAGGTCCTTCTTGGGTTCTTATGTCTCACTGCCTCCTGTGGGAGTGAGTTCCATAGTTTAACTCTGTGCTGCATGAAGGAGAATCTTCTTTTATCTGGGTCGAATTCATTGGGTGTCAACAAGTTCTAGTGGTATGAGAGATGGAGAAAAACTTTTCTCTAGGCACTCTCTTCATGCCGTGCCTAACGTCTCTCATCTTGCCTTACTCACATTTTTTCCATATTAATAAGTCCCAGATACTGCACCCAGCGGCCGAGAAAATTCTCTCGGGCACCTGGGGTGTGCTGGGCCCTGGGGTTAACCCAAGCAACATGGTTCAGGTCTGGTCCCGAATCCAAGTATTCGGTGAGGAGTCAGTCCAACAGGGCCAAGGCAGGAAACCAGGCAAGGTCAGGCACAGGGTCACAGGCAGGTTCCAGCAAGCAGCAATGTTGCTTCTGCAACCTGGGGCAGGATCCGGCAGCCTTTTATCTCTGACGGGGTAACGGCCGGTCCTGATCCCCCGGCGACTCACCTCCCTGTCTCACCCAAGCACTCCTCCTGCGAGTACTCAGGTCTCTCCTTCTCTCAGACCTCAGTCTCTGCAGCTCAGGAGACATTGGTGGGTTACTAGACCCAGGGGCTGCCTCATCCTCCCCTGACCCAACCGGTAGTGGAGCAGCTGTGAGTGGTGGCCTAGCTGAAGGCAACGAGGTCATCCCCACATATGGAGCCAGGGCAGGATCAGGCCCCTAACTCGGCTCAGCTGGGGTTTGTTGCAGGGGAACCTGTGCAGACTGAGACTCTTCAGGATCAGGCCCCAAACTTGGTTCAGGTGCCGCCTGAGGCAAAGGATCCTGTGCAGACTGAGACTTCTCTGGTTCTGAGTCCCAGGGGTGGGGCAAACTGGCCATAGGGATGGGGCTGGGTACCCTTAGGAGCAAAGCGCGTGGCAGCCATAGGCACAGCGGGGCCTCAGCTGCCCTACAGCTGGGGGGGGGGGGAGGCAGCAGGCGGACAGTGCAGAGCCTGCGGGTGCCAAGACATGTGGCTTGTGTGTGCTGCAGGCCCCGCAGTGACAAGTGCAACCCGCCATTTTGTCACCCCATCAGGGTGACACCCGGGGTGGACCGTACCCCTTCCGTACGCACCTGACTGCACCCTTTCTTCATAGTGGAGTCGCCCCATCCCCTTGATCTTTTTATTTTCTGGGTCTTGCTCTTTTCTGGACCTTGTCCAGCTGTACAATATCCTCTTTGTGGTGAGGTGACCAGAACCACACACAGCATTCCAACTGCAGCTGCACCACAGATTTATATAACGGCATTAGCACATCGACAGTGTTATTTTCAGCGCTGTGATCTTAATTGCATGGACTGCTTTAGCTCTTGTTGCTTTTGAAGTCTCCGATGAGTTTGATGGATGCCCCGGCTCTGCGTCTGACAGAGCAAGCAAGGGCCCTGACGCTTGGACAGGCGAGGGGGAAATTCTGGGCTTTCCAGACTGATGCTGGCAAAACTGTCTGGGCCGTTTTGCAAGGTGTTCCATCTTCATTTGCAAACCAGATGAGAGACATTTTGGCTCCCCTTCAGGCGCTTACAGCAGCGAAGCACCTGGAGGCTGGGCTCCCCTTGGCAGCAGAACAGGCAGAATTTAGGAGAGGAAGGCAATCAAATCGTGATGGCCTTTGCAACTTGGGACCCGCCAGCCACAGATCATGCCCTGCTGGGTGACTCCCTGTTTGCCCAGGTGGACAAAAAGGGACAATAACATCAGGAGCTTATTTCACTCCGGGGGTCGGGGTCATTTGTATTTCTTAGGCTGTTTGGGGGTGGGTGGTTCAGAATTTGGGCAGGCCTGATGTATTTCTTTAATTAATTGTTATGAATTTGAAGGGTCACAGTCTGGAAGATGCCCCTTGAGTCCCTTCCATTTCTTCAGACCCTGTCTGGTGAGAGGACCCTCCAAGTGTCCCTATTTTCCAAGGACAGCCCCGGATTTACAGAAGCCACCCCAGTTTCTGATTTGATCCCGGAACATTTCTCTTTTCCTTAAAAGGTAAAGGGACCCCTGACCATTAGGTCCAGTTGCGAACGCCTCTGGGGTTGCAGCGCTCCTCTCGCTTTATTGGCTGAGGGAGCCGGCGTACAGCTTCCGGGTCATGTGGCCAGCAGGACTAAGCCGCTTCTGGTGAACCAGAGCCGCGCACGGAAACGCCGTTTACCTTCCCGCTGGAGCGGTACCTATTTATCTACTTGCACTTTAACGTGCTTTCGAACTGCTAGGTTGGCAGGAGCAGGGACCGAACAATGGGAGCTCACCCCATCGTAGGGATTTGAACTGCCGACCTTCCAATCAGCAAGCCCAAGAGGCTCAGTGGTTTAGACCACAGTGCCACCCGCGTCCCACCCTCTTTTCCTTAGGATGTCCCTAATTTCATCAGAAAAATGTTGGGGGGTATGGAGTTATGCGCCTCAGGTTGCATGCATGTGTAAATAAAATACTGCAAAGACACCAGACCTTCATTCCAAGGAAACTGAACCCGAGTAAACGCCTGGAAGCCCAGGAGTCTTTTGCCACACAGAGATTCAGGTGGCACAAACATTTATGTTCATGAGCATTTGAACCCAACTCTTCTTCCAAAATAGCTCCCAGAACAACTTGTGTGCATTCAGGTTTTTTTCAGTTACAGATAGGTAGCCGTGTTGGTCTGCCATAGTCAAAACAAAAAAAAATTCCTTCCAGTAGCACCTTAAAGACCAACTAAGTTAGTTCTTGGTATGAGCTTTCGTGTGCATGCACACTTCTTCAGATACACTGAAACAGAAGTTGCCAGATCCTTCTATATAGTGAGAAGGTGGGGAGGGGTATTACTCAGAAGGGTGGTGGGAGATGGGTGATTGGCAGATAGCTGTGATGAGCCTGTTGACGACTCTACCTTCTCCCCACCTTCTCACTATATAGAAGGATCTGGCAACTTCTGTTTCAGTGTATCTGAAGAAGTGTGGCATGCACACGAAAGCTCATACCAAGAACTAACTTAGTTGGTCTTTAAGGTGCTACTGGAAGGAATAGTGTTTTTTTTCAGTTTGGTACTCAAACAACTTGGAACCCAAACACTGCAAACCCAGAAGTAAGAAGTTTGCGAACCTTTTTCAGAAACCGAACGTGCTCCGTTTTGAGTGCTACACTTCCGCTCTGAGTGCCACACTTCCATTTTAAGTGTTACACTTCTGATTTGAGTGTTACACTGAGGTCTGTCTGTTTTTGCTATTTATTTTGCATTTTTGTTTTTGTGGCTCTTTTTTTTGTGACTGTGTGGAACCCAGTTCAGCTACTAATTGATTGATTGATTGATTGATTGATTGATTGTGTGACTGCAGTACATCATTCATTGCTTTCATTTTATGGATCAATGGTCTTGTTAGATAATAAAATTCATGTCAAATTGGTATTTTAGGGGTTGTTTTTAAAAGTCTGGAACGGATTGATCCGTTTTGCATTACTTTGTATGGAAAAGTTTGTCTTGGTTTTGGAATGCTTTGGTTTTGGAACGGACTTCCGGAATGGATTGAGAACCAAGGTACCACTGTATAAAAGATACAACACAAAAGGAAAAGGGAACAGGGAGGGGGAGGGGGAAAGCAAACTCAAGCACCAAATCTTGAAATGAAATAGTAGTTCTTAGGATAACCAGTTGAAATGGAAAGAATTTGGGGTCAGGGGACGCCCGTTGTCGGAGGTCTTTCAGCAGACAGAAAGAGCCCTGCTTCCTCCAGGGGACCCCGCAAAACCCTGCCATTCTCAAAGCCTCTGTAAAATCACACACACACACACACACACACACACCCCTTCCCATCTAGCCAGTAGGACCAGCTAGAGGCACAGGTGGTCTCTTTGCTTTTGGCATTTCCCAAACCTCTTTTGCTTAGCCTGAGTCTGGACCCATCGCAATACGAACTGGTGCTGCCTTTGATCCTTGCCAATGATAATAATAAAATGCAGCCCTTCCAGTTTCCTTCTCCTGCCCATTCTTTCATCTGAGCAGTGAGTCTCTCCGCCTGGCACGTTCCAGCCGTCTGTGCCACCCTCTGGGCAGGAGCCAACTGCAAACAAGTTGTCAAGTTAATTCAGACGTTTTAACATCCACGTCTTATTAAGAGATGGAAATATGCAGCTGGGGCTCAGGGAGCAAGGGGGGGGGGGCTTTATTTCAAGCTCCACAAGAGCTATGGAAGCTAAGCAAGGAAAATGCTCTGGTCTGATTTGCAGGATGCATCCTCTTATACCTTTCAGGAAGCCTCAGATATTGAGCTATTATTGTGTAGCTTCATTCCAGAGCAGAGTCCCTGTCCAATCTTTGCCAACCTGTTTCCTCCTGATGTTTTGCACTACGGCTCCTATCAACCCCAGCTGTGGGAGATAATTCCTTTTTCCCCCAGTAAGATTTTATTAAGAGCTTTCATAATGCAATACAATAAAAAACAAATTGATCTCAACAAGAGAGAGAGAGGAGGAGGAGGAGGAGGAGGAGGAGGAGGAGGAGGAGGAGGAGGAGGAAGAAGAAGAAGAAGAAGAAGAAGAAGAAGAAGAAGAAGAAGAAGAAGAGGAGGAGGAGGAAAAAGAAGAAGAGGAAGAAGAGGAAGAAGAAGAAGAAGAGGAAGAGGAAGAGGAAGAAGAAGAAGAAGAAGAAGAAGAAGAAGAAGAAGAAGAAGAGGAGGAGGAGGAGGAAGAAGAAGAAGAAGAAGAAGAAGAAGAAGAAGAAGAAGAAGAAGAAGAAGAAGAAGAAGAGGAGGAGGAGGAGGAGGAGGAGGAGGAGGAGGAGGAAGAAGAAGAAGAAGAAGAAGAAGAAGAAGAAGAAGAAGAAGAAGAAGAGGAGGAAAAAGAAGAAGAGGAAGAAGAGGAAGAAGAAGAAGAAGAGGAAGAGGAAGAGGAAGAAGAAGAAGAAGAAGAAGAAGAAGAAGAAGAAGAAGAGGAGGAGGAGGAAGAAGAAGAAGAAGAAGAAGAAGAAGAAGAAGAAGAAGAAGAAGAAGAAGAAGAAGAAGAAGAAGAGGAGGAGGAGGAGGAGGAGGAGGAGGAGGAGGAGGAGGAGGAGGAGGAAGGAAGAAGAAGAAGAAGAAAAGAAGAAAACAACAACAACAACAACAACAACAACAACAACAACAACAACAACAACGAGTCCTCTCTCACAGGTAGATCTTAACTTGTCCCACACAGAAAAAAGGTGAACCTTCCCAGTTCTCACCTGGGATCTTAACTTCTCCTTTCTTCCTACCCTGGGGGATCTTCCCTTCCTTACCTCTGACACAGGAGACAATTCCCATGGGGAATTGGAGACTCAGACCAGATCCCCAATTAATCAGACTCCCCCCCCCCCCCAGTGATTCAGACAGAGTCTGTGAGAGCAAAGCCATTACGGATACACAATATACAGAGGAAATATCCGGCTGTTTCATCCTCTACCTAACCACCCCCTGCCCACCCATCACCCCACCATCTCACATCCATCCATGGTCCTTGAAATACAATTTACTCAACACATTATTATTTTTACTATATATGCAGAGCACTCCCTGCACCTTAAATGGAGGCATTTTTCATGCTAACGTTCAGTTAGGTTCCTCCACAATCGATTTGGAATTTAGTGTGTGTCTTCAAGGGGAAATTCCCCTCCCAGTTGGGACTAGATCACCCTTGGGGTCCCCAGCTGGAATTCTGTGATTCCTGCCCCACCTTGCCCCATACTTCATCAGCTTCTGTGGATTGACCGCCAAAGTGCAGGGTTCTGTGGTGTTTCTAAATGGCTGTCGCCTCTCCTAAGTTTTGTGTGTTATGGTTAGCCCTTTCCCTTTACCTTTCCCTTTCCGGTGAAGGCCCTGTTTTAGTGCCCGGAGGGGGTTGGAGGATGGATAGTGGCTAACGGATTGAGGTTGAATCCTGACAAGACAGAAGTACTGTTCTTGGGGGACAGGGGGCAGGCGGGTGTGGAGGATTCCCTGGTCCTGAATGGGGTAACTGTGCCCCTGAAGGACCAGGTGTGCAGCCTGGGAGTCATTTTGGACTCACAGCTGTCCATGGAGGCACAGGTCAATTCTGTGTCCAGGGCAGCTGTCTATCAGCTCCATCTGGTACGCAGGATGAGACCCTCCCTGCCCACAGACTGTCTCACCAAAGTGGTGCATGCTCTGGTTATCTCCCGCTTGGACTACTGCAATGCGCTCTACATGGGGCTACCTTTGAAGGTGACCCGGAAACTGCAATTAATCCAGAATGTGGCAGCTAGACTGGTGACTGAGAGGGGCCGCCGAGACCACATAACACCGTTCTTGAAAGACCTACATTGGCTCCCAGTACATTTCTGAGTGCAATTCAAAGTGCTGGGGCTGACCTTTAAAGCCCTAAATGGCCTCATCCCAGAATACCTGAAGGAGCATATCCACCCCCATTGTTCAGCCTGGACACTGAGGTCCAGCTCCGTGGGCCTTCTGGCGGTTCCCTCCCTGTGAGAAGTGAGGTTACAGGGAACCAGGCAGAGGGCCTTCTCGGTAGTGGCGTCTGCCCTGTGGAACACCCTCCCAGCAGATGTCAAGGCAAGAAACAACTATTTTACTTTTAAAAGATAACTGAAGGCAGCCCTGTTTAGGGAAGTTTTTAATGTTTGATATTTCATTGTGTTTTTAATATTCAGTTGGAAGCCACCCAGAGTGGCTGCGAAACCCAGCCAGATGGGCAGGGTATGGATAACAAATTATTATTATTATTACTACTACTATTATTTTGAACTAAAATGCAGAGTCACAATGGTGGCAATGGTGGCAGCTGTGGGCCCCAGTTTGCCACTCCAGACAGCATTAGAGTGTGCTTGGGCACCCTGTGGACATGCACATGCTTTCAGATTTCATATGCATATGAGTTTTGATTTCTGCATGGCAAGGGGGTGGGCTAGATGACCCCTGGGCGTACCTTCCAACTCTGCAATCCTGTGCTTCTGTGAAATGCTTCGT
Source organism: Podarcis muralis (assembly GCF_964188315.1). NCBI lineage: Eukaryota > Metazoa > Chordata > Lepidosauria > Squamata > Lacertidae > Podarcis > Podarcis muralis. The sequence continues at coordinate 2,885,401 of NC_135655.1, forward strand.
GGAAGCAGGGAGTTGCTGGATCTCTCCTACAGACGCATGTAAACACCAACGAAATGTAAGGCTCCTATGTAGCGCAGTGCCTACCAATTCATGTTTCAGCTGGTACAAGTCTCTGCGAAGAGTTGATAACATATTCGTTTTTCCAGGGGATGTTCATCCATCCAAACAGAGACTCTCGCTCCTTTTAAATTGTGGCAGGTCAGGTTCTGCCGCAAAGCCGACGAAGCCATCATGTGGGGAAGAGCCTTCAGCTATGTGTTGTAGCATCGCACAGGTGGAGGGGCTCAGGCAGTGATCCTTGATGTAAGACGAAGAGGGCTGCGGGGAGCGGAGGCTGCCCCTCGTTTTGCCTGTGAAATTATGGGCTGGCATGCAAAGGAACAGATCTGCCGGCAACACATTGCTGATGCAGTAAGAGCGCATTAATGGGGGGTTTATTCTGGAGCCTCCACACAGGGTTCCCCTCTCTAGAGTCACCTGGCGATGCTTTCCTGCATTATTCCTGACTGGAGGGAGAGTCTTGTCTTGCAGCGCAACAGAAGTGGGACAAATACAAGGTGTGAACAGAAAGTTCGGTGAATGGTCACAGAAAACGGACAGTGAGAAATATTCGAACATACACGGCTTACGAGGGACGCAGGTGGCGCTGTGGGTTAAACCACACAGCCTAGGATTTGCTGATCAGAAGGTCGGCAGTTCGAATCCCCGCCACGGGGTGAGCTCCCGTTGCTCGGTCCCTGCTCCTGCCAACCTAGCAGTTCAAAAGCACGTCAAAGTGCAAGTAGATAAATAGGTACCACTCCGGCAGGAAGGTAAACGGCGTTTCCGTGCGCTGCTCTGGTTCACCAGAAGCGGCTTAGTCATGCTGGCCACATGACCCAGAAGCTGTACACCGGCTCCCTTGGCCAGTAAAGCGAGATGAGCGCTGCAACCCCAGAGTCGGCCACGACTGGACCTAATGGTCAGGGGTCCCTTTACCTTTACCTTTACATGACTTACAGGCCTTCAAGTAGGCCCCCTCTGATACAATGCGCCATTTGTAGAACTTTTCTGGAGAAGCCCTCTTTTCACGCTGCTTTCGGTTCCCTCATCACAGCAGCCTGGACGTGTGAAATGTTGGGAAATCTGTGCCCTTTCAGTGCAGATTTCAGTTTTGGAAAAAGAAAGAAATCCGGTGGGGCCAGATTGGGAAATTAGGGAGGGTGGAACAACTCCGTAACCTCAGTAACGATTTTATGCGGAATATGCAATTCTTCCACCATCATTTGGACAGACAAACATCCTGCATCAAGAACTCACAAACTCTGTTCACATTTGCCGCCATTCTGCTCTTCGACGGTCTGCCATACTGAGGGCCATCTTCAATGGTTTGCCGCCCTTCATGGAAATATTTAAACAATTCATACACTATCTTTCCAGTTACTTTCTATGGGAAAAGCATGCCTTGGTTTGGGAACACTTTGGTTTTGGAATGGACTTCTGGAATGGATTAAGTTTGAGAACCAAGGTACCACTGTACAGTGGTACCTCAGGTTACAAACACCTCAGGTCACAAACGCTTCGGGTTAAAAACTCGAAAAAAAAAGAAAGACATAAAAAAGAAGGGTGAGAAGTTGTTTTTATATGCAGTAACAGTGGCAAGAATTTTGGTGGCACAAAAATGGAAACAGGAAGAAATCCCGACAAAAGAAGAATGGAGAATGAAGTTGATGGAATACGCAGAATTAGACAAGCTAACGGGGAGAATTCGGAACCGGCGAGACCAGAGATTTACCGAGGACTGGAATAAATTTACAGAGTATATTAAAAATATATGTGAAGATCAAATAATGTTTGTAGGTTTTCAAGAAGCTCTGTGATAATAATGGAAAGAAATATTGTTTTATAATAATTGCTAAGATTAATTTGGTTAAAAACAAAACAATACAGATGCAAGAAATGTGAATAATTGTGAAAACATGAAAATTTCCAGATAGACTGAAGGAAGCCTGAAAGTGGAAAGATTAGAATTGGATGTGTAATTCAAATGGAATGTTTTTCTTTTATTGTTATATTTGAAACTTTATAAATAAAATTTTTTTAAAAAAACACCTCAGGTCACAAACGCTTCGGGTTACAAACTCTGCTAACCCAGAAGCAGTATCTCAGGTTTCGAACTTTGCTTCAGGATGAGAACGGAAATCGGTGCTGGTGGCGCAGCAGCAGCAAGATGCCCCATTAGCGAAAGTGCACCTCAGGTTAAGAACAATTTCGGGCTAAGAACGGACCTCCGGAACGAATTAAGTTCGTAACCCGAGGTACCACTGTTTTCTAAAGACAGCGCAGTCTCCTCTCACCTTCATTCCTGGAACCCCAGGCACCTCTCACCACTCGAATATTGGGCTGCATGCAACATTAAGGTAAAAGGTAAAGGTACCCCTGCCCGTACAGGCCAGTCTTGCCAGACTCTAGGGTTGTGCGCTCATCTCACTCTAGAGGCCGGGAGCCAGTGCTGTCCGCAGACACTTCCGGGTCACGTGGCCAGCATGACATCGCTGCTCTGGCAAGCCAGAGCCGCACACGGAACACCGTTTACCTTCCCGCTAGAAAGCGGTCCCTATTTATCAACTTGCACCCGAAGGTGCTTTCGAACTGCTAGGTTGGCAGGCGCTGGGACCGAACGACAGGAGCGCACCCCGCCACAGGGATTCGAACCGCCGACCTTTCGATCGGCAACATTATCGGCATGCAACATTATGCTTTCTCAAAGGCCAAGCTGGCTAACATTGTTGCTTACTGAACTGCTTCTTGATATTGTAGGATTTTCTTTCCTCCCCCGCCTTGTTTCAAATGTGTTTTCCATTTGTACGTCTTCAGGAAATTATTTCCGTGTCTTGCGTGGTGGCTTCATTTTCAGAAAGCCCTTTCTCCTCGCCCCGGACCCCTTTGGCAGAGTGGCCGTGTCACGCGGGGTGTGAATTGAAATGGCTCTATTAATGTTTTGGAGGCTGCGAAGAGCAGCTTGCAGGTCACGGAGATGCTGATGGAAGCTTTCAAAGTGGCTGCTCTGCCTTGACATTCCTAATATACGAAACCTTAACATTATCATGGACGTTCTCTTACGGCGCAGATTATTCCGGCAGCTCGATATTTTGCTAACTCTTCTAAAACACTTGGTGGGGAAAGTAAACAGGATTTGCAGCGTGTTTCGCACCCGCAAGTGTCACTCAAACTGCTCTTTATAGAACAGGCTTCTCGGTGCCCCAGATTTATTGTTCTGATCGCCCCACCTCAAAAAGGATATTGCAGAGTTGGACAAGATTCAGAAGAGGGCAAGTAAGATGGTCAGTGGGATGCAGCAACTGCCCTGTTAAGAAAGCTTGCAGTGTTTGGGACTTAATCTGGAGAAAAGGGGAGGAAGTGGGGACATGATAGAAGTCTGTAAAACTATGCATGGCATGTAATTTGTGGACACCCAATGAAGCTGAAGGGACGTGGGTGGCACTGTGGGTTAAACCACAGAGCCTAGGACTTGCTGATCAGAAGGTCGGCGGTTCAAATCCCTGTGACGGGGTGGGCTCCCGTTGCTCGGTTCCTGCTCCTGCCAACCTAGCAGTTCGAAAGCACATCAAAGTGCAAGTAGATAAATAGGTACCGCTCTGGCGGGAAGGTAAACAGCGTTTCCTGCGCTGCTCTGGTTCGCCAGAAGCGGCTTAGTCATGCTGCCACATGACCCGGAAGCTGTACGCCGGCTCCCTCGGCCAATAAAGCGAGATGAGCACCGCAACCCCAGAGTCGGCCACGACTGGACCTAAGGGTCAGGGGTCCCTTTACCTTTTAATGAAGCTGAATGTTGGAAAATCCAGGGCACATTCAAGAAAGTTCTTCTTTACGCAGTGCATAGTTAATGTGTGGAACTCTCTCCCACAGGAGGCAATGATGGACAGCAATCTGGATGGCTTTTAAAGAGGATTTAATCATAATCATGCTACTTTATTTTTCTGTACCTCGTCCAACTGACTGGGTTGCTCAGCCATTCTGAGCAGCTTCCAAAGTTTCGTTTCATAGTGCATCACGGTGTGGTACGCTGGTTTGATAGTCAACTGATAGGAAGTACCTACAGAGGGTGGTGAATACAGCACAAGATATTATGGGCTGTCCCGTGAATCCGCTGGATGGCATCGCGGAAGAACGTTGCCTCAGGAGAGTGAGGAAAATTCTCAGGGATGATTCACACCCTGGACGGCACTCTCTTGATCTCCTGCCCTCGGGCAGAAGATATAGAAGCAGGATTAGCCACACCAACAGGGTAAAGAACAGCTTCTATCCATGGGCTGTTAGGCTGAATGAAAAGAGAACAACAGGGCAACTGACTTCCGGGTTTGGTGGGTGTGCGTCAGTAAATGAGGGGAATGAAGATTAAGAGAGCTGAGTGACGGGTGTATTGGCAAAACCTATTTGCTGTTTCGCAACTTTCTGACTAGTTGCAGGACCTTAGCCAGACCTAGCAGAGTACACGCGGAATCCATGAAAGCAATTGGCGACTTGGCTGCAGACAAGATAGACGAAGCAGGAACCAGGAACTTGTAGTTAGGTGTTTATTATATACAGTGGACTATTTACAGGAACAGAACACGGATCTTTTGCTAGCTCTCTCTGACACGACTCACAACTCCTACACTCACTGACACACTGAACCACTGAACTCCAAACTCTGAACCTCTGAACTACCAGTTAGTAGGCCATTAATTATCACTCCCTTGAGAGAGCTTGACCAATCAGGGAGCGGTCTCCATGTCTCTGTTATCACCAGGCAGACTTACTCCTTCAGATTGCCTTCTGGCTGTCTGCCAAACCTTAATTGACTCTGTGTGAGTAGCTGCACGTACAGTGGTACCTCGTAAGACGAATGCCTCGCAAGACGGAAAACTCGCAAGACGAAAGGGTTTTTGGTTTTTTGAGCTGCTTCGCAAGACGATTTTCCCTATGGGCTTGCTTCGCAAGACGGAAACGTCTTGCAAGTTTGTTTCCTTTTTCTTAACACCGTTAATACAGTTGTGACTTGACTTCGAGGAGCAACTCATAGAACGCGGTGTGGTAGCCTTTTTTGAGTTTTTTAAAGCTTTTTGAGGTTTTTGAAGCTTTTCCAAAACTTTCCCGACACTGTGCTTCGCAAAACGAAAAAAATCGCAAGACGACAAAACTCGCGGAATGAATTAATTTCGTCTTGCGAGGCACCACTGTATACAGTTTCCCAACAGGGTGCTCGTGTAATTTCACTGTATACAAGTTGTACAAGTTGTACCATAAAGTATTTCATTCGTTCATACTGAAAACAGTAACAAAAACAGTAGCAACAGCGACAAAAGCAACAACAGCAACACAAATTCATGGAGGAGAAGGCTGTCAATGGAAACTAGCCACGTTGAAGGCAGCAGTGCTTCTGAATACCAGTTGCATGAAACCACAGAATCCTGCTTGCAGGTTTCCCACAGGCACCTGGTTGGTCACTGCGAGAACAGGAGGTTGGAGCAGATGAGCTGCTGGTCTGATCCAGAAGGCTGTTCTTGTGTCACTGCAATGTGGGATTATTTACATCCCCATAGCAAAATTCATGGTCCCCCCCCCCCCTACGTCACTAGAGACCAGTTTTTGTTAGTAGTTTAGTCGCGTCTGACTCTTCGTGACTCCATGGACCAGAGCACGCCAGGCACTCCTGTCTTCCACTGCCTCCCGCAGTTTGATCAAACTCATGCTGGTAGCTTCGAGAACACTATCCAACCATCTCGTCCTCTGTCATCCCCTTCTCCTTGTGCCCTCCATCTTTCCCAACATCAGGGTCTTTTCCAGGGAGTCTTCTCATGAGGTGGCCAAAGTATTGGAGCCTCAGCTTCAGGATTTGTCCTTCCAGTGAGCACTCAGGGCTGATTTCCTTCAGAATGGATAGGTTTGATCTTCTTGCAGTCCATGGGACTCTCAAGAGTCTCCTCCAGCACCAGAATTCAAAAATATCAATTCTTCGGCGATCAGCCTTCTTTATGGTCCAGCTCTCACTTCCATACATCACTACTGGGAAAACCATGGCTTTAAACTATACAGACCTTTGTTGGCAAGGTGACGTCTCTGCTTTTTAAGATGTTGTCTAGGTTTGCCATCGCCTTTCTCCCAAGGAGCAGGCGTCTTTTAATTTCGTGACTGCTGTCACCATCTGCAGTGATCATGGAGCCCAATAAAGTAAACTCTCTCACTTCCTCCATTTCTTCCCCTTCTATTTGCCAGGAGGTGATGGGACCAGTGGCCATGATCTTCGTTTTTTTGATGTTGAGCTTCAGACCATATTTTGCGCTCTCCTCTTTCACCCGCATTAAAAGGTTCTTTAATTCCTCCTCACCAGTTTTAAGGCTTATCCGAATCTGCTACAAGTCTAGCGCAGGCCTGGGTTGGAGCCTGGACCCACTTAGAGGACTTGTCTTGGGCCTGGCTATTATCCTGCATACTGTTAATCACCCTGCGGTCATAAGGCCTAGAAACTTGGGGTAGTCTTTAAATGGAATCCATTATTTTCTGGACCTCCGATGCCGCCTGTGATACCAAATGATTTATGGGATGTTCCTGCGAGGGCAACTGTTGGTTAATTTCCTACGGATGATCAGATTGTGGTGCGTGTAGAGACCTCTTTCCAATCTCAGGTTGCCTGGGAGGTGAAGGGTCACGTTTTTCATCTCCGCTAATCCCCCAGGCCTTCCTTCCTTCCCCCAAAAGTGTATTAATATATTATTGACCCCTACTGGCTTGTTGTGTTTTCATGCTTTCCTCCGGCAGATTAAAACCTCAGACAATAATCTTTGCCTGGGCTGGGCGCTTCTACTCTCCCCTCCAACCAAGCCTTCGACTTTTATTTCCTCCTGCTGGATTATACATTTTTAAAAAATGATGCACCAGGGAACTGTCAGGGGAGGCGCAGAACACGGCGGCTTTTTTCCGCCTAATCCTGCGGCACATCAGAGGATCAACTTCTAATTTGATTTGATTCCTCAGAAATGTCTGGCTTGTAGGAGCCATGCAAGGACTCTGATGTTTACAGCTCTGATCTGCTTTGCAACAAGGCCGGAAACAGCTTCCTCCTACCACTAACTGCCCCCACCCTTCCCACAAGCTCCCAAATGCCGCAACGTCTTTTTATGGTTTTATTTTTCAAAATTGTCATTAAATAGAAAAAGGGTAGGAGAGAGAGGCTGCACCAGAGCCACCCTTATCATTTCCTTTTCTTATTTACAGATTCCATTTCCACCCCACTTTTCCTTCAAGGTGGTAGGCATAGTTCTCCTCCTCCTCCCCCATTTAATTCCCACAACAACCCGGTGAGGTAGGTTGGGCCGAGAGAAGGAATTACTGGCACCCAAGGTCAGCCAGTGAGAGCTTCATGGCCAAGTGGGGATTCGGACCCTCCTCTCCCAGATCCTAGTCCAAAACTCTAACCACTGAACCATACATCCCTTTATGATAGCCACCCATTTCCTCCCCCATTCATAGCAGGCCCCTATATTCATTGACGAAATGCAAGCTGCGATCCCTGCATTGTACAGGGTTAGAGTAGATGACCCCTGGGCTCTTTTCCAACTCTATAGTTCTGTGTTGAATAGCATTTGTCTCCTGCAGTCCCTTTGGAGAGCCTCACGCCTGTGCAGAGAAGGACTTCCTTCTCTGGGTCTCTCCTATTCCTTTTTCTTTCTGCCCCATTCAGCTATAGTCCATCACCAGGGTGAGGTTAGGGGATGCCCACCAAAGGGATGGGACCACAGTAAAATTGCATCTCTCTTGGTTTGTTGTTGTTTAGTCATTTAGTTGGGTCCGACTCTTTGTGACCCCCTGGACCAGAGCACGCCAGGCACTCCTGTCTTCCACTGCCTTCCACAGTTTGGTCAAACTTATGCTGGTAGCTTCGAGAACACTGTCCCACCATCTCGTCCTCTGTCGTCCCCTTCTCCTTTTGCCCTCCATCTTTCCCAACATCAGGGAGTCTTCTCTTCTCATGAGGTGGCCAAAGTCTTGGAGCCTCAGCTTCAGGATCTGTCCTTCCAGTGAGCACTCAGGGCTGATTTCCTTAAGAATGGAGAGGTTGGATCTTCTTGCAGTCCATGGGACTCTCAGGAGTCTCCTCCAGCACCATAATTCAAAGGCATCAATTCTTCGGTGATCAGCCTTCATTATGGTCCAGCTCTCACTTCCATACATCACTACTGGGAAAAGCATAGCTTTAACTATACAGACCTTAGTTGGCTAGGTGATGTCTCTGCTTTTTAAGATACTGTCTAGGATACTCTCACTTTGAACTCATGCAATTTCAACCATACGCAGTTGATGGCAGGCTGGTTGGAATTGTGCAAGTCAAATCCTGTGCAAAGTGGAGAGGTTTTTTTCCCCTCTCCCAAAAAACCACTAGACACAAAACAAACAAAATGGTCAATTATCTTCCATTTATGACCCAACACAGTATCCAAAACATTGTCTTGGAGCACTGAGGTGCAAAGCTTTGAATCAAATGCAAAACATAAAAGAAACAGAACGTGAAGCATCCATGCAGCTGCGACATGGAAGCCTTTCCAAGCTCTGAGCTTTCCCAGAGCAGCTAAGTAGCAGCGGTTTTTCCGATCATAAAACGGTATTGGGGTTATATGACAATTGCTTTTCTTATTGTCTCGCAAGGAAGAAAGCTATGATACGTGAGAGGAGATGGGGTTCAATTGAGATTGTTGCTAAATTAACCAGATAGTGCTAAAGGCAGGAGAAGTGGCTTAAAAGCTTTTTTTCCGTGCTGAGTCTGCCTGGGGCTCCTTGGCACATTAAGAGCCCTTGAGCTCTCTGCCTTGCTAGACAGCTCTGCGTGCCGCCCCTGGGAGACTTTCACGAGATATGGGATCATCTTAATAGATGGTTCTGGTTGCAGGCAGGCTCTCAACCTGGTTCCCCCCACCCTGGTGTGGGTGGAGCTATTGCCCTCACGCCAGGGTGGCACCACAATCACCCAGGGCTATTGCCCAATAATGTCAAAAGGTGATAGTGGGGGAAAGTATAAAAGCGGCAGTGCGACGTGTGCCAGGCTGCTGCTTCACGCTGCTGAACACCTGCCCACTCTCCCTTTAATTTAGATCCTTTGGCCTTGCTTTGGACTTTGGTTGGTTGTCCGTCTTGAGTCGGGGGCCGGGTAGGATTTTTTTCCATTTGGCAAACTGGCATGGGCCACTTGGTTTTTGCCAAAGTAAAGGGACCCCTGACCATTAGGTCCAGTCACGGACGACTCTGGGGTTGCGGCGCTCATCTCGCTGTATTGGCCGAGGGAGCCGGCGTACAGCTTCCAGGTCATGTGGCCAGCATGGCTAAGCCGCTTCTTGCAAACCAGAGCAGCGCACGGAAACACCATTTACCTTCCCGCCGGAGTGGTACCTATTTATCTACTTGCACTTTGATGTGATTTCAAACTGCTAGGTGGGCAGGAGCAGGGACCGAGCAACGGGAGCTCACCCCGTAGCGGGGATTCGAACCGGCGACCTTCTGATCAGCAAGTCCTAGGCTCTGTGGTTTAACCCACAGCGTGGTTTTTGCCTACCTCTTAGCAATCGTCCCAACTTTGTAAGGTGGTTAGGCATTGGCTTATGGGGGAGGGGAGGTCAGCCATCGCCTGCCCCTCCAGTTTCAAGGGTATTCCGTTAAAGGAATCCGGGGCCTGGTTCCTGTCTGAAGTCCTCTTGAGGGTGAGGGCCATGCCAGGCCTCTGGGAACACCAGGGGAGAGGCAGGCGGGTTCCCCCGAAGCAATTTCCCTTTGGGTGGTTTTACCCTTACAGACTTCCTGCAAAGGGGGCAGGAGTCAGATATAGTCTTGCCAATGCCTAAGCCAATACCGCTCTCATTCCTGTAATCAATAAAGTTGTGGCCAAATTTTTGCCCCAAAAAACCTTATACAAAATATCCATGTCTGTGTGAATTTATTTATCCTAATGGGGGGGTCAGCCTGCGGGTCTTGCCACCCAACTCCTGGGGCCGTCCAAGTTCCTGCAAGATCTCGCGTGTGCATTCTTAGATTCCAGAACTGGTGTGCTGAGCTGGCCTCCCTCCCCAATCCAGTGAATGCACACATGGATCTTTCTGAAACACGTGATTCTGGCTATTTCCCGATTCTAACACACAAGCTCTAATTAAATTCAAACGTTTATTTAGCACCCACAAACCTATACAATTATGGTTCCAGAGGAATGGAGAACTGTGGAGCTATGGGCCACATGTCAGGGATTCTGGAGTTGCGATTCCTGCATTCGGGGTGGGTTGGACTAGATGACCCCAAGGTCCCTTCCAATTCTACAGCTCTTTGTTTCTGTGAGATAAGGCTTTCTCTGTTTTGCCCCCACCTCAGTCTAAGCAACATCTTTCCCTGAGACATCCAGGTGGTCCCTCATTTGACGGTGGCTCACCAGGCTGAACAATAACAGGGGAACAAAATTTTTGTTGCATTGACACCTGCAGTTGTTCTTACCTAATTTTGACATGCTGATTTCATATCTGAAGTTGGTTTTGTTCTGTAAGCTCTAGTTCGTTTGCAATTCATATTTTTCACTTTTCACCATAATCTTTGTTTTTCAAAATGCAGGAATTCAATATTTTATTAAGCACTATAAAAATAAAGAAAAAAATAAGATTGCAAAACAATAATTACCATGTGGTTAGGGTAGATCAACGTGTCAGTGTCCACTTATCCCCAGTGTAAATATGGCATATCAGCAAAAGTTGGAAATTAAAGATAACTATAGCATGTACACGAAAATCGATTTCAGATTTAAAATCAGCATTGAAAGAACATAGAAGAACAGTTGAAAAATCTCATCCAACAGAAAATGGGGGGGGGGGGGAATTGTTCCCCAGTGTAAGCAAAATACTACATCTCGGGGACTTTCGCCTGGAAATCTAATACGTAGTTTCTGCTCCCTGGTATGAGTTTGCTTATGCTTTGCTGCTCTGCTCGATGGAGTTTCAGGAATTTGGCAGTTTTGTTGCATTTTTAAAAATCGGATTTCTGTTGTTTTATGGATATGACTGTTAGTCACCTTGCAGGTCCTTTGGAATACAGAGAGTAAATACAATAGAGAGATAAATGTTTTTAACAGAGAATGCAACAAAGAGGTTACCCTGTTTCCGCTTTGATTTCTGCAACATGCCATCCCGCCTTTAATTCTCCACATTTTGGCTGCAGGAAATGGGCTTTTGCAACGGTTTTCCATCCCAATGGGTGTTTGTTAAATGCAGAAATCAAGTCAGGCCTGTCTCTCTCTCTCTGGAGACGAGGGAGGGAAACCATCTGACCCACCGAAAGGATGATTTAAAAAAAAAGTCCTCTTAAAAATAACGACGTTTCCACAAACGGGAAACAATTCCCTGCATCTCAATCCCCATCATTTACTCTCCATTTTTATGACCCGAGGATTTATGGAAAGGCAGATGACAACCATTTATCCTGCCACAGATTGGGCGCCATGCATTTAAAGGGACAGAACCCCACTCAAAACCCAAGTTTTTAAAAACATGGAACTAGAAACCCCTCCCTTTCCCCCATTAAACCAATTGATAGAACTTAAGGGTAGAAGAGGGACACTGGTGGCACTGTGGGTTAAACCACAGAGCCTAGGACTTGCCGATCAGAAGGTCGGCGGTTAGAATCCCCGCGACAGGGTGAGCTCCCGTTGCTCGGTCCCTGCTCCTGCCAACCTAGCAGTTCAAAAGCACCTCAAATTCAAGTAGATAAATAGGTACCACCCTGGCGGGAAGGTAAACGGCATTTCCATGCGCTGCTCTGGTTTGCTTAGTCATGCTGGCCACATGCTGGCCTCAGCTTAGTCATGCTGGCCACATGACCCGGAAGCTGTATGCTGGCTCCCTCGGCCAATAAAGCGAGATGAGCGCCGCAACCCCAGAGTCGGTCACGACTGGACCTAATGGTCAGGGGTGCCTTTACCTTTAAGGGTAGAAGGGAATGAAATAGGTAGGTCCACTTACTGCCCCTGCAATACATAGAATCATAAAAGAGACCTCAAAGGTCATGGAATCACAGAATCATAGAGTTGGAAGGGACACCAAGAAACACCTTCTTCTTCTTCTTCTTCTTCTTCTTCTATCCCTCGTAGCCGAGTAAGATTGTCTTCCACAAACACGGTTTTAACAGTGAGTCCGTAAGTGACTGTGGAGGCCAGTTCTGGATCCACACGTACTTCCACAGTGGGGACATTGGTTTCCGGGTGGGAGTTGATCACGGTGTGCATTTGCCAAGCGTGCCTTTCTCTTAGCACGTTTCTCCCTTGTGTCCTGAGTTTGAGTGTCTTCAAAGCCCACAACACCTTTGGTCAAGGCTGTTCTCCAACTGGAGCGCTCACAGGCAAGTGTTTCCCAGTTGTCAGTGTTTATACCACATTTTTTTAGAAGAAGAAGTGTAGCTTCAGAAGGGACCTTTCTCCATAGGAAAGTCGTTCCCTGCTGTTATAGGAATTCTAAGGTCCCAAATAGAAAATTTCTGGCAATTTTTCTTCTTTGGCGATCCCTCGTGGCTGAGTAAGATTGTCTTCCATAAACACGGTTTATGGCCAGTGTTTCCCAGTTGTCTGTGTTTAACCTACAATCAGAGGAGTGCCTGGCGTGCTCTGGTCCACCATTGGGTCACAAAGAGTCGGACATGACTAAACGACTCAACAACAACATACTACAATACAAGGGACTCTAAGGCTCATCTGGTCCAACCTTCTGCAATGCAGAAGATCAGGAGGGAATGAAAGTGCCTTCTGGATCAGGCCATTGGCCTGCCCAATCCATCCATTCTTGTAAAGAAGCTGGTAAAATGCGGTCTTGACTATGCTACCACTCAGTGGATTTGTAACTGGCTGACTGACCGAACCCAAAGGGTGCTCATCAATGGTTCCTCTTCATCCTGGAGAAGAGTGACTAGTGGGGTGCCACAGGGTTCTGTCTTGGGCCTGGTCTTATTCAACATCTTTATCAACGACTTGGATGATGGACTCAAGGGCATCCTGATCAAATTTGCAGATGACACCAAACTGGGGGGGGGGGGGGTGGCTAACACCCCAGAGGACAGGATCACACTTGACCTTGACAGATTGGAGAACTGGGCCAAATGACCTTGACAGATTGGAGAACTGGGCCAAAACAAACAAGATGAACTTTAACAGGGAGAAATGTAAAGTATTGCACTTGGGCAAAAAAAATGAGAGGCACAAATACAAGATGGGGGACACCTGGCTTGAGAGCAGTACATGTGAAAAGGATCTAGGAGTCTTGGTTGACCACAAACTTGACATGAGCCAACAGTGTGACACGGCAGCTAAAAAAGCCAATGCAATTCTGGGCTGCATCAATAGGAGTATAGCATCTAGATCAAGGGAAGTAATAGTGCCACTGTATTCTGCTCTGGTCAGACCTCACCTGGAGTACTGTGTCCAGTTCTGGGCACCACACTTCAAGAAGGACACTGACAAACTGGAACGTGTCCAGAGGAGGGCAACCAAAATGGTCAAAGGCCTGGAAACGATGCCTTATGAGGAACGGCTAAGGGAGCTGGGCATGTTTAGCCTGGAGAAGAGGAGGTTAAGGGGTGATATGATAGCCATGTTCAAATATATAAAAGGAAGTCACATAGAGGAGGGAGAAAGGTTGTTTTCTGCTGCTCCAGAGAAGCGGACACGGAGCCATGGATCCAAACGACAAGAAGATTCCACCTAAACATTAGGAAGAACTTCCTGACAGTAAGAGCTGTTTGACAGTGGAATTTGCTGCCAAGGAGTGTGGTGGAGTCTCCTTCTTTGGAGGTCTTTAAGCAGAGGCTTGACAACCATATGTCAGGAGTGCTCTGATGGTGTTTCCTGCTTGGCAGGGGGTTGGACTCGATGGCCCTTGTGGTCTATTCCAACTCTATGATTCTATGATTCTATGATTCCCCTGTTCTTACAGATGCTCGCAGGAGACCAGTAAGCAGGATGTGATCGCAAGAGCCCTCTCCCTTCCTGCATTCTCCACCAACTGGTATTCAGAAACATTGCACCCTCCTCTCCATCTGTGGCCTACAGGCCCTTTCCTGCCATAGAAGTGAATGGTTGCCAGCCAGCCCTCAGCCCAGCAGGTCATGTTGCTACGAATCCCGTTCCTCTGAGCCAGTGAGAAAAGAAACAAGCCAAAGCACATCGAGAATGCCTGCGCAATGACTCCTCATAAAAACCTGCGCTATATATAGCCTTCCTTTTAATGGCTCTTTACGGCTCAGCGCAATATTTTACTTCAACGGCAATAAAACACGAGATGCGAGGTATTAATCTGGTGGCTTTGAAAGAGCTAAATCATAGCCAACATGTGCCCAGTGGGCTGGATTAAGCCGCGACAGAGACTACTCTGCGGACCATTGGCCCAGTGCGGCGTTGAGCGATGTGACGGGGCCAGACTCTGACCACAACCTCATTAGTCTTTTGGATGGGTCACAGAGGGAGGCGGCAATGAGCGCCTGTCGGGAGGGGCAAGAGATTTGCCTTCCCACAGTCGCCGTAGCTACAAGGCAGGGATAATAGCAGGGCTCTGCATCAAACAGAAGGACTCTAGACTCTGCACCACTTCAGGTTGCAAAGGTACCCGTATTTTTCACTCTATAAGACGCACCAGACCACAAGACGCACCTAGTTTTTGGAGGAGGAAAACAAGAAAAAAAATATTCTGAATCTCAGAAGCCAGAACAGCAAGAGGGATCGCTGCGCAGTGAAAGCAGCAATCCCTTTTGCTGTTCTGGCTTTCTGTGATAGCTGCGCAGGCTGCATTCGCTCCATAAGATGCACACACATTTCCCCTTACTTTTTAGGAGGGAAAAAGTGAGTCTTATAGAGCAAAAAATATGGTACGTATGAGAGAGACAGTGTTTTGCAAGGCTCTCTGCTTTTATTTTATTTTAAGAAAACGTAAAATTCATATGCCACTTGATTCTTTAAAAAACACACCTCAAAACAGTTTACAGGAAAAGATAATAAAATTATCAATAAGAAGGACTAACAACAATTTAAGACTTTCAAAAAGGTTGAATAGAATAAAAACAGATTTAAAACGTGTGTCAGCTTTCTAAACATCTGGGATGGCTTGCCAAGTGCTTTTTTCTGGAGGGACGCAGGGGAACACATACCCCTAAACATTTTGTGAATCTAAGCTTGGCCTCATTGAGGGGCAGTATTTCAATATGAGTAGGAAAATGAGAGTACCCCTAAATGGTTTTTTTTTGGGGGGGGTGGGAGCACTGGGCTTGTCTAAACAAAAATGGTTTTTGCAGGCGGCAAAAAAAGTACAGGAAAGACCCCTGCCTGATGTTAACATGCAGAGAATTCCAACTGACTTGATCAGCCATCAGGATGCATAGCAATTGACAGGGCAGGTCCCTGCCCTGATGAGCTTACAATCCAAAGTTCATTCTCTCTGCAGGAAACACATCACTTTGTCGCAGCTTCTTAGAATCTGTTGGTTGTGGGTTGATAGATAGATAGATATCTGCTGCCTTTCGTCTCCTTAGCATCAAGATTTCACCTTCATCCTTATTTTTATTCACTTTCAAGTATAGTGCATTTAAATTGCATTATTTCTCAGCAGCTGAAGTAGCAGTTTTGCTCTGAAAACTGTTGAGTCTGCCTTAGAACGATTTATTCATTATTAACCCTGACTTGCCATTTTCTCTCTTTCATGCATCAGGAAAGTATTAATCAATTCATCAATTTATTCTTTTTATCTTGCATTTTTTGCTCTGGACCCAGAATGCCCAAGGTAGCTGATAACTTTTTTCCTAAAAATAACACACACCAGTGCTATTTTTGTCGAAAAAGTAGTGCCAGAGCTCACCATAAACACCTCCCTTGTTCTCATATAATGGCAATGGTGCACAACTGAGAGGGGCCAGAACTGAATTCTGGCGAGTTCGAGCTGGAGAAAAGCCCTGACACACACACAAGCACACATTCAGGATGAGAACAGAAATTGTGCGGTGGCAGCAGCGGGAGGCCCCATTAGCTAAAGTGGTGCTTCAGGTTAAGAACAGTTTCAGGTTAAGAACAGACCTCTGGAACGAATTAAGTATGTAACCCGAGATACCACTGTATATAGAACAGAGAATTCCTGGGTGCCAAGGACCAAATTCATGGAGGAGAGGGCTATTCATAGCTACTAGCCATGACAGAAGTGAAGTTCTGTCTCCTGTCTCCTGAATACCAGGAGGCCACAGGAGGGGATAGTTTCTGCTGTGCTCAGATCCTACTTCTGAATTTCCCACAGGTATCTGGTTGGCTCCTGGGAGACCAGGATGCTGGACTAAACGGGGCTCCTTTGGTCTGATCCAGCAGGATCCTCTTATGTTTGATGGCTATGCTCTGCATCCACACTTGCTACTGAACACCGGTAGAAAAAAGACAGTCACGGAACTGAAAAATTGCACAAAACAAATGAACTACCTTGAAAATCCCTGAAACGAGAAGTAATCGACTAGAAATATTATCTTGTGGAAATAAACTAAATAAATGTCAAAATGTTTAAGGAAAAAAATAGAAAAACCTAAAACTGAACAAAGCTTTAACGGGATGCCGGCTACAAACCTCGTTTCACTGAACTATTCAGTGAAAAAATCATAAACCTTAAATGACCAAAATTCAAAAAAAGGGGGTAGAACTCTCAAAAATTCTGAAGTATTATAATCCTAACTCGACCTAGGTGAAGCAAAGCACGATAATAAACGATTGAGGACTCAAAGGTACAGTTTCTAATACTGAATTTACAAAAAAGGGGTTTGGAAACCTAAACGGCAAGTTTTAGACAAAGCCCAACTTGAAGAAAGCAAAGCACAGAATTGCAGAGTTGGGTGGGACCCTGAGGGTCATCTAGCCCAACCCCCTTGCAATGCAGGAATCCCAAGCAGAGGGCCACCCAAGGTCCTGCTTGCGGGCTTCCAATTGGGGCGTCTGCTTGGCCCCTGTGAGAACAGGGTGCTAGACTAGATGGCCATTGGCCTGGTCCAGCCAGCTTGGTCCTTCAGTAGATGATCTGCCACCCCCAGAAGCAGCCTCCAGCAGTGGCCAGGGCGAAGCTCTGCGTCCGGATCCTGGAAGCTGCTCTGGGTTCCTCCATGTGGGGGGGGGGTGGACCAGATGACCCCTGGGGTCCCTTCCAATTTTATGATTCTGTTGCGGAGCTGGGCCTAATTAACTGCCCACAAGGGTTTGTCTCCAGCTTCACTCAGCCTTTCTTGGCTTTGCTGCTAATGATGACCGAAGCAGGCATCTGAGTGCCTGGAAGCGAAGGCTGTCGAGAGATGCACAGCCAAAGATTATCGAACACCTCACAGACACCTCAGCAAAAAAACGGAGTCGGAGGAGAGAGCAGGGGATCCCCCAAGGCACTCACAAGGTCTCTCTATTCAGCAGACCCAAAAACATTTCCCACTGTCCGTGTCAGTCCTTGGCCGGGGTCCAGCAAAAGCCTTGAACATCAGCCTTATTCAGCAAAGATCAGCCAATTAGGGACGGACAATTGCAAAAGCCTTTTAACCTCTCAGACTGTTTTCTGCACCTCGTTCTCCGACTGCTCAAAGCAATTTCAAAGCGGCAGATTACCATGGAATCGTGAAGCTCCTCCGAATCTGGAGATCGCAATTAAATTCCCCTTCCCGTCGCCCCATGCCCTGCGTGGGACCAACACCGAATATGCTCCTTTCTGTCCCCCTTCCCCTTTCACCTCCCCTGGGTCTCATTATAGATTGTAAGCACCTTGGGAACAGGGAAATGTCCTCTTGTGCTTTGCAGTAACAGCAGTTCAATACTGGAACTGAGGAGGTGATGGACTCCCCTTTCTTGGAGGTTTTGCAGCAGAAGTTGGCGTCTGTCATGGATGCTTTAGCTGAGATTCCTGCATGTCAGGAGGAGGAGAGACTGTGGCCACCGAGGTCCGGCCTTGTGGGATAACCAGCTCTGAGTGGAAGCCAGAGAGCAGGTCCACCCCAGGCAGGGAGAAAGAGGGAGCGAAGCAGACCAGAAAGGGTCTTGATTTTAAAACAAAACAAAATGCTTTGTACGTCCGCATCTAACCTTGCCCCTTCCTAAAATCAATTTATTAGTGTGTGCTTGTTGTTGTTTAGTCGTTTAGTCATGTCTGACTCTTCATGACCCCCTGGACCAGAGCATACCAGGCCCTCCTGTCTTCCACTGCCTCCCGCAGTTTGGTCAAACTCATGCTGGTAGCTTCGAGAACACTGTCCCACCATCTCATCCTCTGTCATCCCCTTCTCCTTGTGCCCTCCATCTTTCCCAACATCAGGGTCTTTTCCAGAGAGTCTTCTCTTCTCATGAGGTGGCCAAAGTATTGGAGCCTCAGCTTCAGGATCTGTCCTTCCAGTGAGCACTCAGGGCTGATGCCCTTCAGAGTGGAGAGGTTTGATCTTCTTGCAGTCCATGGGACTCTCAAGAGTCTCCTCAAGCATCCATTTTGCGACGATCAGCCTTCTTTATGGTCCAGCTCTCACTCCCATAGTGTGTGCTTTCCTTTTTGTAAATCTACCAAAGAATAAAATACAGTCAAACCTTGGTTTTCAAACAGCTTAGTTCTCGAACGTTTTGGCTCCTGAATGCCACAAACCCAGAAGTGACTGTTCTGGCTTGCGAAGTATTTTTTGGAAGCCGAACATCCGACGGGACTTTCCATGTTTATTTGTCTCTTTTGTAATGCAAGAAAATCTGTAATGAAAGCTTATTTTTAACAGGCTGCCCAATCTCTCTGCAAACAAAGGTCAGGATGAACGTTCCATCAACGGCTTGTCTGGAAGTGACCTAACAGTGGATTCCATTGCCTGCAAACAAGTCACTGGTCTCTCCTCTTATTCGTCCTCCTGGGAGGAAGCAATGGCCACAAACTTGGATGGCTTTGAAACAGGGCTGGACAAATTCGTGGAGAATACTGTCTGTGACTACTTATCACGATGGCTCTTCTCTGCTACATCACGAGGCTGCAATGCTCCCAGGACATTTCCGAGCACAATTCAAAGTGTTGGTTCTGACCTTTAAACAGCCTTGGCCCAGTAGACTTGAAGGAGCGTCTCCACCCCCATCGTCCAGCCCGGACACTGAGGTCTACTGGCGGTTCCCTCACCACGAGAAATGAAGTTACAGGGAACCAGGCAGAGGGCCTTCTCGGTGGTGGCACCCACCCTGTGGAATGCCCTCCCACCAGATGTCAAGGAAATAAACAACTACCTGACTTTTAGAAGACATCTGAAGGCTGTCCCTGTTCAGGGAAGTTTTTAATGTTTGATGTTTTATTCTGTTTTTAATATTCTGCTGGGAGCGACTCAGATTGGTCGGGGAAACCCAGCCAGATGGGCCGGGTATAAATAATAATGCAGCCTCACCAGTTAAACTCAGTTAAAAACCTCCAACGAAGGACAACCCACCATCTTCTGAGAGAGTCCACTGCACTGTTGAACAGCTTTTATTCTCAGGAAGTTCTTCCTAGTCAGAATCAGCTTTCTTGTATTTTGAATCTGTTGGTTCAGGTCTTGCCCTATGGAGCAGGATTCAGGCACAAGAGCAGCACACAGTCCCCTCCTGTGGTTTTGAGCTACTGATATTCAGAAGCATTGCTGGCCCAAAAATGGAAGCAAGAAGAAATACCGATGAAAGAAGAATGACAGACAAAATTAATGGACTATGCAGAATTGGACAAAATGACAGGAAGGATTCGAAACCTGCGGGACCAGAGATTCACAGAGTTTGGAAGAAATATACGAATTATTTGGAGAGCAACTGTAATCAACAAATAATGCTAGTAGGACTATAATAAGTTTTGTAAGTTTGGTGGGCCGCTCCCTTTTCTGCCAACTCCATCTGGCCTAGGGGGCGGAGCCTGCACTCACCGCCACAGCATAAGAGGCCGGAGAGAGGCCTCCGGGACATAACTGCTGCTGCTGCTGCTCTGCTGAGTGTTTGGTGGGCCGCTCCCTTTTCTGCCAACTCCATCTGGCCTAGGGGGCGGAGCCTGCACTCATCGCCTCAGCTTGAGGGCCTCCATCAAGGCCTCTGGGACACTGCTGCTGTTGCTGCCTGCGTGAGTGTTGGGAGGACCGCTCCCTCTCCTGCCAATTCCATCTGGCCTAGGGGGCGGAGCCTGCACTCACCACTACAGTTTAGAGGCCTGAGCAGCTACCTGCAGCAAGTGACAAAATGGTTTTAAATGCTTTAACTGCTTTTAATTTGCTGCACCTTAAATGGTGGTGGTTGTTTTTTATAATGTTTTATAATTTTATAATTTTATTTCTGTTTGTGGTTGGTTAAGTATTTAGTTAGGGTGGGGAACAGTTTAATTTTAGCACTATTGTTTTTTGCTGTGCTTCTATTTTTATTATTCTGTTAAGTTATTATATAGTTTGTATTTTGCCTTTTAAGGGGAAGGGTCAGGGCTGCCTGGGAGTGGGCCTCAGCCAATAGAATGGCTGGGGCAGGTTCCACAGGAGGGAATGTATTGGGACACCCGATCTCAGTGATCACGGGCCGGAGGAGGAGTTACACTAAGACCAGACCATGTCATTACCGAGGAGGCAGGTTTAGTCGTTGGTTGAGGACTATCCCTGCCTCCAGGTCTGGTCCTGACCGGAAGGATACTGGAATCAGCAAGGGAAACCCACATGACCTGAAAGTGTTGCTGTGCAATGCCAGGTCAGTGATGAATAAAACCACTGCCATCCACGACCTGATTGTGGATGGAGGATTTGACCTGGCATGTGTGACAGAGACCTGGTTGGATGAAGCAGATGGGCCTGCCCTTGCCGCTGCTTGCCCACCAGGTTTCTCTTACGCACAGCAACCCAGGTCATGTGGGCGGGGAGGGGGGGTTGCAGTGATTTTTAGGAAGTCATTAGTCTGCACCAGGCGTCCTATTGGGAAGACCCAATTTTCTGAGTGCATGTTCTGGAAGTTGGGCAATAGGGGCAGTACAGGATTCCTATTGGTGTACCGACCTCCCCGCTGCACCAAGGATTCCCTGCCCGAGCTGCTTCAGGTCGTGGCGGATATGCTCCTGGAGACACCTAGCTTGGTTGTCCTGGGGGATTTTAACATCCATGCCGACACGACCTTACAAGGGGCGGCTCGGGACTTCGTGGAAAGCATGGCCTCCATGGGGCTGTCCCTGAATAAGTTTGGCCCAACTCATAGCCGCGGACATGCCTTAGACTTGGTGTTTACCTCTACAGATGTTGGTGATCTGACATTATCTAAAAGCGAAACAAAAGAAGTGCCATGGTCAGATCACTTCCTGGTGCAACTGGACTTCTCCGCGACCCTTCCCCTCTGCAGGGAGGTGGGACCGATTCGGATGGTCCGCCCCCGCCACTTAATGGATCCAATTGGTTTCCAGAGAGTGGTAGGGGATGTTTTATCCCAAGTTGATGGCCTTTCAGCTGATTCCCTGGTGGCCCGCTGGAATGCGGAGTTAACCAGGGCTATTGACTGTCTGGCTCCAAAGCGCCCTCTCCGATTGCATGGAGCCCGGACAGCCCCGTGGTTTTCCCTGGAGCTGAGGGTGATGAAACAATCGTTGAGACGGCTAGAGCGCCGGTGGCGGAAAACTCATTCTGAATCAGACCGGACACGGGCTAGAGCTCAACGTCGAGCCTACCAAGTGGCAATGGCGACGGCGAAGAGGGCCTTCTTCACCGCCTCCATTGCATCTGCAGAAAACAGCAGCAGGAGACTTTTTCAGGTAGTTCGCAATCTATCGGAACCACCTGCACCACCGGGGCCTGGTAGGGACCCCAAGATCTCCTGCAATGCTTTTGCAAAGTTTTTTGCAGATAAAGTCGCTCAGATTCAGAAGGAGGTAGACTCCACCGTGGGAGCAGGGCCAGGGTGGGAGAGTGCTAGAGTTCTGTCTGGTCCTGTTACATGGGATCAATTCCAATCTGTTACCTCCGAGGATGTGGACAGGCTGCTTGGAAAAGTGAAACCGACCACCTGTCTCCTTGATCCTTGCCCATCCTGGCTGATAAAAGCGAGCCGGGAAGGGCTGGGCGATGGGCTCTGCGGGGTGGTGAATGCTTCCCTCTATGAGGGAGCCTTCCCAGACCCGCTGAAAGAGGCGGTCATTAAACCGCTTCTTAAAAAAACATCTTTAGACCCAGCCAATTTGGCCAACTATCGCCCAGTCTCAAATTTACCATTCTTGGGCAAGGTGATTGAGCGGGTGGTTGCCAGACAACTCCAAGCACGCCTGGAGGATGCGGACCATTTGGATCCCTTCCAATCGGGATTCAGGCCTCACCATGGGACTGAAACTGCCTCGGTCGCGCTGGTTGATGATCTCCGGCGGGCTAGGGACAAAGGTGAGAGCTGTTTCCTAGTTCTGCTGGATCTCTCAGCGGCCTTTGACACCATCGACCATAACATCCTTCTGGACCGTCTAGAGGGGCTGGGAGCTGGGGGCACTGTTATACGGTGGTTCCGCTCTTTTCTCCTGGGCCGTGTCCAGAAAGTGGTGGTGGGGGATGAGTGTTCAGACCCCTGGGCTCTCACTTGTGGGGTGCCTCAGGGTTCCGTCCTCTCCCCCATGCTTTTTAATATCTATATGAAGCCGCTGGGAGAGATCATCAGGGGGTTTGGGCTGGGTGTTCATCAGTATGCAGATGACACCCAGCTCTACCTCTCCTTTAAATCAGAACCAGTGAAGGCGGTGAAGGTCCTGTGTGAGTGCCTGGAGGCTGTTGGAGGATGGATGGCGGCTAACAGATTGAGGCTGAATCCTGACAAGACAGAAGTACTGTTTTTGGGGGACAGGGGGCGGGCAGGTGTGGGGGATTCCCTGGTCCTGAATGGGGTAACTGTGCCCCTGAAGGACCAGGTGCGCAGCCTGGGAGTCATTTTGGACTCACAGCTGTCCATGGAGGCACAGGTTAATTCTGTGTCCAGGGCAGCTGTCTACCAGCTCCACCTGGTACGCAGGCTAAGACCCTACCTGCCCGCAGAATGTCTTGCCAGAGTGGTGCATGCTCTAGTTATCTCCCGCTTGGACTACTGCAACGCGCTCTACGTGGGGCTACCTTTGAAGGTGACCCGGAAACTGCAATTAATCCAGAATGCGGCCGCTAGACTGGTGACTGGGAGTGGCCGCCGGGACCACATAACACCAGTTCTGAGAGATCTGCATTGGCTCCCAGTACGTTTCCGAGCACAATTCAAAGTGTTGGTGCTGACCTTTAAAGCCCTAAACGGCCTCGGTCCAGTATATCTGAAGGAGCGTCTCCACCCCCATCGTTCAGCCCGGACACTGAGATCCAGCGCCGAGGGCCTTCTGGCGGTTCCCTCATTGCGAGAAGTAAGGTTACAGGGAACCAGGCAGAGGGCCTTCTCGGTAGTGGCTCCTGCCCTGTGGAACGCCCTCCCAGCAGATGTCAAAGCAATAAACAACTATTTTACTTTTAAAAGTCATCTGAAGGCAGCCCTCTTTAGGGAAGTTTTTAATGTTTGATGCTGTACTGTTTTTAATATTCAGTTGGAAGCCGCCCAGAGTGGCTGGGGAAACCCAGCCAGATGGGCGGGGTATAAATAATAAATTATTATTATTATTATTTTGTAAGGAGGAATATATGAAATATTGCAAAGAAGAGAAGGACGAGAGATATTAGTTATGATATTTAAATGTAATAGTGAAAGTAAGAAACGTAAATTAAGTGGAAAAGATTGGAAATTTTCAGATGTGATTGATGGAAGTCAAAAAAATTGTATAAGATATAAAAGTATGTTTAATAATTGTTGAAAATGATATGTTAATTAGATAGATGATAGATAGATGATAGATAGATAGATATGCAGAAGCATTGCAGCCTCCAATTATACAGACAGAACATAGTCAAGATGGCTAGCATCCATTCATAGCTCTCCATGAATCTGTCTAATCTTCTTTTAAAACCATGTAGCTTAGGGACCATTACTGTCTCCTGTGGCAGTGAGTTCCATGGTTTAACTATGTGCCTGCCTAACCCAGGCCAAGACTGGTGTTGGATTCCTTTATTGGGTTACACTGTGCTTGGTCCCTCCCTTCGAGAGCTCTGGGTCTCAGTTGCTGCCCTGGTCCGATTAGGCAGATGCTTCCATTCCCCTCTTCCGCATTTTGCAGATTTCAGCACCACTTTCTGCAAACCTGGGCCTTTCTCTTCCTCCTCCTCCTCCTCTTCCCAGCTTCCCACTCCAAATGCCAGCAGCTTTCCTCCCTGTCTGGTAAATTTTTTAACAAGACCACCCTCCGAGTGAGCAGACTTGCCAGCTTTTCATGGGTTTATTGCTGGTCTCAGGAGATTCATTGTATTATTAATGGCCTCCAAAAATCACAAGCCTTGCAATAAGAAAATCATGATAGCATCAGCTTTCATGGTTTGAAAGAGAAGAAGGTGTTCTCTTTTTTTTCTCTCTCCCCTGTTCTTTTTTTAAGCCCCCTCGCTTGAGAGGAAAAGCATTAAACTGCAGGAGGAACATAACCTTCTAGCTCGGGAAAGGGGAGCAGGTTTGGCGGCAAAGTCACATTCAGAGACGGACCTCTCTCCTCGTGAAGGCGCTTGCCCACACTCTGTGGCTCTCGAGCTCAGCCCTTCCCCAACAAGCTGCCCTCTTGACCAGTGCGGACAATGTTCAGGGATGATGGGAGCTATCATAAGAAGAGCCTGCTGGACCAGGTCCAATGGCTCACATAGCCCAGCATCCTGTTCTCACGGTGACCAAGCAGGATTCAAACACAAGAGCCCTCTTCCCTCCTGTGGTTTCCAGCATCTGGTATTCAAGAAGCATCGCTGCCTCCAACTGGGGAGGCAGAACAGAACCCTCTTGGCTAATACCCATTGATAATGTCCTCCTCCTTGAAATTGGGAGTGAGTTCTATGGTTTAGCTATGTGCTACATGTAAAAATAAAGCTATGTTTTTCCCAGTAGTGATGTATGGAAGTGAGAGCTGGACCATCAAGAAGGCTGATCGCAAAAGAATGGATGCTTTTGAATTATTTGCACAACTTGCGTGACAGACCTCAGCAACTCAGCATTTTGGCTAATCTACTTTATTTACATATCAACACACACGGAGCACTGCAACTTGGCTCCCTCTCTCTCTCTAGCATCAGACAGCAAAGAGAAAAAGAACAAAGGACAATAGTCCCACTTCACGGAACACAGCAACACAAACATCCTGTCTTTGTCACTTCCCACTCTGTGGAGTCAAAACATAAATCGTCATGTGAAAGACAAAAATCCCATGACTGCAACCATGGAGCAGGAATTCTAACAGTTGCAATAAAAGAGGAATAGGTATATTCATGAAGGAGAGCACTATTGATGGCTACCAGCCAGGATGGCTCAGCTCTGCCCCCACAGTCGGAGGCTGTAATGCTTTTGAACACCATTTGCTGGAAACCACAGGAGGGAAGAGGGCTCTTGTGTTCACGTCCTCCTTGGAGGTTTCCTACAGACCCCTGGTTGGCCACCGGTTGACAGTTGCTCGTCATGTTGGCTACTCCAATTTCAGAGGCCGTATAGTAATGGCTGGGGAAGAATAGGGTGCAAATTAGGTTGAAGGAGATGGGTATGTTTAGCCTGGAAAAGAGGAGATATGAGAGCCATCTTCAAATATCTCAAGAGCTGTCACGTGGAAGAGGGAGCAAGCTTGTTTTCTCCTGCTCAGGAGGGGAGGACTCAAACCAATAGCTTCAAGTTACAAGACAGAAGATTCCTACTAAATGTTAGGAAGAACATTCTGATGGCAAGAGCTGTTCGATAGTGGAATAGACTCCTTTGGGAGGTGCTGGACTCTCCTTCCTTGGTGGTTTTTAAGCAGAGGTTGGATGACCATGTGCCATGGATGCCTTAGTTGAGATTCCTAAATTGCAGAGCCCTTGGGGTCCTTTCGAACTCCACAATTCTATGATTCTGCGAATGCTGTTGCTCTCAGGTCCTGCATATAGGCTTCCCAACATGAGCATCCGGTTGGCCACTGTGAGAACAGGATGTTGGATCAACTGGGTCTCATTTGGCCTCATCCAGAAGCCAGGTTCTTCTTACCATGGGGCCAATTGATCACTTTATTGCATGCATGTTCTTACCTCGTTGAAAGATTAGGTAAATATCAATGACTCCCAGAATCCTTTCTGGCCTCGAAGCCCATAATTTTACAGTCTCCCAGCTAGTTGTGGCACATGCTCCACTCATCCTATCACCACCACCACTAATTGGCATTTGCAGGCAATATTTTACAATCCCACATCTGCCCGGGAAAGGGCTTAATGTGCAGGTTCCAGAGCTATTAAGTGGAGACGGATGTTTCACCCATCCAAAGAGAGAGGAGGAAGACTTCCCCCCGCCGTTGCCTTTCAGGGCTATAATTGAGCTCGAAGCACTTTCAGATCGTTGAAAAATGGTTCTCAGTCTTTACAAGAGGTGGTTTAAAAAACCCTTTATATTTGAATATTTTTGACAGCTGTTGGAACTATTGCATGAGGAGATCAGATAATTAACTGGGGAGGTTCTAGGGGAGTTCAGTGTTGTCATTTATCCTGGTAATTCCAGACAAGAACATTTCAGCTCAGATAGATACTCAGATGCCACTTATGAAGGCCTGGGACTCAGGCTCAGACTCGGAACCAGAGGACTCTCAGTCCACACCGGATCCTTTGCCTCAGGCAGCACCTGAACCAAGTCTGGGGCCTGATCCTGAAGAGTCCCAGTCGGCACAGGTTCCCCAGCAACAAACACCAGCTGGGCCGAGTCAGGGGCCTGATCCTGCCCTGGCTCCAGATGCAGGGATGACCTCCTTGCCTCCAGCTGGGCCATCACTTACAGCTGCTCCATTACCAGTTGGGTCAGGGGAGGCTGAGGCGGCCCCTGGGTCTAGTAACCCACCAACGTCTCCCGAGCTGCAGAGACTCAGGTCTGAGAGAAGGAGAGACCTGAGTACTCGCAGGAGGAGTGCTCACCTTTGGGTGAGACCGGGAGGTGAGTTACTGGGAGATCAGGACCAGCTGTTACCCCAACAAAGATAAAAGGCTGTTGGTTGTGGGAGCAACATTGCTGTGTGCCAGAACCTGCCTGAGAGCCTGTATCTGTCCTTACCTGGTTTGCTGCCTCGTGTCCTGCCTTGGCCCTTTTGGACTGACTCCTAGCAGAACCTACAGATTCTGGACCGGACCTGGACCGCGGTTCTCAGGTTACCCCCGGATCCAGCACACCACTCTTTTCAGATGGGCCCACATTTACATCACTGTTGGAAGAGGAGGCGTCACGGTTTGGTATAGTTACAGATAGGTAGCCGTGTTGGTCTGCCATAGTCAAAACAAAAAAAATTCCTTCCAGTAGCACCTTAAAGACCAACTAAGTTAGTTCTTGGTATGAGCTTTCGTGTGCATGCACACTTCTTCAGATACACTGAAACAGAAGTTGCCAGATCCTTCTATATAGTGAGAAGGTGGGGAGGGGTATTACTCAGAAGGGTGGTGGGAATGGGTGATTGGCAGATAGCTGTGATGAGCCTGTTGACGACTCTTAACGACTGCAATAGGTCTTACAGGAAAAAGCGACTTAACGACTACAATAGGTCTTACAGAAAAAAACCCTTGCTTTTTTTCATACCAAGAACTAACTTAGTTGGTCTTTAAGGTGCTACTGGACGGTTTGGTATAGTTGTTGGAAAGATGGTTCTGGTGAGGCCCATGCCCAGCAGTCCTGGGTGTTCGTCTCAAAGGTTGGCCTTTGTGAGAACCAGGACTAGATGGACTACTGGCCTGATCCTGCAGGCTCTTCTTCGACTTGTACCTCCTGCTTTCTCACCTGTCCTCTCCCTCTGGCCCAGACCAGGTGAGCAAGAGAAGAAGGGCCATAGTGGTGGCAAGGAGAAGGTCTATCCGCATCTGCACACCCTTTTTAAAATGGTTGTATTCTATTTCATTTGGGGGCAAATTATGAGCTGAGCCCAAACTTCTCTGCAATTTGGGCTGAGGTCATAACTAGCTCAACCCCTGCCTCCAACGTGAGCCCTCTCTGCTGACAGCCCCCTCTTCCCTGCCGGTCGGCGCCATCGGTTAATGGCGGATCTCCCTCCGAGCTCCGGAGGGGGTCTGCTTTTCGAGTTCGGGTCCTGTCGCTACGGCGAAGCAGGGACCCTTTAAAATTACAGGTGCTGAAGCCTGTAAACAAGGAGACTCGGTGGGCACCATCGCGCGCCCCCGAAATCGCGAAAGAGCCTTTTTAAAGGCTCCGGAATGGCAGCGGGGGTGAAGCGCGGTGCTGAGAGTCGTCACCCAGCTCGTGAAGCGAAGCCGCACTGCCATAGCCGGAGAGCGCCGATTCCTTCCTGAAATTTGGATTACAAATTAAAACCTGTGAGTAAGATTGAAACTAATTTGGATTTACAATTACTTTAAAAATTTTGGCTGAAAACGGGATTGGATTTAAAGCAAGGAAGTCAATTTGCCGACAATTGAAGAATGGAGAGCAAAACTGTTAGATTATGCGGAGATGGATAAGATGACAGGGAAAATTAGATACTCCAAAGATCAGAGGTTCATTGAGGAGTGGGAAAATTTTACGAACTATCTGGAAAATTTGAGTGAAGGACAAATAACATTAGTGGGTTTTAAAGGAGCTCAGTAAAAAGAAAAAAGGGTACTGTCAAAGAAAAAGAGAAGAACTAGGATGGTTAACGACGATACAAACTAAGAAATGCGAATACCTATAAGGATATTATGGATGATTTGTGGAAAGGTTGAAGGAAGTCGTATCAAACAATTTGTGAATATGAGACTGTAACTTTTATGTTTTATATTTTTTAATATGCAAATCAATAAAAATTATTATAAAAAAAAAAAAATAAAGCAAGGAAGTCAGCCTTTCCCGGACTACAAAGTATACAGCAAAGAAACTAAAAAGCTGCAACCTTTGAAAGACTTTAAAGAATTAAGCGAACCAGACATTGGCTTTGAAAAGTCCCTCTTTTGCTTGGCAGGAGCAGAAGGGGGCTGAATTGGCGATTTAAACCTGCTGGAAAAGAGTTCAAAAACTTTTACGGCTGTGCTCTGAAGCGGACTGTTTAAGTGAGAACGCTGGAAGAGAACTGTCAGAGAACTGTCAGTGAGTAAAATAGCTACTTGGAAAAGTTACTTTGTTTGGAGAAATATTAACCTTTGGAAATACAGGAAACTGTTGCAATTGATTATTGAAAAACTCTAGGGGATTGACTGTAAGACATTTTGTTATAGAAATAGAAACTTTGGAAACTTTTCCCCCCTAGAGGACACTTTGGTAATTGTTGCAATTTGGCTTGTAACTATTAAGGCAGTGGAAAATTCCCTTCAAAAACAACCCAGGCGTGAGAGCGACCTTGGCTAGGCAATGAGTGGTGCATCAGAAGAGACAACAACTAGATCTGGTAGACCATACAAGACAAAGGCTTTACAGCAGCGCAGAGTTTCAGTTTCAGGCATTCCTACGGCATCAGCTGCAACTGGCCAGACAAAAACAACAATGACATCAGATGCAGTAGCACAAGCCCTAGTCAAGATAAATGAGTCTTTGGAATCTTTGACAAAGCAGGGACTGGAAAATAGCAAAAAGTTGACAGAACTCTCTATAAAACCTGATCAGAACACACAAAGTGTGAATGAATTAGGGAAAAGAGTGACGTCTAATACAGAATCTATTAATAAAATATTAGAAAACTCTGCCAACATACGTAAAATCGCAGAAGAAGCTAAGGCCTCTGCTGAGGAGGCCAAAGTTTCTGCAGATGCTACACAGGAAAAAATAGAGCCAGTTTGCAAGAAACTAGAAGATCATACATTAGCTCTGTCTATGCTTGATCTGCAGAGGAAGGAAAGGAATTTAAGATTGAGAGCAGTTCCTGAAAGTGAGGGAGATAACTTGGGGGACTTCCTTTTAAAAGAATTTTTGGATTTCTGGCAAAAGGAGCTGGAGAAGGAAGATATAAAGATAGTGTCTGCTTTTAGATTGGGCAGAGCGCAAGGCAGAAAAAAGCCAAGGGACTGCCTGATAACTTTAAGATCAAAAGAAGAAAGAGATAAAATATTGAATTTGCATTATCAAAGAACCCTTGAGATTGAAAATTGTTTTGTGGAGATCTTTAAAGACATACCAAAAGAGATTCTGGATGCAAGAACATTATACAAAGAATTAGTCGGTCTGCTGAAGAAGAACGGAATACTCTTCAGGTGGGAATTCCCTCAAGGCCTATCTTTTAAATTTAAGGGCAGGAAAATCAGGATAAGAACAGTTCAAGATCGAGATCAATTTTTGAAAGACTACGGGGAAGACCTTCTGAAAGGAACAGTGGAAGGGGAATCAACAACAACAAAAGACCTAACAGACATCTCAAACTTGTCATTTGGACTTAAACTACCGACAGAGGAAGAACAACTACTCGGAGCGACAGGAGGCAAGTAACTTCAATATGGCTCTGCAACTTTTAAGTTGGAATTGTAACGGTTTGAACCTCCCTCGTAAGAGGAGAAACGTATTTCACCTATTGAAAAAGGAACATCTGGACTTGATTTGCTTGCAGGAAACCCATGTGACAAGAATGCATAGGAAATTACTCATTAATAAGAGACTAGGCCAAGAATTTATTTCATCAGATAAAGTAAAGAAAAGAGGAGTGGTAATCTATGCAAAGGAAAAACTTTCTCCGAAATTTATGTTTAAAGATGAACAAGGGAGATATTTGGCAATTGAAATTCAAGTACAAGGTGAAAAATTTTTTGATATTAGGGATCTACGCACCTAATGAAGGGAAGTCAGAATTTTTTAAGAAGCTGCATGAGACATTATTGGACTATTTGCACTACAATTTAATCATGATGGGAGATATGAATGGAGTAGTATCTACGAATATGGACAAATCACAAAGACAGGTAATCTCCAAAGATGGGAGATTACCAAAGACTTTCTTTGAAATGACTGAAAATATGGATTTGATTGATATTTGGAGAACAAAGAACCCTCGAGAGAGAGAGGGAACTTTCTTCTCTGAAGCTATGATGACCTAGACCAGAATTGACCAAATTTGGGTTACTAGTGGGATGGCTCCAAAGATTAAGAATGTGGAAATCTGCCTAAAGACTTGCTCCGACCACAACGCCGTAAAGTTGGAGATGAAATTTACAACAGCTGGTTCATTTAGATGGAGGATGAATGACGCCCTATTTCGAGATAAGGAGATCCACCAAAAGGCCCAAAAAACCATAAAGGACTATTTTGAAATAAATCTAAATACAGATGTGGAAAAAAGAGTAATCTGGGACGCAAGTAAAGCTGTGATGCGAGGATTTTTAATACAACAAAATTCAATAAAGAAGAGAAACCAAAATGAAAAGAAGGATAAGATTTTGGAAAAGATAAAAGAAGGAGAGAAGAAATTGAGATCTAAACCAAAGTCCCAGGAGATCTTGAGAGAGATTAAGCTGTATCAGACACAATATATGGAATTGATGAATCAAGAGATTGAATGGAAGATTAAACAAATGAGACAAAAGACATTCGAATCTGCAGACAAATGTGGCAAATTCCTGGCTTGGCAAATGAAGAAAAGGCAGAAACTAAATACGGTTACAAGTCTAGAAGTTGATGGAAAGAACATACATAAACCTAATGAGATCAGGAATTGCTTTCTGAGCTACTTAAAAAAATTATATTCGCAAGGGCTGCAGAAGGAAGAAGATATAGATGAGTTTCTCAAACAATATGGATTACAAAAAATCTCTCATCAAAGTAAAGTGGACCTAAACCAGAAAATAACAGAACAAGAGATAGAGGGCGCCATCCAAAACATGCAGCTGGGCAAATCTCCAGGACCAGACGGGCTGACTTCCAGATACTACAAAGCTTTGAGGAATGGTTAGTGCAACCGTTAAAGGAAGTCTGCAATGAGATTTTGGAGGGGAGAAGGGCACCAGAATCGTGGAAAGAAGCATACATTACACTCATACCAAAGACAGAGACTGAAAAAACTCAACTTAAAAACTACCGCCCTATATCATTACTTAATGTGGATTACAAAATTTTTGCAGACATTTTGGCAAAAAGATTGAAAAGAGTGTTGATGAAAGAGATTCATATGGACCAAGCCGGCTTTCTCCCAAAAAGACATTTGTCAGACAATGTGAGGAATATAATAGATATTTTGGAACTACTAGAGGTGAATATAAACACTAAAGCAGTTTTGATATTTGTGGACGCAGAGAAAGCCTTTGACAATATCTCTTGGAGTTTTATGAAAAAGAATCTTCACGGAATGGGGGTAGGCCAAGTTTTTGAGAATGGTATGGGTGCAATATATTCAGAACAAAAAGCAAAACTGATTGTAAATAATGTGATAACTGAGGACTTTAAAATAGAAAAAGGGACACGGCAGGGGTGCCCAATCTCCCCATTACTTTTTATATCTGTCCTGGAGGTGTTGCTAAATATGATTAGAGGTGACCAGCTGGTTAAAGGGGTACAGGTCGGAGCTAAACAGTATAAGTTAAGGGCATTTGCAGATGACCTAGTACTTACTTTACAAGAGCCAGACACTAGTACGAAAAGGGTTCTAGAATTAATTCAAGAATTTGGTCAAGTGGCCGGGTTCAAATTGAACAAACAAAAGACTAAGGTTTTGGGGAAAAAATTTATCAGTCATGGAAAGGGAGAAGTTCCAGAATGAAACAGGTTTGACGGTGGTTAAGAAGGTGAAATACTTAGGGGTTCATATGACATCTAAGAATTTGAATTTATTTAAAGATAATTATGAGAAATGTTGGTCGGAAATTAAAAAGGATTTGGAAATATGGTCGAATTTGAAGCTTTCAATGTTAGGCCGAATTGCAGCTATAAAGATGAATGTATTGCCTAGAATGTTATTTTTGTTTCAAACATTGCAAATTCTTGACAAGATGGACTGTTTCAAGAGGTGGCAGAAGGATATTTCGAAATTTGTCTGGCAGGGCAAAAAGCCCAGAATAAAATTTAAGATATTAACGGATGCAAAGGAAAGAGGGGGATTTGCCCTGCCAGACTTAAAACTGTACTGTGAATCAGCAGCGTTCTGCTGGATGAAAGAGTGGATGCTCCTCGAGAATACAGATATCTTGGATTTAGAAGGTTTTAATAACGTATTCGGTTGGCATGCATATCTATGGTATGATAAGGTTAAAGCGCATAAGGCCTTTAAAAACCATATCGTCAGAAAAGCACTGTATAATGTTTGGACTAGATATAAAGATCTGTTGGAAAATAAAA
Organism: Podarcis muralis; assembly: GCF_964188315.1. NCBI lineage: Eukaryota > Metazoa > Chordata > Lepidosauria > Squamata > Lacertidae > Podarcis > Podarcis muralis. The sequence continues at coordinate 2,918,744 of NC_135655.1, forward strand.
CTCCAAGGTGGCTGTCACCTTTGGAGGCTAAAGCGGTGAAAAAACTTAATATGGAGGCCAGGTGGCCAAAGTATTGGGAAATTTTGGAACAAGAAGGGGATAAATTGAAATTACAGAGCCATGAGAAACTAAAAACAAAAGTACGAGATTGGCTCCATTATTATCAAATAATGGAGGTTTACAAACAAGACAGGAAAATTGGCTTCCAGGTGGAGAAATCAAAATTAGAAACAGAACTGCTAGAACCCAATGTTAAGAATTTGTCAAGAATGTATAACTTGTTGCTGAAATGGAATACACAAGATGAAACAGTTAAATCAGTTATGATTAAGTGGGCACAGGATATTGGTCATAATATTATGTTTGCTGACTGGGAATGGTTGTGGACCACCGGTATAAAATTTATGGCATGCAATGCCTTAAAGGAAAATATTATGAAAATGATTTATAGGTGGTACATGACCCCAGTCAAGCTAGCAAAAATATATCACTTGCCTGACAATAAGTGTTGGAAGTGTAAAAAAACTGAAGGTACTTTCTACCACCTTTGGTGGACGTGCCCGAAGGTTAAGGCTTTCTGGGAAATGATATATAATGAAATAAATGGCTGGGACAAGTTCCACAGGGGGGGAAGCACTGGGACATCCGATCTCGGTGATCATGGGCAGGAGGCGGAGTTACGCCAAGACCAGACCATGTCATTACCGAGGAGGCAGGTTTAGTCGTTGTTTGAAGACTATCCCTGCCTCCGGGTCTGGCCTTGACCGGATGGATACTGGAATCAACAGGGGAAACCCACATAACCTGAAGGTGTTGCTGTGTAATGCCAGGTCAATGATGAATAAAACCACTGCCATCCACGACCTGATTGTGGATGGAGGATTTGACCTGGCATGTGTGACAGAGACCTGGTTGGAGGAAGCAGATGGGCCTGTCCTTGCTGCCGCTTGCCCACCAGGTTTCTCTTACGCACAGCAACCCAGGTCATGTGGGCGGGGAGGGGGGGTTGCAGTGATTTTTAGGAAGTCATTAGTTTGCATCAGGCGTCCTACTGGGAAGACCCAGTTTTCTGAGTGCATGTTCTGGAAGTTGGGCAATAGGGGCAGTACAGGATTCCTTTTGGTGTACCGACCTCCCCGCTGCACCAAGGATTCCCTGTCCGAGCTGCTTCAGGTCGTGGCGGATGTTCTCCTGGAGACACCTAGTTTGGTTGTCCTAGGGGATTTTAACATCCATGCCGACACGACCTTACAAGGGGCCGCTCGGGACTTCGTGGAAAGCATGGCCTCCATGGGGCTGTCCCTGAATAAGTTGGGCCCAACTCATAGTCATGGACATGCCTTAGATCTGGTATTCACCTCTAGTGACGTGGGTGATCTGACACTAAGTAAAAGCGAAACTAAAGAAGTGCCATGGTCAGATCACTTCCTGGTGCAACTGGACTTCTCCGCGACCCTTCCCCTCTGCAGGGAGGTGGGACCAATTCGGATGGTCCGCCCCCGCCACTTAATGGATCCAAATGGTTTCCAGAGAGTGGTAGGGGATGCTTTATCCCATGTTGATGGCCTTTCAGCTGATTCCCTGGTGGCCCGCTGGAATGTGGAGCTAACCAGGGCTATCGACTGTCTGGCTCCGAAGCGCCCTCTCCGATTGCATGGAGCCCGGACAGCCCCGTGGTTTTCTTCGGAGCTGAGGGCGATGAAACAATCGCTGAGACGGCTAGAGCGTCGGTGGCAGAAAACTCACTCCGAATCTGACCGGACACAGGTTAGAGCTCAACGTCGAGCCTACCAAGTGGCGATAGCGACGGCGAAGAAGACTTTCTTCACCGCCTCTATTCCATCTGCAGAAAATAGTAGCAGGAGACTCTTTCAGGTGGTCCGCAATTTAACGGAACCACCTTTAACATCGGGGCCTTGTAAAGACCCCAAGATCTCCTGCAACGATTTTGCAAAGTTTTTTGCAGATAAAATCACTCATATTCGGAAGGAGCTAGACGCCACCGTGGGAGCAGGGCTGGGGCGGGAGAGTGCTGGAGCTCTGTCTGGTCAAGTTGCATGGAACCAATTTCAATCCGTTACCCCCGAGGATGTGGACAGGCTGCTTGGACGCGTGAAACCAACCACCTGTCTCTTTGATCCTTGCCCATCCTGGCTAATAAAAGCAAGCCGGGAAGGGCTGGGCGATGGGCTCTGCGGGGTGGTGAATGCTTCCCTCCGTGAGGGAGCCTTCCCAGACCCGCTGAAAGAGGCGGTCATTAAACCGCTTCTTAAAAAACCATCTTTAGACCCGGCCAGTATAGCCAACTATCGCCCAGTCTCAAATCTTCCATTCTTGGGCAAGGTGATTGAGCGTGTGGTTGCTGAACAACTCCAGGCACGCCTGGAGGATGCGGACCATTTGGATCCCTTCCAATCGGGGTTCAGGCCTCATCATGGGACTGAAACTGCCTTGGTCGCACTGGTTGATGATCTCCGGCGAGCTAGGGACAAAGGTGAGAGCTGTTTCCTAGTTCTGCTGGATCTCTCAGCGGCCTTTGATACAATCGACCATAACATCCTTCTGGACCGTCTAGAGGGGTTGGGAGCTGGGGGCACTGTTATACAGTGGTTCCGCTCCTTCCTCCTGGGCCGTGTTCAGAAAGTGGTGGTGGGGGATGAGTGTTCAGACCCTTGGGCCCTCACTTGTGGGGTACCTCAGGGTTCCGTCCTCTCCCCCATGCTTTTTAAAATCTATATGAAGCCGCTGGGAGAGATCATCAGGGGGTTTGGACTGGGTGTCCATCAATATGCAGATGATACCCAGCTCTACCTCTCTTTCAAATCAGAGCCAGTGAAGGCAGTGAAGGTCCTGTGTGAGTGCCTGGAGGCGGTTGGAGGATGGATGGCGGCTAATGGGTTGAAGTTGAATCCTGACAAGACAGAAGTACTGTTTTTGGGGGACAGGGGGCGGGCTGGTGTGGAGGACTCCCTGGTCCTGAATGGGGTAACTGTGCCCCTGAAGGACCAGGTGCGTAGCCTGGGAGTCATTTTGGACTCACAGCTGTCCATGGAGGCGCAGGTCAATTCTGTATCCAGGGCAGCTGTCTACCAACTCCACCTGGTACGCAGGCTGAGACCCTACCTGCCCGCGGACTGTCTCGCCAGAGTGGTGCATGCTCTAGTTATCTCCCGCTTGGACTACTGCAATGCGCTCTACGTGGGGCTACCTTTGAAGGTGACTCGGAAACTACAGCTAATCCAGAATGCGGCAGCTAGACTGGTGACTGGGGGCGGCCGCCGAGACCACATAACACCGGTCTTGAAAGACCTACATTGGCTCCCAGTACGTTTCCGAGCACAATTCAAAGTGCTGGTGTTGACCTTTAAAGCCCTAAATGGCCTCGGCCCAGTATACCTGAAGGAGCGTCTCCACCCCCATCGTTCTGCCCGGACGCTGAGGTCCAGCGCCGAGGGCCTTCTGGCGGTTCCCTCATTGCGAGAAGCAAAGCTACAGGGAACCAGGCAGAGGGCCTTTTTGGTAGTGGCGCCTGCCCTGTGGAACGCCCTCCCATCAGATGTCAAAACGATAAACAACTACCTGACATTCAGAAGACATCTTAAGGCAGCCCTGTTCAGGGAAGTTTTTAATGTATGATATTTTAGTGGGGTTTTTGGTTTCTATGGAAGCCGCCCAGAGTGGCTGGGGAAACCCAGCCAGATGGGCGGGGTACAAATAATAAATTATTATTATTATTATTATTATTATTATTATTATTATTATTATTATTATTATTAAAAAGGTACTTAAATGTACCTTTCCTAAGAAACCAGAGGCCTTTCTTTTGGGCATTGTTGGCCAATTGGTGTCGAGGAAAGACAGAACTTTTTTTATGTACGCTACTACAGCAGCAAGAATACTCATCGCAAAGTACTGGAAGACCCAAGATTTACCCACTCTGGAAGAATGGCAGATGAAAGTGATAGACTATATGACACTGGCTGAAATGACCGACAGAATCCGTGAACAGGGGAAAGAGACGGCGGAGGAGGATTGGAAGAAATTTAAAGCTTATCTCAAGAAATACTACAAATTGGATGAATGTTAAAATGTTGAGGTTTTTGTAAGAAAAGGAGATTACAGCGACAAAAGATTAAGTAAAAGAAAAGAACAATAAGGGATAAATTTGTTAAAATTAAATTTAGGATTTGCTGAAACAAGTTTGGAAATTGGGATGTAGAAAGGGGAGGTTTGGGGAAGTCAGAGAAATGAGGTTTATGAAAATAAGGAGAGGAAATTATACATGTTTGTTTGTTTATTTGTTTGTATTGTCTATAAAAATGTTGTAAAATCAATAAAAAATATTTAAAAAAAAGAAAAGAAACATCAGCTTAAAAGGGTTATCTCCATGGTGTGGGGCACTGGTGGGCTGCTTGGCCTTGTAAAATGGCCTGTAAGAGAGTAAGTGCCACCCCCAAGTGAGGAGACGGATTGTGCTGGTCCGGCGGGGGGGGGGGTTATCGTGAGGTGTGGTCAGAGTCCGTTCCTGGGTCGAGGATCAGGAGACTGTCCACCAAGGGGGAAGCGGGATCCAAAGCAAGAAGCCGGGCGTGGTCGAGAAATCTGGGTGCTGGCAGAAACAGGTTTCCAACGTCGTTGCTCCCGCAACCTGGGACTGGGCTGACTGGCCTTTATCTCCTCTGGGGCCTAGGGCTGTCCCGGCCCACAGGTGACTCGCCTCTCCTGGCCTTAAGGCGAGCCCTCCTCCTGCGAGAACTTAGTTCCCTCCGCCTCTCTGCCCTGAGCCTCTGCAGCTCCGGAGAGGCTGGAGGGTTACTGGACCCAGAGGCAACCTCACCTTCCCCTGACAGGGCTGGGAGAGGAGCACCTGCAGGCAATGGGTCCTCCAGCACCTCAGGGGCCAGAGCAGAGTCAGCTGATGCCTGCACCTGAGGACCCAGCACAGGTGCAGGCCCTTCAGCTTCAAGCCCCTGCCCCGGCTCAGCCGGCCCTGGAGGCGGGGACTCCTGTGCAGGCTGGGATTCCTCAGGTTCAGCCTCTGAGTCCGATTCCCAGGCCATCACACGGAGGAAGCTTTATAGAACTGAAGAGGCATCCACTCTCCCCCCCCCCTTTTTTTTAATGGCCCTCGATTGGTTAACGTTCTGTGGGCACACGGGCTACTCAAAAATAAAATAAAAGGCGGGCTTCTGCGGAGTCTGTCACTTCTTTGTAGCCAAAGATTCCATCTCAATTGGGGAAGCCGGCATATGTTCCAGTCGGCTGCAATCTGTCAGATGAGCCCATCTCGTCCTCTGCGCCGCTTTCCCATCACTTACGATGATGGATGCACTTTATTTATTTATTTGTTTATCTCTCTCCCTCCCCCCCCCCCACTCCTCGCCAGCCCTCGCGAAACATTTGGCGAGCGTCTTCGTCGCCTGCCATCTGCGTGGGCGGGGGAAGTGGTCCAGGGATTTTGCAGGGATAACGTCGCCGTTTGAAATCCGAAGGTTAGCTGAGATTTAATCAAACGGAACATTTTTTATTTTTTTATTTTTAAAAAATCATTTTGTCACTTCCTGATATTCTTCACTCAATTTCTGAATGGGATTAGGAGGAGGGCCGTGGGCCGGTAAAACGGTCTTCGTGGGCCGGATCCGGCCCCTGGGCCGCACGTTGCCGACCCCTATTGTAAACCATTAGGCGGGAGGGAGGGAAGTCGTTAGGCTGTGTTGAGCCAAAGAGATTAAATAAGAGGGTACGATGTTATGCAATTTGATTATGTGTAAAACTAATAAAAATTATTATAAAAAAATTCTAATCATACTTGACGCTAGTTTCAGGGTTTGTCCATTAGTCCTAAAGTCCATTAGTCCCATCAACAACTCCTATCAACCCCGATCATTGGCCATGACAACTGGCAGTGATGGCAGATGTGGTCCAGAATATCTGGACTCCAAGGCATCTCTCCCAGCCAGCCTGCAGCCAGCCTGCCCAAGATGGATCCCCCTCCTTCTTCTTCTTCCTCCTCCTTCTTCCCAGCAACCCTTGCTCAGGACTCTCTTTTCCTGTCACCTCACACCCAGTTACTCTGGCAACCTTCCCAAACCCCAGTCTCTGTTGACACTTCAGGAGCAGAGGGGACAGGGCAGTTCTCTCGCATTGCCAATGCCCCTCAATGACCATCTATTATTTCTGAATGGCTCTAGCTTGGCCAGGTCTTTTTGCACAGGCTAGCCAAGGAATTCATCTGTAGCTTGTATTCTCCCTTCACATCCCAAATGATCAAAATCCTACCATTTATAAATTTATAGGGTTGGGGGGGGGGTCCCCTCCAAATCTATAACAGTATTTTGCATTTTTTTTAATTGTTATTTGTGATCCACTCTGAGATCTACATATAAAGTGCACTATACAAATTTAACGAAGAAACTAACAGTAATAGTAATAATAGTAATTGTTTTTTCCATATCAAAGTTTCTAGCGGAAGGAGCAAAAGAAAAGGGTGAGTGTTTAGATAAAGTCAGATGGGAGGCTCTTTATTGTGGCTGGTGCTGTGGGTTAAACCACTGAGCCTAGGACTTGCCGATCAGAAGGTGGGCGGTTTGAATCCCCGTGACGGGGTGAGCTCCCGTGCTTGATCCCTGCTCCTGCCAATCTAGCAGTTCGAAAGCACGTCAAAGTGCAATTAGATAAATGGGTACCGCTCCAGCAGGAAGGTAAAAGGCGTTTCCGTGCGCTGCTCTGGTTTGCCAGAAGTGGCTCAGTCATGCTGGCCGCATGACCCAGAAGCTGTATGCCAGCTCCCTCAGCCAGTAAAGCGAGATGAGCGCCGCAACCCCAGAGTCAGCCACGACTGGACCTAATGGTCAGGGGTCCCTTTAACTTTTAACATGGGGATTAGCAGCTAATAAAAGTTTGGGGGCTCTTTTGTTCGGGGCTCCCATCTTGTTCCACCTGGTGGCAGATGAGAGTCCTGTCACGACAGTCTTCAATAAAGACCAAGTCTACTGGCTGCTGTTTTGCTCTGGTATTCCTGGCTCGTGTCCTTGTTTTTTGTCCAAGGGAGCCCTCAGATTTCTCCGTTAACATGACACAACGGAAGTGATATTTGGAAGAGGGAGTTCTAGTCTCAAATTGCTGAGTCGCTCTGCTGCTACTTTGCATGCCAGCGTTCCTTCTCTCTTCCTCTCAAGGTGGCCCAAATTCAACCTCCAGGATTCATTAGAAGATTGTAAAATGCAAAACGTCATTTGCAAACTTTTAAAAAATAATAATGGTTTGTTGCTGGGGTTTTTTTAAGCGCTCATTCCTCCCAGCTCAGATTCATAGACCTGGGACATTACTGCTGCAAGGCGGGGTGGGGGGGGAGAGAGAAAGTCATTAAAAAAGCAAGGCAGCTGACTTTTGCTTACAGCCATACGCTGCCTGGAAAATCAATAAGAATTAAGCTCGATGCATAAAAACATTATTAGAGTTTTATAGGGTTTCTTTATGGGCTTCCTTTTTAATTTACAATGCGAGATTGCCATGTCTATAAAAACAGGGAGAGAAGTTTAATAAAATACGTATTACGAGGAAAGGACTGCGTCAGAAGGAGGGGGACGTTGTTACCATACCAGGTTCTTTGGCCCCTGAGAACAAAATGACGCAAGGTTAATTGAGGACAAAAGATGAGGGACCAGACAGGGAAGGTGACAGTGGGTAGTAAAGAGGCAGTCAAAGTCAGCTCCGGGTGTCCGGTGTCGGGAGATAGAGAAGTCAGGAAGGAACAGGTTGCTTGCAATGCATCCATCCAGGGACCAAGGAAGAAGAAATGGAAAGGACCAAAAGCCACAGGGATGCTGTAGCCCAGAGGGAGCAAAAGAACAACCTCCAGAAGTGTGGGAATGTTCAGGGTGGCAGGAGAGGATATATTGTTTATTAATACCCTTCCTAACTTGCACTAGCAAGTTCCTTTACTTAGCAGAGTTACATTCCCCTTTCTTACATGCACAGCAGATAGCTGGTTGCAGGCTCGTGTGAGCCTCTCACTATTGTACAGTTCAATCTGTCTCAGACTGAATTGTATGCTCCTGGTAGGTTCCCTTGATCCCTCTTAATCCCTTGGGAGAAAATGACAAACCTAAACAGCATCTTAAAAAGCTGATACATCATCTTGCCGACAAAGGTCCGTATAGTCAAAGGTATGGTTTTCCCAGCAGTGATGTATGGAAGTAAGAGCTGGATCACCAAAGAATTGAGGCTCACAACAGGCTCATCACAGCTATCTGCCAATCACCCATTCCCACCACCCTTCTGAGTAATACCCCTCCCCACCTTCTCACTATATAGAAGGATCTGGCAACTTCTGTTTCAGTGTATCTGAAGAAGTGTGCATGCACACGAAAGCTCATACCAAGAACTAACTTAGTTGGTCTTTAAGGTGCTACTGGAAGGAAATTTTTTTGCAAACAATTGATGCTTTTGAATTATGGTGCTGGAGGAGACTCTTGAGAGTCCCATGGACTGCAAGAAGATCCAACCTCTCCATTCTGAAGGAAATCAGCCCTGAGTGCTCACTGGAAGGACAGATCCTGAAGCCGAGGCTCCAATACTTTGGCCTCCTCATGAGAAGAGAAGACTCCCTGGAAAAGACCCTGATGTTGGGAAAGATGGAGGGCGCAAGGAGAAGGGGACAACAAACGACGAGATGGTTGGCCAGTGTTCTTGAAGCTACCAGCATGAGTTTGACCAAACTGTGGGAGGCCTTTGTCAGCAAGGTGATGTCTCTGCTTCTTAAGATGCTGTCTAGATTTGTCATTGCTTTTCTCCCAAGGAGCAGGCGTCTTTTAATTTCGTGGCTGCTGTCACCATCTCCGGTGATCATGGAGCCCAAGAAAGTAAAATCTCTCACTGCCTCCATTTCTTCCCCTTCTATTTGGCAGGAGGTGATGGGACCAGTGGCCATGATCTTCGTTTTTTTGATGTTGAGCTTCAGACCATATTTTGCACTCTCCTCTTTCACCCTCAATAAAAGGTTCTTTAATTCCTCCTCCCTTTCTACCATCAAGGTTGTGTCATCTGCATATCTGAGGTTGTTGATGTTTCTTCCGGCGATCTTAATTCTGGTTTGGGATTCATCCAGCCCAGCCTTTCGCATGATGAATTCTGCATATAAGTTAAATAAACAGGGAGACAATATACAGGCTTGCCGTATTCCGTTCCCAGTTTTGAACCAATCGGTTGTTCCATATCCAGTTCTAACTGTAGCTTCTTGTCCCACATAGAGATGCAAAATCACTGCCCTGCGTAATGGTCAAGAGACCACCTGCAGGAAGCCCATCACTTTGGATCTTTGCACCATCATTGCTCTGTGGTCCAGCCGCCTACTCAGCAATAAGAAAATAGCTGTGGGGCACCTCTGGAATGTGTGTCTCTCCCCCCCTTGCTTTTTCATTGTCGCTTATAATTGCACCCCCCTGCAAAACGTTTCCTTGCCCTAGAGGGAAGAAGTTATTACGAGTGCGTGTTCCCTTGAGTCAAGCAACCAAGCACAAGGCTTTTAATAAATGTATACCAGAATAATGTGCTCCCTATTGTAAATAAATTCTGACAGCATAAGGGGGGGGGGGACAATATGGGAAGAATTACACCACCACAACCCAAGAAACAAACTTCCCATGAAAAGACTTCAGCCACCTGGGATTGCTCAAAAGCCCTAATCCTGCATCTCTTATCTCCAAGCCCATACAGCCATACATTACCCCCATTTAGGAGATGACGGGAGGGGGGTATCAAAATCCTGCAATTAATTGATTCCGCCAATTAACGCCTTATCCAAGCATTCGGATTCTGATTCGGCAGCTAATCAATTTGTTTGATAGCAGGCACAGTACAGTTTCCAAATGAAAGGGCTTGCTGTTTCATTCCGGTTTGGGCTAATTAGCGAGTTTTTCTTCCCCCAGAAGAGAGAAAGGAGTCTCTCTCCATGTTTTTAATTGCCTTTTGACCTTCTTCGTCAGCTTTGCTGCCTTCAAAGGTTCCTCATCATCACAAGGCAAATTAAAATCCTGTTGACACTCAAGGGAGAAGGAGACCGAGAAAAAACACACCACTTTGTTAGGCCCAGAGGAAACTTTTCTGCATAGCTGCAAATTGTTTGGAGATCTCACTCATGTGGTCTGCGCAGAACAAAATCCAGTTAGCATGTTTTGGGGAATGGCATCCCAGGTGACCTGCAAGTTATGCACAAGCTGCAAGCTGCAAACTCTGCCTATTAGAACTAGAGAGGCAGGGGTGTTGCAGAGAGAGGGAGACAGTGAAGGGCCATTAGAATATTGTTGTTTTGTTGTTGTTTAGTCATTTAGTCGTGTCCTCCTCTTCGTGACCCCCTGGACCAGAGCACGCCAGGCACTCCTGTCTTCCACTGCCTCCCGCAGTTTGGTCAAACTCATGCTGGTAGCTTCGAGAACACTGTCCCACCATCTCGTCCTCCGTCCTCCCCTTCTCCTTGCGCCCTCCATCTTTCTCAACATCAGGGTTTTTTCCAGAGAGTCTTCTCTTCTCTTGTTGTCTATATGATCCCAAAAACTGTTTGAGGCATTTTCTCCTTTCTCGCATGTTATGCCCAAATCCCTTCCTTAAAGGGGGAAGGGAGGTTTTTACACCAGACTTTTTTTAGATGTTACAGTGAAAATGGGCCTCCCTCTCTGGAATGTCTGGCTTATGCGCGTAGAGATAATAAGCAAGGTTGAATGGGTATAATTGTAACCCCAGACAAGGGGAGGCTGAAAAGGAGGAGGCAAACTGAAAAGGAGGAGGGTAACACAAGTGTAAATCACATGTTATGCATGTGAACACGTGTCTATGCATTCTAAGGGGTGTAAAAAGTGGGCACACCCTGACTGAGGGGTGCAGATTGCAAATTTATTGCTCTGTACCTTTGTCCTGCATATGCATTTCAAATAAATCCTGTTAAATCCTGCAAGGTTGGTTGCCACTTTGTGTGATTCTTTTTATATATATATTGTTAAAATAGTTCATCATTAATCCACATATATTACAGATATACAAGCATACAAACATACATTTCAGACAATCCTTAAAAGTGTTCAAACATGCTTACACTCAATCCCACAAATAATTCCTTTCCCCATCACCCTCCACCACCCCTCACCCCACCTTTGTGTTAGACTTCCAATCTACTCAATTGCAATTTCTTTCCACTTCTGTTACTTTCTTTCACACACCTTTAGCCTTATTTCATACTTCTTTTTCTATTACACATTGTTATCCATCTTATTCAGTATTTCAGTGTTTGAAACGGAACTTGTTTATTCTAATAGGAGTTCTGATTTTTCGATATGGTTTTGCAAGTATCTTTTAAACACCTTCTAGTCCCTATCTATCTTCTCTTTTGAGATCCTTCCAATTTCTCCCACTGCTCTGGATATATTGTAGTACTCCACTTTGTGTGATTCTGTGCTCCAGGGACTCAATAGCAGATATGGAAAATGTCCAACAACAGCACTTTTGCTGCCCGATGAACATGGAGCAATTTCCCGATATCATACCCTCCAAGTGCCCCTATCTTCCGGGGAAAGTCCCAGAATTATGAAAGCTGTCCCAGCTTATGCTTTGATCCAGGAATGTTCCCATTTCCCCTGCCAGTGCTACCGCTGCTGAGCTCAGAGAGGAGGAGAAGCCAGTCTTGAGTGATGGCAGTGGCTGCAACGGAGAATCCCGCTGCCTCTCCATGGCTTCTCCATGGCTGCTGCTTCCGGCCTCCTCCGTTGTGCAGCTCATATTAGCAGCCCCAGGCGACACAACAGCTCTGAGGTGCACGCAGGGTCCAGGGCTGCCCTCAGTGCTGGATTTACGTATAAGCTCAACAAGCTGTAGCTTAGGGCCACACTCTCTTGGGCGCCCCAAAAAAATTTAAAGGGAAAAAAACCTGGATTTACATTTCCAAAATATAAGATAAAAAACAAATAAAATAAAACCTACATCCAGCAACAGTGTTTTGTGTTGTGTAGGCTCCTATGATGTAAGTCATGGGCCCCGCCTGCTAGCCTGCTCCCTAAAATATCACTGGTTTGCTCCTTTCTATATATAGGATGGGATGTGGGTGGCGCTGTGGGTTAAACCACAGAGCCTAGGACTTGCCAATCAGAAGGTCGGCAGTTCGAATCCCCACGACAGGGTGAGCTCCCGTTGCTCGGTCCCTGCTCCTGCCAACCTAGCAATTCGAAAGCACGTCAAAATGCAAGTAGATAAATAGGTACCGCTCTGGCGGGAAGGTAAACAGCGTTTCCATGTGCTGCTCTGGTTTGCCAGAAATGGCTTAGTCATGCTGGCCACATGACCCGGAAGCTGTACGCTGGCTCCCTCGGCCAATAAAGCAAGATGAGCGCCGCAACCCCAGAGTCGGCCACGACAGGACCTAATGGCCAGGGGTCCCTTTACCTTTACCTATATACAGGGTGCCTACATTCTGCATGGACTGTTATGTGCAAATGGCTTTAGATACCTATTAGGTCCATCAATGACCATATAGCATATATCCAACACAAAAAACAGCAGCAATTGGTTGTTGAAAATGGACAGCTGGACATATAAAGGGCCCCCATTACCTTCAGTAGCTGAGGGCCTCATCAAACCTAAATCCAGCCCTGGAGGCAGAGCATAGTCATCCTAGCTAGGAGCCATCGTTAGCCCACAAATTTGTCCAATCCTCTCTTCAAGCCATCCAGTTTGGTGGCCATTCCTGTCTCCTGCTCAAGGGAGTTCCACAGTTTAGCTCTGCGCTGAATGAAGAAACACTTTCTTTTATCTGTCCTGAACCTGGCAACGTTTAGCTTCTCTGGATGTCCACAAGTTGTCAGGAGTTCAGCCTACACTCGAGTAGGACCCTGGCAGAGACACATGCCCAATTGACATGTTCCCTCCCTCCTGGTCGATCGTTCGGGAGCTTCATAAGCTTTCTTCAGCCTGAACATCACAGGGACCAATGCCAACCGACACTGGTACACTTAGGGATCCGCAGAGTTTGTGCATCTTGCGGGACAGACCTCAGCAACTCAGCATTTTGGCTAATCTACCTTTTTTTACATATAAACACACACGGAGCACTGCAACATGGCTCCCTCTCTCTCTAGCATCAGACAGCAAAGAGAAAAAGAACGAAGGACAATAGTCCCACTTCACGGAACACAGGGACACAAACATCCTGTCTCCGTCACTTCCCACTCTGTGGAGTCAAAACATACACCATCATGTGATAGACAACAATCCCATGACTGCAATCATGGAACAGGAATTCTAACAGCGCACAAGTCCTAGTGTCACATAATCAGAGAATCGTAGAATTGTAGAGTTGGAAGGGACCCCCAAAATCATCTAATTAGCCCCCCTTCAATGAACACATGACCCAAATATGCATAGCAATGTAAAACAGAAATACATAAAAGTAGCCTAAAATAATAAACAGCAGCATTATAAAAGCTCTAGTTATGTCACAAAGTCCCAAGAAGAAGGTTGTGAACTATCTGGGGCCAGTTCTTGGAAAGTTTTACTTTTCTGCAGCACAGAACTTGGTTACATTGGAATAAGAGATGGAATGCTTGATTTAAAAAGAGGGGAACTTTCTCCCCAAACAACAATCATTTTTACCCCACCACCACCACAAAAAATGCATAAAATTGGGAGTCATGGATTTCTGATTATTTTTCCGCAAGCTGAAAGAACGCTGCAGCCTCCATTCAGTACAGCTTTCGCATGATCAAGAATTGGAGCTCAGTGCCCTTCCTAGAAGCCTTGGATCCAAAGCTTCTGTCAATTTAAATATTTATTTATTAATACCTCCCCTCTCCCCTCGCCTCCCCTGCCTCAAATTCAGCACACGGGGGATTAATTATTCCAATTTAGTTTTGAGTGTGATTTCCCAACTATTTTTAATTAATGATTTGCCTGCCAGGAAGCTTGTACAAACTGGTGCAGGGGGCAAAGAGTGAGAATCGTGTTTCGATTCGAGGCCCCTGTCGGATTGCAACATAGCACAGAGGGACGCAGAGATGCCACTGGGTCGACATTCCTGGGCTGTCGTTCTAATTAACAAGCTCTGGTTCTGACAGATTTCCCCTTCCCCCCAGAATTAAGGAGCACCGGCAGAGACCAGCTGATTTTTTTTTAAGCTACATTCCCTTATGGACATTCTTCCAGAAATCAAGTTCCCAGGATGGGCAAAGACTGGCAATGGGTGAAGCATCTCATGTTTCTACATCACTTGGGAAGACAGGCGAACTAATACCAGTGTACTGGAAGAAGCAAAGACCACCAGCGTTGAAGCAATGATTCTTCAACATCAACTTTGTTGGACTGGTCATGTTGTGCGGATGCCTGATGATCGTCTTCCAAAGCAACTAATCTATTCCGAACTTAAAAATGGAAAGCGTAATGCTGGTGGTCAACAAAAGAGGTTTGAAGACTCTCTCAAGGCAAATCTTTAAAAATGTAGTATAAACACCAACAACTGGGAAACACTGGCCTGCGAGCGCTCCAGTTGGAGAACAGCCTTGACCAAAGGTGTCATGGGCTTTGAAGACACTTGAACTCAGGACGCAAGGGAGAAACGTGCTAAGAGGAAGGCATGCTTGGCAAATCCACACCATGATCAACTCCTGCCCGGACACCAATGTCCCCACTGCGGAAGGACGTGTGGGTCCAGAATTGGCCTCCACAGTCATCTACGGACTCATTGTTAAAACCGTGTTTATGGAAGGCAATCTTACTTGGCTACAAGGGATCACCGAAGAAGAAGAAGTTTCTACACAGGTGACATTTCAGTGGCGAAAAGACCAGAGAGTTCTGTGCCTGGGGACACAGTAAAATGACTTGAATGGGCTATATAAGGACACTTATTTATTTTGCTACATTTCTTTCCTGCCTCTACTCGTAGCATTCAAGGCGACAGACATAGCTTTCCTCGAGTGAACTTCATTGCTGAATGAGGGTTTGAATCCTGGACTCTCCCAGGTCCTAGTCCTACACTCTAACCACTGCACCACACTGCCTCTTGCATATGAACACCATGGGAAGCTCTCAAGCACTGAATGTTCTTTTGTAGTCACTCTGAGACCCTCAAAGGGATTTCTCTGGTTTTCTTTCAGGGCTGCTGTTGCGGATGTTCCCAAATCAGAGTGCAAAATCCAGACTCTCCCCCCTTTGCCTTGAGCCGCAGGGAGAATCCCAGCTTCACATCCTTGTTATGCATCCTGAATTTTGCCCTAAAGCAAGACGGGCTCCCCAGGGCTGCCTCCATTCCCCCGCTTCCCCTCTGCATAGTCAGCAGCCTTCACCCTCAGAAGAAGAAGAAAAAAAGCTCTCCTAGGTAGGCACACAACTCTCTTCATTATTAAAAAAAGAGCATGCTAAATACAGCATGAAATATTTATGCTGTACGACTTGTATGATAAGAATATTAGATCGCTAGAGATTGCTCTAATTGAAATTGTCTTCAAGTGATGCAAGAGCTCGCTTTTGCCTACCCTCGTTAAAAACTTAAAACAAATAACAGACGGGGAAGTTGCAGACCGGAATATTCTTTCCATCATCATCTTTTGGCTGTATGTGGTTTTTTTGAGGTCTGCAACATGGATCCAATATGTCTTTGGCACAGACAGGATTTTGTGGTGGGTTCATTTTTTAAAAATCCCATGCACTATAGAGTCATATATAGTAGTGATGTATGGAAGTGTAGTATAGTATAGTACTGTGTCCAGTTCTGGGCACCACAGTTCAAGAAGGACACTGACAAACTGGAACGTGTCCAGAGGAGGGCAACCAAAATGGTCATAGGTCTGGAAACGATGCCTTATGAGGAACGGCTAAGGGAGCTGGGCATGTTTAGCCTGGAGAAGAGGAGGTTAAGGGGTGGTATGATAGCCATGTTCAAATATATAAAAGGATGTCATATAGAGGAGGGAGAAAGGTTGTTTTCTGCTGCTCCAGAGAAGCGGACATGGAGCAATGGATCCAAACTACAAGAAAGAAAATTCCACCTAAACATTAGGAAGAACTTCCTGACAGTAAGAGCTGTTCGACAGTGGAATTTGCTGCCAAGGAGTGTGGTGGAGTCTCCTTCTTTGGAGGTCTTTAAGCAGAGGCTTGACAACCATATGTCAGGAGTGCTCTGATGGTGTTTCCTGCTTGGCAGGGGGTTGGACTCGATGGCCCTTGTGGTCTATTCCAACTCTATGATTCTATGATTCTATTATTCTAGTAGTGGTGTATAGTATAGTAGTGATGTATGGAAGTGAGAGCCGGACCATAAAGAAGGCTGGTCGCCAAAAAATTGATGCTTTTGAATTCTGGTGCTGGAGGAGACTCTTGAGAGTCCCATGGACTGCAAGAAGATCCAACCTCTCCATTCTGAAGGAAATCAGCCCTGAGTGCTCACTGGAAGGACAGATCCTGAAGCTGAGACTCCAAGACTTTGGCCTCCTCATGAGAAGAGAAGACTCCCTGGAAAAGACCCTGATGTTGGGAAAGATGGAGGGCACAAGGAGAAGGGGACGACAAAGGACGAGATGGTGGGACAGTGTTCTCGAAGCTACCAGCATGAGTTTGACCAAACTGCGGGAGGCAGTGGAAGACAGGAGTGCCTGGCGTGCTCTGGTCCAGGGGGTCACGAAGAGTCGGACACGACTAAACGACAACAACATATAGTCATATAGTCCCATCCTACCCTTCCTCTGCTGAGCTTTGGGCAGCGTGCGTTGATGTTGGTTCTAGAATCTCCGCTAAAGAATCCTTGACAGAGGGGAGTCATCTCTGCTCCCAGTGGCAGCGAGTTCCATAGCTTAACTATGCACTGTGTGAAGAATACTTTCTTTTATAACTTTCATTGGATGTCCACAAGTTCCAGTGTTAAGACAGAGTGGGGAGGAAACTTCTCTCTATCCAATTCTCCCATGCCATGCACAATTCTATAACCTTCTATCATTTTGCCTCTTGCTTGCCTTTTCTCTAAATAAAGGAGTCCCAGATGTTGTAGCTTTTCCTCATAGTGGAGTGGCTCCATCTTCCTGGTCACTGTCCATTCCTTCCCTGATGATCCCAATGGATTCAAGTTACAAGAAAGGAGATTCCCTCGAGCTTTTTAAGGTTGGATGGGCATTTGTCATGTATGCTTTCCGTTGAGATTCCTACATTGCAGGGGGTTGGACTGTGTTATGTACTGACTTGAATAGGATCCAAAATGCAGCAGTCTGATTGGTCCTAGAACAATAGCATTCAGAATGCAGCAGTCTGATTGGTCCTAGAACAATGCAGCAGTATGACTGGTCTGCAGGAGCCACCCAATCCGGCTCCAGATGGAAGTGAATGCACAACCTGATTGGCCTACAGGAGAATTCTGGAATTAGCCAATCACGTGCGGCCCATTGTGTAAATAATGTATATAAAGCAGATTCTTTGGGGGAACTTTCATTCCTCCTCTCCACTATGAGCTGAATAAAGAGCATGAAATCCACTCTCGACTCCGAGTATATTTCAGACTGGACACCCTAAGGAAAAGCGGGATGTTCCAGGATCAAATCAGAAACTGGGATGCTTCTATAAATTCAGGACTGTCCCTGGAAATTAGGGACATGTGTCTGCAAGAAGGCTCTCAGTCTGGTTCCCTGTAACTTGGCTTCTCGCAGTGAGGGAACCGCCAGAAGGCCCTCGGAGCTGGACCTCTGTGTCCGGGCAGGACAATGGGGGTGGAGACGCTCCTTCAGGTATACTGGGCTGAGACCATTTAGGGCTTTAATGGTCAGCTCAACAACAACATTTTTTTATTTATACCACGGCCATCGGGCTGGGTTTCAGAGGAATTTCGGAGGAATGCAGCAAACCCACAATCTTATGAGGAGAGTGTAGGCAGCAAATTATTTAATACTTCTTAAGTGCCCCAATCAATAATGTAGGGGCTGCGCACAAATGTAATGGCAGTCCCTGGCCAGGATTTTAGCATCTGAAGAAAGAGAAGCAGAAGCGAATGGGAAGAGGGGCGAGAGAAAGGTCACTGGATTCCCAGTGGGATGCTGAAAGTCAGGTGACTTGCAAAGAGCGATAGGGGATGGATTTGATTCAGATTAAGGTGGTGATCCTTAATTCACACTTTCCAAGAGAATGTGAGAATCAAGACACAGCCATCCTTCAAAATTTGTGTTTTTCCAATTTTTTTCAGCGCACTTGGAGGGGGGGGGGCAGAAGGAATATGCATGTTAGGCAAAATTACATGCAAGTAAAGTGGAACCTCGGTTGTTGAACATAATCCATTGTGGGACACGGGTGGCGCTGTGGGTTAAACCACAGAGCCTAGGACTTGCTGATCAGAAGGTTGGCGGTTCGAATCCCCGCGATGGGGTGAGCTCTCGTTGCCCGGTCGCTGCTCCTGCCAACCTAGCAGTTCAAAAGCACGTCAAAGTGCAAGTAGATAAATAGGTACCACTCTGGCAGGAAGGTAAACGGCGTTTCCGTGCGCTGCTCTGGTTCGCCAGAAGCGGCTTAGTCATGCTGGCCACATGACCCGGAAGCCGTACGCCGGTTCCCTCGGCCAATAAAGCGAGATGAGCGCCACAACCCCAGAGTTGGTCACGACTGGACCTAATGGTCAGGGGTCCCTTTACCTTTACAGTGGAACCTTGGTTGTTGAACATAATCCATTCCAGAAGACCATCCAACTTCCGAAATGTTCAACAACCAAGGCACAATTGCCAGTTGGCAAAACCCATTGGAAAAATGGAGAAACACGCTTCGGAAGCCATTCAACTTCTGAGGCACATTTGAAAATGGAAGCATTCACTTCCGGGTTGTTGGTGTTTGCAATCAAGGTCCCACTGTATTTTGTTGTTGCTGCTGTAACAGTTGCGTGGTGTGCACTGCCTGTTGTTCATAGGAAAGTGTGTTTTGTAAATATTCAAGGAAATCAACAAACACAGACACAGGCATATTAGAAATTCACACTGAAGTGCTTGAAAAACTTAAATGAACTTTCAATGAACTTTTTTTTTAAAAAAGTGCAATGTGGAGAATATAACTTCAGACCAGAAAAATGAGAAATTGAGAGAAACTGAAATTGACAGATTCATCCATCCATCCTCACTTTAAAACTGAGGGAAAAGTCACTTAGCCATTGGTCACACAGTTCCGGATTTTAAGTGGTTATGCAAATATCTTCAAAAACCTCAGGTTTCCTATGTGCTGCTCCAATGCACTTGTGGAACTCCTGTCTGCTTGTGTTTCCCAATTCAGTGGAAGAGTTTGCTCTGCACACATCTTCTCTTTAGTCCCTGGTTGAAAGCCGCCTCTTTGAAATCACCAGGGAAGCCCATGGAGATGGGAGGCGATTACCCTATGAGAGAACAGGATGCTGAATTAGCATAGAATCGAAGAACTGTAGAGTTGAAGGGGACCCCAAAGGTCTTCTAGTCTAACCCTTGCAATGCAGGAATCACAGACAGATGGCCACCCAACCTCTGCTTAAAAACCTCCAAGTAAGGAGAGTCTACCACCTCCCGAGGGAGTCCAGTCCTCTGTCAAAAGCTCTTAGAAAGTTATTCCTAATGTTTAGGAGGAACCTACTTTCTTGTAATTTGCATCCATTGGTTCGAATCCTATCCTCTGGAGCAGCAGAAAACAAGCTTGCTCCCTCTTCCATGTGGCAGACCTTCAATTCTGCCAAACATTCCTCATCAGACTTGCTTTCCAGACCCTTTTATCATCTTCTTCTCCCTCCTCTGCACACTTTCCCAGTTTGTCAACATCCTTCTTAAATGGTGGCACCCAGAACTGGACACAGATCTCCACGTTAAGGTTAACAGAATTTTTTCAATGAATCTGGGGACACTTTAAATAAATAAATAAATAAATAAATAAATAAATAAATAAATAAATAAAACACGTTTGGGATGTTGATGCTGCAGCGATGGCGGTGGCAGAGGGGCTGCTGCCACCTTGACCTCAACCACCACGTTTCCCCTTCCTCCGGGGCTTCTATCTCCTTTCTCCCTGAGCCTGGTTGGTTCTTCGGTGGTGGGGAAGCGGTGTGCGGTGGGTCAGGCATGGAAGGCGGAGAAGAAGGGCCGAGAGCGGCAGCGGCAGCGAGGCTCGGGCAGCGTGATGCCTCCCTTCCCATTGGAGCAGCCCCAATCCCACTCCTACTTGCGTGCAAGCAGGAGGGGGCGGGGATCCCTCAGCTGGGAAGGGAGGCTTCTCTTTGCCTAACTGAGAGATCCCTGCCCCCTCCTGCTTGCACGCAAGCTCCGATAGGCAGCGTGAAGCCTCCCTTCACAGCTGAGAGATCCCCGCCCCGCTCCTGTTTGCACACAAGTAGGAGTTGGGGGGCTGCTCCGATAGGCAGCATGAAGCCTCCCTTCCCAGCGGAGTTGCTGGGGTCAGGGAAGGTGGAGGCAGCCCGGAAGCTGCACCTTATGGCCCCTGCACCACCATCATGTGGGGACTTCCCAACAGCTCCTGAAGCCAGCCAGAGCCAACTGCTCCGGACTGCTGAGACTGCCGCCGCTGCGTTTCGTGGGGACATTAGATGAAATCCGGGGACATTCCGGGGATGGAATTTGTCCGGAGACTTATTTGCAAACCCAGGGACTGTCCCCAGGAAATGGGGACATCTGGTAACCCTACTCCAGGTGAGGTCTGACTAGGGCAGAAGAGAGTAGGACTATCCCTTCCCTTGGTCTGGAGACTTGATGCAGCCTAGAATTGCATTAGAAGTTTTTGCTGCTGCATCACATGGTTGGCTCGTGCTAAGCTTGCAGTCTAGGTAAAGGTAAAGGGACCCCTGACCATTAGGTCCAGTTGTGGCCGACTCTAGGGTTGCGGCGCTCATCTTGCTTTATTGGCAGAGGGAGCCAGCGTACAGCTTCCGGGTCATGTGGCCAGCAGGACTAAGCCGCTTCTGGCAAACGAGAGCAGCGCACGGAAATGCCGTTTACCTTCCCGCCGGAGCTGTACCTATTTATCTACTTGCACTTTGACGTGCTTTCGAACTGCTAGGTTGGCAGGAGCAGGGACCGAGCAACGGGAGCTCACCCCGTTGCAGGGATTCGAACCGCCGACCTTCTGATTGGCAAGTCCTAGGCTCTGTGGTTTAACCCACAGCGCCACCAGTCTACAAAGCCCCTAATTGGATGAGGACCCTTTGGCTTGATCCAGAAGGTTTTTCTTATCTGTGTCCTGGAGCACTTGATCCTGCTAGGAAGGGCTAAGAAGAAGGGGTGTTCCTCCATTGCCTTCTTAAATGTACAAATTCATTTGAATCTGCGGATGGTCTTAGTATGGATTTTCAATCAGGATGCAACAGTTAACTCAAAATTTATGGCCTGCTTCTTAAAACGGCTAAATCAAAGGATTCATAGCTCATTTTATCGGCACAAAGACTCTGCATCAAAAAGAGGGGAGGGGGGGATACAGGAAAACAATATTAGTGTGGTGTAGCATTCATCTCCACTCCGTGTTTAAATATTTAGGTATTGTTTGCTCCCAGGCTTGCTGTAGGATATTGAATCATCTCTTCCACATTAACTTTTATGTAGCAAATATTCCCGAAACACAAAAAGGCGCCTTTCATCTGCCAAAATGAAAAGAGAGAGAGGATATCAATAACTAAGCTGCTTTTCATAAGACATATTAAATCAAGACATACGCTGATAGCATTAATGATTGTGCAGGTTTCCCATTAGAGAAGAATTATAGTAAATATGGCTCTTTGAACAGATGTAAGAATGTGTTTGTCTAGGGCAGAGATAGAGAGAGAGAGAGAGAGAGAGAGAGAGAGAGAGAGAGAGAGAGAGAGAAAGATCCGGTTCTATTATTTGAGATCTTTAGTCCTCTTTTATGCTAACCACCTTGGTGGTTTGCAGTAAATAACAAAGCATTGGCTCAAGTGTCAGTTGGGTTAGGAAATCTGGCTTCCAATCCTCAAGCAGCCAGGGACTTTTACTGGGTGGACTTGGGCATGACGAGGGGTTGGACTAGATGACCCTAGTCAACCGCGAGCAGCAGGTGGCTTGAAAGCAAAACATAATGGGAATGTTGGAACTGTTCAGTGGGAACAGAGGGAGAGTCTGTTTTCAGTGCAAAGCACCGGAAATAGCTCTGAGTGACCTGTACAGGAAGTACAGGAGGAGGAGTTTTCTCTCTCTTCTAATGGAGTCTGATGAGAGCAGACGTGTTTCTCTGTAACGCTGCAAAGACAGAAATAAAGGCATGTAAATACATTTCTGTCTATCTCTTTCCCCTGCCTGGGGGAGGGCAGGGAAGAGTGGTGTGTTCTTCTCACGTTTGAGGAGGATCACCGATCGAGACCTTGCCTGCATCTGCCAGGGAATGCAGACAGGGAGGTCACCAGGAGATCATGCCGGGTGCCTGGAGACTGGCCAGTTTCTCCTGAGATATGGCAGATCTTCTAACATAAAATACCTCCTGAGATGTGTGCAAACCTGGTGGCCACCTACAAGAAACGTCTGACCTCTGTAATTGCCAACAAGCGTTTTGCCACCATATACTAAGTCATCTTTTGCAAAGGGATCAGATACTTGTTTCACTCATTATAATGCACATCAACCTTGACTTTTGTCTTCTGGGTTCCTGGGGGAGAAAACCAATGCTTAGTATCAGGGCCATTTGATTCGCTACCGAGGCACTAAGTCCCAAATCTGGGTAATGAGCAGACTTCTGGCCATCATCACATGCTCCTTCCTCTCCCATGCCCCATGTTGGGCAAAAGATTCCTGCATTGCAGGGGGTTGGACTAGATGGCCCCCATAGTCCCTTCCAACTCAACAATCCCATGATTCTATGAGCTATTTTGGTCCTCTGGTCCTGAATGGGGCAACTGTGTCCCTGAAGGACCAGGTGCGCAGCCTGGGAGTCATTTTGGACTCACAGCTGTCCATGGAGGCGGAGGTCAGGCCTGTGTCCAGGGCGGCTGTCTACCAGCTCCATCTGATATGCTGGCTGAGACCCTACCTGCCCGAAGACTGCCTCACCAGAGTGGTGCATGCTCTGGTTCTCTCTTGCTTGGACTACTGCAATGCGCTCTATGTGGGGTTACCTTTGAAGGTGACCCGGCAACTAATCCAGAATGTGGCAACTAGACTGGTGACTGGGAGCGGCCACTGAGACCACATAAATCCTGTCTTGAAAGACCTACACTGGCTCCCAGTATGTTTCCGAGCACAATTCAAAGTGTTGATGCTGACCTTTAAAGCCCTAAACGGCCTCAGTTCAGTATACCTGAAGGAGTGTCTCCACCCCCATCGTTCTACCCGGACACTGAGGTCCATCTCCGAGGGCCTTCTGGCAGTTCCCTCCCTGCGAGAAGCGAGATTACAGGGAACCAGGCAGAGGCCCTTCTCGGTGGTGGCACCTGCCCTGTGGAATGCCCTCCCACCAGATGTCAAAGAGAAAAACAACTGTTTTACTTTTAAAAGACAGCTGAAAGCCACCCTGTTTAGGGAGGTTTTTAATATTTAATGCTGTATTGTTTTTAACACTTGATTGGGAGCCACCCAGAATGTCTGAGGTATAAATAATGAATTATTATTATTATTATTATTCCTCAAACAACCTTGTTTGGTCAAATCATGCCTTCCAGAGACTCCTCCAAGGAAAGGACAGCCTTCTTTCCCTGGATTTTGGAAATGTTGTTAGCCGTGGGTTTCAAAGTCAGTTCCACTCAGCTTCTATATGTATAAAAAAATGTCATTTTAAGACTTAAAATAGGACATACTTAATTGGCTGAAAAGCAGCATTAATCTGGCAAGTCTAATTCTGTAAATTTAAGGCCTCTATTTCCTCGTGGATCATATCTCGCGCAAACCCCAGCCTTCCTTTCCGAAGTTATCTCCTTCCTTCCAACGCCAGAGCATCTTTATTAAACATTTTCATCTCACTTTTGCAAATTGACATCACGGCGTCCTTTCCAACGTTGCAAATAATGAAACAGAAATAACTCCAAGGACAAAATCCACCCGGCAAACATGGTTTGCCAATCAGAGCGTGGCCCAAATAGGAAGATTACTAAATGTAGATCAAAGAGGCAATTCTAGAGGAGAATTTGGTCCTTTTACAACGGCCGCACATAATCTTTAATGGCACGTGCATGGATGCGGGGGGGGGGGGGGACCACACGTAATGTGATTTATTTTCCGGCAGGCAAACCTCCTGTCCATAGCTGGCAGCCCTAGAGCAATGGGACTCTATTATACCGCCAGCTGAAGAAGGAGGTGCATTGATACCCAGCAGAAAGTATTGATTCGATCTTGCTTAGAAGGCTTGAAGACAAATCTGTTCCAGGATGAAAGGCAAAAGGATGCTTCTCTGTTGGGCATAAGCGAAAATATTTCTCAAATCGTTTGAGAATTGTTTGCAAAGCGATAAATGTCACGGGGGGGGGGGGGGAGGAAATGGAATTAATACCCTGCAAACTTTTTTGTGGAGAGAATTTTAATGACGTTGGAGTCAACTCATTAGATATTCCAGAGCAGTTTGTAGCAAGAAAGCTCCCGTTTCCTACGGAGGAAGTTCCAAGTTCCCTTTTGGCTTTTGATTTTGATTTATGGCCCATCCTATTCTCAGCGGGTTCAAGGTGAGCGGCGATTATGCTCAATTCAGAACTTCCCAAGACGTAGTGTAGCAGGGGGGGGGTGGGGAGCAAAAATTAAAAATAATGATGCAAAGATTGGATCGGTCTGTACAAGCATCTTGGTTGCTTAGTGACTGCAGGATCAAGTTGTGATTTACAAGGATCAAAAGACCATTGCACTTCAAACAGCCCAGGCAGAACTTCTGCTTTGCATCCAAGAGAAATGCTTTTCGTTTTTCTACATGCAGTTGTAGATTGCCAAGTGCTGAGCAAACTAAAACATCTGTCATGGATGCTTTCGTTTTGATTCCGGCATTGCAAGGGGGTTGGATTAGAAATCAGGCACCCCCAAACTCTGCCCTCCAGCTGTTTTGGGACTGCAGTTCCCATCATCCCTGACCACTGGTCCTGTTAGCTAGGGATGATGGGAGTTGTAATCCCAAAACAGCTGGAAGGCCAAGTTTGGGGGTGCCTGGACTAGATGATCCTCAGGGTCCCTTCCGACTCTACAATCCCAGGATTCTTTGAAGAGGTGGCTTGATGGAAGTTTATGAAATTATGTGTGGCATGGAGAAAGCGGAGAACGTTTTCCTCCCTCTCTTGTAACACTGGAATGCATGGATATCTTCTTCTTCTTCTTCTTCTTCTTCTTCTTCTTCTTCTTCTTCTTCTTCTTCTGCTTCTGCTTCTGCTTCTGCTTCTTCTTCTTCTCCTTCTTCTCCTTCTTCTTCTTCTTCTTCTTCACTACTTTCACATAACAAATTATTCCAACAAATCATCTTTATTGTATTTTCCCCCAATTTCCCCCCGCCCATCTCCCCGAAACTACAACTAATCCAGAATGCGGCAGCTAGACTGGCGACTGGGAGCGGCCACCGGGACCACATAACACTGGTCCTGAGATATCTGCATTGGCTCCCAGTACGTTTCCGAGCACAATTCAAAGTGTTGGTGCTGACCTTGAAAGCCCTAAATGGCCTGAGTCCAGTATACCTGAAGGACCTGATCCAGCAGGATCCTTCTTATGAAATAAAAGGTAAAGGTAAAGGGACCCCTGACCATTAGGTCCAGTCGTGGCCGACTCTGGGGTTGCGGCGCTCATCTCACTTTATTGGCTGAGGGAGCCGGCGTACAGCTTCCAGGTCATGTGGCCAGCATGACTAAGCTGCTTCTGGCGAACCAGAGCAGCACACGGAAATGCCATTTACCTTCCCGCCAGAATGGTACCTATTTATCTACTTGCACTTTGATGTGCTTTCGAACTGCTAGGTTGGCAGGAGCAGGGACCAAGCAACGGGAGCTCACCCCGTTGCGGGGATTCGAACCACCAACCTTCTGATCAGCAAGCCCTAGGCTCTGTGGTTTAACCCACAGCACCACCCGCATCCCTCTTATGAAATAGGTAGTTTCATATTTCATAGTTTCATAGTGATGTATGGAAGTGAGAGCTGGACCATAAAGAAGACTGGTCGTCAGAGAACTGATGCTTTTGAATTCTGGTGCTGGAGGAGACTCTGGAGAGTCCCATGAACTGCAAGAAGATCAGACCTCTCCATTCTGAAGGAAAACAGCCCTGAGTGCTCACTGGAAGGACAGATCCTGAAGCTGAGGCTCCAAGACTTTGGCCACCTCATGAGAAGAGAAGACTCCCTGGAAAAGACCCTGATGCTGGGGAAATGGGGGGCACAAGGAGAAGGGGACGACAGAAGACAAGATGGTTGGACAGTGTTCTCGAAGCTACCAGCATGAGTTTGACTAAACTGGGGAAGCAGTGGAAGACAGGAAGGCCTGGCGTGCTCTGGTCCAGGGGGTCACAAAGAGCCGGACACGACTAAACGACTAAACAACAACAACAAGTTTCATATTAAAATGCTGGAGGGGCCAATCTCCAGCCTCCCCCCATCCCTGTCCCAGGGACCCTTGGGGTGGCAATTCCAAGTCCTTAGTAATGTCGCGGTTTCCGCAGTGTGTGAGATGTCGGAGGGTGTGCCGTTGATACGAATTTAAGCCGAAAGGAGGCTAATTGAGATCACATGAATTAAAAGCATTCAAAAAGCAATGCTAAATAATTTAAGAGGCAGGCTCGAGATGCACAAAATACTGAAGCAGTAAAGCCGAAATGGCATAAAATGAGATTACAATGAGGTTGCAAAACAAAGTACAAAGTTGACATAAACTGTGTTGCGTTCCAGAGTTATGAGCAAAGCATTAAACGCAAAGTAAATGTGGAGAAGAGCAGTAAATGCAAAGTAAATGAATAAACTGAGCGCAGAAGACAAATTGCAGCACTAGGAAAGAACTGCAAGAGGGTGCATTGGAGGATGGGAAGTCGCTGATTTCCCCCAACCTGGAGATCTTGAAATATCTGAAGAGCTCTCAGTCTCTGCCTCTCAGCTTGTCCTAAAATGGTTTGTCCATTTCTCTGTTTGTCTAGTATGCATTCGGAGGCCTCTTGAGATAGAATCACAGAATTGTAGAGTTGTAAGGGACCCAAAGGTCATCTAGTCCAACCCCCTGCAAAGCAGGAATCTCAGCTAAAGCATCCATGACGGATGGCCATCCAACTTCTGCTTAAAAACCTCCACGGAAGGAGAATCCCTCCTGCAAGGAAGTCTGTCCCACTGTCAAATAGCTCTTACTTTCCAATGTTCAGTCAGAAACTCCTTTCTTGTAACTTGAAGCCATTGGTTCAAGTCCTCCCCTCCAGATCAGGAGAAAACAGGCTTGCTCCCTCTTCCATGTGAAAGCCCTTGAGATATTTGAAGATGGCTATCATTCTTCTCCTCCTCCTTCTTCTTTTGCAATCACTCGTAGCTGAATAAGATTGTCTTCCATAAACACGGTCTTAGCAATGAGTCCATAAGTGACTGTGGAGGCCAATTCTGGATCCACACGTCCTTCCACAGTGGGGGCATTGGTTTCCGGGCAGGAGTTTATGACAGTGAGGGTTTGCATGTTGAGTCCCACAATGCCACCCCAAAAAAATTCACACTTCACACATCAATTTTTGTTTAAGGTTTTTGGCATAATTTTGGCCACAACTTTATTCAAAATACAAAAAATGTGAGTGGTTGCTTAGGCATTGGTTATGACTATCTGTCCTTGCCCTCAGGGACAGAGCTGGCCTTCCGGACACCAACGGAAGCCAGCGTGGGAAACAAGTATTGGGTGAGAAAATGAAGCTGGGCATCAGTCCCTCACTTCTCACCCTCATGTTCCTTTGGGGCTTGCACGGCCCAAGTCCGATGCCATGGACAAGGACGAAAGAATGGCAAGCCCCTGGATTCCTTTAACGGAATTCCCTTTCCGCATCATTTGGAGGGATAGGCACTTACCCCTCCAAGAACCACTTAACCAATGCCTAACCACCAACCTTACAAGTTGTGACGATTTGCTACGCAGTAGGCAAAAACCAAATGGCACCAGCCAATCAGCCAGATGGCAAAATTCCTACCAGGCCCCTGCACCAAGGCAGACGACCCCATGACAGGCATAGCAAGGTCAAGCGATCAAGAACCACCCCCCCCCCTATTAAAGGGAGGGAGGGCGGGTGATCCGATGCAAAACGGCCAAGAGGACGCCCCACGTTGGGCGTCCTATATTTAAGGACTCTGACTCCTCCTCCAAATTGGCAACAATCCAAACTCCCCAGCAACCCAATTTAACCACTTAAAGGCTTGGGTTCTCCCAAATCTGCCCAGTCATGCAGGGTGGCCTGTTCCCCCAACCGCAACACGTGCTCTCTGTTATGGAGAACACGCTTTGCCAAGCATGCCTTCATCTTAGCACGTTTCTCCCTTGCGTCCTGAGTTTGAGCATCTTCAAAACCCATGACACCTTTGGTAATGGCTGTTCTCCTCTTAGTCTCCTCTTTTTCAGGCTAAATGTACCCAGATCCTTCAACCGTTACTCATAAGGTTTAGTTTCCAGACCCTTGATCATCTTGGTTGCCCTCCTCTGCACACCTTCCAGTTTGTCAACTTCCTTCCAAAATTGTGGTTCCAATATTGTCACCAAGCTAAGCCCAAATCTTCCCAAGGTGAGGGTGGCAGTCTTTGTCAATGTTTGGGTGCCAGATTCCATTTGATTCAAGATAGCAGACCTAAACATGACTTTGAACTGACTTCACTCAATTTTTGGCATGATGGGTCCAAACACACAAACTGCACCATTTAAAATATGGAATTTGAAAGCAAAAACAAAACAAATGAGGGACATTGCTCTGTAATCCTCATTACCTTATACTTGTCAATCCATATATTAGGACTGAGCTGACATAATTTCAATTTTTTTCTTTGTGCCAATTTGCAATGAATGGGCAGTCATGAGAAGCTCCTTGAACTCTGAGATTTAAAACACTTGTTGAGTGTATCTTGAAAAAAAACTTCCATCAAACGGCACTTCAACAAATTGCCTGAGGAGTTCAAACAAGCCACACATCCTTGCTGGCGGGACTGGAAAATCGCTGACTGAATTAACTTTGGCTCCTGAGAATTAGAGCGCCTGCTAGGAAGGGGGTGGGAGAAGCTTTTAGGATATTTTTAGCCTTCCCTTCCCTTGGGGAAGGTGGCTCAGAATCCGAGTATGATTGCCACTCCTTCAGCGGCTAAGAAAGATTTGGTTATAAGCCAAGATGGTACATGGTTCAGTCACAAGTTTTCAGCGTGCAATTCTGTTGAAACTCATTAAAAGTGGACCTCAAGTTTCTATGTCTGTAGCAGAGGTGGAATCTTTGGTGAAGCTGAACATCCATCGAGAAAATTGCATGAGCGATGGATTTGCAGATCACCCAATGCTTGTATTTCCCTCCTGTGAGACTTAGAGGCATGTGGAACACCCTCCCATGAGATGTCAAAGTGATAAACAACTACCTGACATTCAGAAGACATCTTAAGGCAGCCCTGTTTAGGGAAGTTTTTAACGTGTGATATTTTAGTGTATTTTTGGTTTCTATGGAAGCCGCCCAGAGTGGCTGGGGAGGCCCAGCCAGATGGGCGAGGTATAAATAATAAATTATTATTATTATTATTATTATTATTATTATTATTATTATTATTATCCTGTGAGACTTAGAGGCATGCATTGGGTTTGCATTCAATTTGTATTGTTTTTGATGGCATCCTTCTGTTTCAGGACAAAATGGAGGAGGGCGTCTTTGGGGGTGAAGTCAAACTGTTGGAAGGTTATAGCACCTGCAGTGGCTGTTGAGAATGATATGGGAGAGACATGTTTTGTTGCAGCTGGGGCAGATGAAGGCGTCCGGTTGAGCTGCTGCAGGTGCACCAGGGCGTTCCTTCTCTGAGCCCTCCTCCCACACTAAAAAGATAGCAAAAACAAACATTAAAAAGCAAGCATTGATAGAATTAAAACTATCTATATCAAAGGGGACGCGGGTGGCGCTGTGGTCTAAACCACTGAGCCTCTTGGGCTTTCTGATCAGAAGGTCGACGGTTCGAATCCCCACAACAGAGTGAGCTCCCATTGCTCTGTCCCAACTCCTGCCAACCTTGTGGGAATGTTCAGGGTGGCAGGAGAGGATATATTGTTTATTAATATCCTTCCCAACTTGCGCTAGCAAGTCCCTTTTGTTTAGCAGAGTGCATTCCCTTTTTAACGCACAGTGGCTAGCTGGTTGCAGGCTTGTTTGAGCCTCTTACTATCATGCAATTCAGTATTGAATTGTATGTTCCTAGTAAGTCCCTTTTTATCCCTCTCAAAAGAATAAACACACAACCATCTTATTTAAAGTCAATAAAAGAAGTTTACTCACATCAGTTCATCAGTTCACAGTTGGATCCCTGAAGGCAGACTTAGTTACAAAATATATACAGGGCATCTCTAGCTAAAAAGCTGTTGCTCCAGCGATGGAGGAAGAGAGAGAGAGGGAGAGTGCTATGTGCCTTGTGCTTTTGTTACCTGCACAGGTAAGGTCACGCCCACCTCTAGTCACAGACAAAGGGAATATGTCCCAGGCCAGGAAGAAACAGGGAGTTCCAAATATCTGGACCAAACATCCCCTTGCATGTCCACTCTGGGAAAACAATGTTGTATTTGACTGCTACTTGTGTGTCACATCCCACAAACCAAGCAGTTTGAAAGCACGCCAGTGCAAGTAGATAAATAGGTATTGCTCCAGCGGGAAGGTAAATGGTGTTTCCGTGTGCTCTGGCTTCCTTCACTGTGTTCTGTTGCACCAGATGCGAAAACAGCACTGCACCAGCCCTTTCCTTAAAAACAATCGGTTCCGAAAAGCCTTCTGAATAAGCCAGTCTTCACCTGCCAGCAGAAGGACCAGTAGGGAGTCGGTCTCGCTTCTCTAGGAAGGGAGCTCCAGAGTCTGGGAGCAGCCCCTGAGAAGACAGCAATTGTAGCCCACAAAACCTGGGGTCAGTCCCATGCAGAGTGTGGGGCAGCCAGGTCCACTTGCCCTGAGGAGAGGGGCTGCCACAGTTCTGCCCAACTTATATGGTCATGCCAAGAACAAGACACCCAAACTAGGCCTCTCAGACCAGCTCTGCGCAGGTTGTTATGGGGTGCACCACGTTGGCATAGATGACCAACACCTGAAGCGAATGGAGGTGAAGGTCCCCTTTTGACCCTCCTGGATCTTCCCATGACTTTTCATTTCATCAGCCAAGGCATCTGTCTAGACTGCTTCTCTAAACGGCCTCATTCCAGTATATCTGAAGAGTGTCTCCAACCCCATCGTTCTACCTGGACATTGAGGTCCAGCGCCGAGGGCCTTCTGGTGGTTCCCTCCCTGCGAGAAGCCAAGTTACAGGGAACCAGGCAGAGGGCCTTCTTGGTAGTGGCATCCGCCCTGTGGAACGCCCTCCCGTCAGAAGTCAAAGAGAAAAACAACTACCAGAATTTAGAAGACATCTGAAGGCAGCCCTGTTTAGGGAAGCTTTGAATGTTTGATGCATTACTGTATTTTAATATTTTGTTGGAAGCCGACCAGAGTGGCTGGGGAAGCCCAGCCAGATGGGCGGGGTATAAATAATAAATTATTATTATTATTATTCTCTAGAGTGCGACTCAGAGAAAAGGTGTTGCTGTGGCTATTATTGCATCCCCTCTGCCATGGCCATGGGGGTCTCATTTATATTGCCCACAATATTTTTTAACGTTTGCATGAAAACACAAGAAGTCACCTGGAAGCTTCATTGGGCTGAGCTTGCATCAGTATGCAGATGACACTCTGCCTTACCTCTCCTCTCCATCTACTAATCCTGCTAATCCTATGGAGGCCGTGGGAATCCTGAATCAATGTTTGGAGGCAGTTATTTAGCTGTGATTCCTGCACCGCAGGGGGTGGGCTGGATGACCTTGGGGTCCCTCCCGACTCTGCAGTTCTGTGGTTCTATTTGAAGGTTGAAGCTACAGGGCAGCAGGAGCCTGCCTTTGTCTCTTGCCAAATATAAGGTGAAACTTTTCCATCAGGAACTTTCAGCTCCTGTTAGAAGCCCTGAAAATGGGGAAAGAGTTTTGGAGATTAACCAAATTGGACAGTGGAAGAATCACAAGGTGAACTGGAGGGCATTCATTCTAGGGGAGAAAAACTGCCAGCAGACTCTGGCAATTCCTCGGCTAAAAAAATTAAAAATAAAAATCCTACTTTGGGACCTGAGAAATCAAAGCTGGCATAAGCACTGCAGGTTACAGACACTGTAGGGGTTTTGTGTGTGTCGAGAAACAAATGGAAACTGCAAAGCAGAGGGGCTTTTTTCTCCTTCCGTTCTCCAGAGCAGCACCACAGACAAAAATAATCCAGTCCGATTGGTGTCTCATTGCCCCAGAGCTGATCAAAAGCCTCTTTAAAGTCAATAGCCTGATTGAGCAGATCACAAAGGTTAGCCCCATAGACAGCCTCTGCAGACTTTAAAGCAGAGATCATAAAGCAAAGCGGCCTTGGGAAAGAGGTGAAGGATAAGCTCCAGGGGCTGCTACTGCAAGGAGGACTCTTCGCTTTGAGGTCACTGCCTGCCTTCCGCATCTGACAAGTCGCTGGCAAAACAAGGGGGGAGAAGGGAGCCCTGGGCCGGCAGATGATGGATGCAGAACGACACAGATGGGTTGCAGTTGCTTGGCGCCGCACAGAGAAGCTGCCTGCAGTGTGGATCACGAACACATAATTGCGCTAATTAGCACCTCGATGGGCATCTGTAGCACAAGAGCATTGGCCAAGGACTTAAAGAAGGCGTAGGCAACGTGGTGCCCTTCAGAAGTGACAAGACTACCGGGCCAGCAGTCTCACCACATTAGCCACTTCAATATACTCCAACATTTCTCTGCTGAAAATGTTGTCGTTTAGTCGTGTCCGACTCTTCGTGACCCTATGGACCAGAGCACACCAGACACTGTCTTCCACTGCCTCCCGCAGTTTGGTCAAACTCATGCTGGTAGCTTCGAGAACACTATCCATCCATCTCGTCCTCTGTCTTTCCCCTTCTCCTTGTGCCTCCATCTTTCCCAACATCAGG